>NC_092238.1:39330649-39530649 GCF_036320965.1 Panulirus ornatus | reverse complement strand
AGATATCAGCACGTGGAAAGTCAGTAAGTTATGATTTTATGCTGTTTTCAATGTGGACCCATTTCATGTCTTTTTGATCCTTTTTATGAGTGGTTTGTTATTATTTAGTAAATAGGTTGAGTGGCAACCCCGTGGGTAGGAGGTGGCGTCGACAGTCTGTAGCCTCTATGGTTTGGGCATTCTGATAGAAGGGTATGAGCAGTACGTTACGTCTGTCTCTCCTTCCCTCCCTCCCTCGTTCGTATAATTGTTTTGTGAAGTGGTCCGACCCAGTGTTGTGAACTTGTGTTGACTGTCTGTGATATTCTGTAGACTTAAAAGCGAACTAAGGTGAAGAGTTTACCGCGAACATTAATATACAGACTAGCATTATTCAGTCATAGATATTTTCCATTATATGAGCCAACAAACTTAAACTCAGATGGTTTGAAGGATGAAGGAAGGAAAGCTAATTTTCGCCGTGTGTGTGTAGACCATTCTGCATTGACAGTGACTGCTTGTGCTACAACAGGAAACAGAGGAGTGGTCTTCCTATTGAGGTAAGTTTAGTTCTTCGAGTGCTTAAACATTGTAGGCAAGGTTATATACGCTTACTGTAACAACTTTCTGTACTAGATGATTATGGTGATTAGCAGGCGCTTCTTGTATGATAACTGATAGCAGATATGTATGGTGTATCGTTGAAAACAGTTGTATTGACATGGAGTTCAACGTGATTGTCTCACTGAAAAGCGCGCATGCGTAACGAAAAACTGCTTTGGTCGGCGTACTTGATGAATTAATTGGTCTTTGTCTTTTGGTTTTTGGGTGTTGTCATATATTCGATAGTATTCAAACATCGTCAATGGGAGAAGTGTACTTTAAATGTATGATGGTAACAGGCAATGCAAGTGATTGAGGGGAGTGTGTGTCATACGTGTACTCATGACTCATGACTAGGGAGGTTCCAATTATACATGTATACGGGAAAGTGGATTTTCCGGGGAAGTACTTATGAATTCTTATAGTAGATTTCCGCCTGCGTGGAAGGTTACCTTCGGGGAGGTTGTATCGTCGTCAGTGGACGAAAACTGGTACAATCTCATCAAAGAAGGGGTCCTGGGTCTCTCTCTCTCTCTCTCTCTCTCTCTCTCTCTCTCTCTCTCTCTCTCTCTCTCTCTCTCTCTCTCGCTCTATATATATATATATATATTTTGTCCTTGTGGATAACGGAGAAAGCCTGCTATCCTGATACCTGCGTGTCGTAGAAGGCGACTTTAGAGGGGAGGGAGCGGGAGACAAAGTCTTTCCCACCTGTATTACTTTTTAAAATTAGAAACGGGAAAGATCCCAAGGAGGATCTTTAATCCTCTAAGACTCGGTCACCTGTTCTGAACACTGGCTCGCTACCCTTTCTAATCTACTCACCTCCCACCTCTTCCATGCCATATACATGTCCTGCATATGACAGCACTGCATCCCTAAATATCTTCCATTTCTCGATCACTCCCTTGCTTCATTTACTCAACCTTTTTCAACTCTTGTATTCTGCTTACTCGAGGTTACACCGCGAGTGGTCTCCTTTGGGAGTTGACTTTCGTTGATGACCCTCACATTCCAAGGGAATCAACATTTCTTTGCCACTGGAAGTAGCGCAGCCTTGGACTGCAAGAGCCTTTAAGTTCCTGGGTAACAACACCATGACTCGTTCAAAGTGATTAGTCCTGGTTTATATATATATAGATATAGCTCTGGTTTCCCTTCAAGTCGCATATATATATATATATATATATATATATATATATATATATATATATATATATATATATATATATATATATATATATATTATCGGCCATTGTTTCCAAACTCGTAAACATTTGACTATATGGTTCTCTGTTTCCAGGCCTTCCTAAACCCCCTTCTCACCCTTCCTTACTTATTAGTGCAGCAAACTGGCTTACCTGCTTAAAGCTGCAACAATATTCCCTGCCCTCCTATTCCTTCTGTATCCTCTTGAACAAGCGCTCTGCCTCCACGCGGCAATAGAGTCGAGAAAACACAAGCCCGTGAGGGAGTACTTCGGCCATAATGACGAGAGAACGTAATGCAACACATTCATATATATCACTGTACCTCAACAAAGGCAGGTAATATATGTCTTCATGTCATTACAGTTTGGCGTTAATATAAGGACTTACCAGCCAAGAGCTCTTATGATATAAAGCACCGTGATCCACCTTTCCCAACAACGTAGTGGAACTGTCTTAATTACAAGGTAGTGAATCCCCCTGCTCCGTGATCCACCTTTCCCAACAACGTAGTGGAACTGTGTTAATTACAAGGTAGTGAATCCCCCTGCTAGAGTGGGAGGTAAGCCTCCCATTGTCACGAAATCCTTCATTGAAATTTTGCAACGGGATGAAAGCGCGCCTCGTGGCTTAGGGAGTTTAGTGGCTAGGATTCCATATACACGAACACAGACCCACCGTAAATACACACACACACACACACACACACACACACACTGATATATAGAGGGAGTTAGGTGCGTAAGTATGTATATATTTATTATTTTCTATATTTACTCCATCTCGCCTTGCTTGAAAGGATTCTGCTGTTATTCTAAGACTTCTTCAACAGGGTCTTCCTGTAGACCCAAGGCTACGGTAGGAGGAAGGTGATGGACTCCTTTGGAGTGAGATTTTATATCACGAGACCTGTACTCCCGATTGTACACCCTTGCCAGAGGTGACTTTTCATTCTCGGTGTAGCTTCGAGTAGGATTCCGATATATCGGTATATCACTAGGTAAGAGCATGAACGAGCGACTTTCCATAGAATATATATATATATATATATATATATATATATATATATATATATATATATATATATTTGCGTGTGTGGACGTATGTATATACATGTGTATGGGGGTGGGTTGGGCCATTTCTTTCGTCTGTTTCCTTGCGCTACCTCGCAAACGCGGGAGACAGCGGCAAAATATATATATATATATCTGGGAGTGGATCTGGCAGCTGATGGAACCATGGAAGCGGAAGTGGATCATAGGGTGGGGGAGGGGGCGAAAATTCTGGGGGCCTTGAAGAATGTGTGGAAGTCGAAAACATTATCTCGGAAAGCAAAAATGGGTATGTTTGAAGGAATAGTGGTTCCAACAATGTTGTATGGTTGCGAGGCGTGGGCTATGGATAGAGTTGTGCGCAGGAGGATGGATGTGCTGGAAATGAGATGTTTGAGGACAATGTGTGGTGTGAGGTGGTTTGATCGAGTGAGTAACGTAAGGGTAAGAGAGATGTGTGGAAATAAAAAGAGCGTGGTTGAGAGAGCAGAAGAGGGTGTTTTGAAGTGGTTTGGGCACATGGAGAGGATGAGTGAGGTAAGATTGACCAAGAGGATATATGTGTCGGAGGTGGAGGGAACAAGGAGAAGAGGGAGACCAAATTGGAGGTGGAAAGATGGAGTGAAAAAGATTTTGTGTGATCGGGGCCTGAACATGCACGAGGGTGAAAGGAGGGCAAGGAATAGAGTGAATTGGAGCGATGTGGTATACCGGGGTTGACGTGCTGTCAGTGGATTGAAGCAGGGCATGTGAAGCGTCTGGGGTAAACCATGGAAAGCTGTGTAGGTATGTATATTTGCGTGTGTGGACGTATGTATATACATGTGTATGGGGGAGGGGGGCCATTTCTTTCGTCTGTTTCCTTGCGCTACCTCGCAAACGCGGGAGACCGACAAAGTATAATAAAAAAAATATAATAATATATATATATATATATATATATATATATATATATATATATATATATATATATGTATATATATATATATATATATATATATATATATATATATATATATATATATATAATTTATCTGTAAACACCACCTCACTGGGGCAAGAGGTAGAACTGCTATAACAAGGCCATTGAGCTACAAAAGGGAACAAACCTATTTAGAGTTTTTAATCGAAAATCCATTAGCTCTGAAAGGCATCTTGGATCTCGATTGTACAACCAGTCCCCACGCCCAGTACCCAATAGGAACTTTTTTTTTTACAAGCACACTGGCAAGTCTGGAAAAAAATACGATCGTGAAAAATTCATTCGAGCCTGCACCTCCACTTGACTGTGAATATAGTATTTAGACAGACTAGATCCCTTTCCTTAGCTGAGTGGTATGGTGGCAGTGGTCCTAGGCAGCTCTCGTTTGGCAACTCGTGAGTTTTAGCCTCACTGGTGGATGTGTGTGTGTGTGTGTGTGTGTGTGTATGTATGTATGTGTGTTCTTCCTGCACCTTCTTAGCGGGTGTTAACCACTTCGTACAAAACATCTGTTCCCGTTCGTCTCGGGTGTTGAAGATCCGATCTTCCAGGAGTCTATCTCTTCTTCCGGCTCAGCATTTCCAGGGAATTTTCTGGAAACCATCTTTCCACCTCTTTCTAAGTCTTCCCCTTGTCCTTCCATCGGGAGATCCGTCTTAAGAATAATCATGGGCGTCTTTCAACATTCATTCTGCCTTCGGACCCAACCCAACCCAACAAACTCGACTGGATTTGTCCCGTCTTCATGGGTTTTGATCCAATATTTAACTCCTTTTATCAGGTTTATCAGTCATTGTTTCCATCCTCTTTTGTTACGCTCTGTATTGTTCTTACAAATGAGATGTATTTCATAAATCGGGGATGATGTAGGGAAGGAAGTGTCAAAAATTATAGCTCGTGCAATTATCCATTTATGACTTTTTGATTGTCAAAGAAAGTTGGTTGTTACACTAAGGGATGGAGTAGTTCGCATGTAAGCCACTTGGATCTAAGTATTTTGACTTTGATCATTGGTATTCTGTTACCAGTGGGATGATGCCCTTCCTGGACAGGACCATGTGCACAATGGTTGACACGTACACAGAGCATTCCAGTGTAAACTATTGGAAGTTACGGACTCGTTGCAGTAGCATGTTCAGTCCTTTAAACTTCTTGTGGTTTGACCTATGGCCAAATAGTTATTTTTCACGTTTCCAAGAGAAGGCTGTCAAAATTATCTTTGTCATTTTTCATTGATACTTTGGATGTTCAGTTGATAAAACACTCTATGCTATCTTTTATCATGCATTGTCACGTTTGCAGATACTTTTGGGGATCTCCATTCCTGCATCATATTATTTGTTCCTGTTGATTCTGTGTCTCCCTCCCCCCACACTACAAAAAAGTGCATAAGGAACGTTTTGTCTGTCTCTTAACACCTTCTGGTTAGCACGATAACTCGGGAACATGAGGGGAAACTTCGTCCATATACCATAGTCATCCCTGTACAGATGAAAAGGTGATTAGATATCGGGGAACATTGCTGCACAGCTTTGCGTATTAATTAGGACCCCTACTTTTTTTTTTCCAATTGTTATAATTCCGCAGTGCTGTATGATGGGAAGTTCATTACATATTTATTAGGAAAAGACCATTATCATTGAATTCAAGTTTTGTAAATTGATATATATTTTTTTCACAGTGATGAAAAAAGGTCATAGTTCCTTAGTGTAAACTACGTATGCGAGTGAGTTAGATACAAGAAGTGAAGCTTGCTTGAAATATGACGAGAAAAAACGGGAAAAAGTTGAAAATATCCTGTAGTTAGTTAGGTCTGGTGTCTTAGCGAAGGTTTCTACCCATGCTTTAGGTTCGATGGTTAGAGAAACAACTGAATGTGAATGCTAAGTGCACGTTGTAACTCAACATTGTCGTCAGTACCGAAATCTTTGTACGTGCGCAGTTGTCCTGCGCATTTGTGACTTCGTGACAATCCCTATGCGTATGTACGTACATTTTATGGAGCGTCTAAAAAAAAAAGAACTTTATTTCTGTTTTGGTCATCCTGCTTATTTTTTTTATTAATGTTTATTACGCATGATTCATCGCTGTATATCATTATTATGACCAGTGTTCAATTTTTTGTGATTTCTTTTTAGTGCTTGATTTCTTGGCTAGAAGTGGACAGAGTAATTTGATATTGCAAATGGATGTACCTATCAGTTCTGGTTGTGATACCGTGTTTAAGTTCCCACATTTTCAATGATCTTGATTCCTAATCATCTTATTTTTTTTTTTTCAACACGAAATTGTTGGTATATGGAATGATTTACTCGTTAGAGTGGATGCAAGACGTGCTATGGATACTTTTAAGAATAGAATTAATCCATATTTCGCTTCGAATCCACGACTGATATTGGTAACTACACGATAGATTACCTGTATGGTAACTACACGATAGATTACCTGTATGGTAACTACACGATAGATTACCTGTGTTTTTCTCTGAAATATTTTCATGTCTTTCTACTCGTACCACAATGGATTATGAGCTTTCGGATCACTTCCTCAACCACACACAGCCTCGTTAGGATCCAATGGATCTGTTGCTATTTTGAAAGCCTTTGTATCTCATCGTTTATCATCTTCTGCCATTAAGTCAACTTTTTTCGTCTCTGCTGCTTATCACCATCATTTCAGTTTTGATTTTGGTCGATGATGTTGCTTGTCCCTGCGATGATGTTGCTTGTTCCTGCGATGATGTTGCTGTTCCTGTGATGATGTTGCTTGTTCCTGTGATGATGTTGTTGTTCCTGCGATGATGTTGCTTGTTCCTGTGATGATGTTGTTGTTCCTGCGATGATGTTGCTGTTCCTGTGATGATGTTGCTTGTCCCTGTGATGATGTTGTTCCTGCGATGATGTTGCTGTTTCTGTGATGATGTTGCTTGTTCCTACGATGATGTTGCTGTTCCTACGATGATGTTGCTGTTCCTGTGATGATGTTGCTTGTTCCTGTGATGATGTTGCTGTTCCTGTGATGATGTTGCTTGTTCCTGTGATGATGTTGCTTGTTCCTGCGATGATGTTGCTTGTTCCTGCGATGATGTTGCTGTTTCTGTGATGATGTTGCTTGTTCCTGCGATGATGTTGCTTGTTCCTGTGATGATGTTGCTTGTTCCTGCGATGATGTTGCTTGTTCCTGCGATGATGTTGCTGTTTCTGTGATGATGTTGCTTGTTCCTGCGATGATGTTGCTTGTTCCTGTGATGATGTTGCTTGTTCCTGTGATGATGTTGCTTGTTCCTGTGATGATGTTGCTTGTTCCTGTGATGATATTGCTGTTCCTGTGATGATGTTGCTGTTCCTGTGATGATGTTGCTTGTCCCTGCGATGATGTTGCTTGTCCCTGCGATGATGTTGCTGTTTCTGTGATGATGTTGCTGTTCCTACGATGATGTTGCTGTTCCTACGATGATGTTGCTGTTCCTGTGATGATGTTGCTTGTTCCTACGATGATGTTGCTGTTCCTGTGATGATGTTGCTGTTCCTGTGATGATGTTGCTTGGTCCTGTGATGATGTTGCTTGTTCCTGTGATGATGTTGCTGTTCCTACGATGATGTTGCTTGTTCCTGTGATGATATTGCTTGTCCCTGCGATGATGTTGCTGTTCCTACGATGATGTTGCTTGTTCCTGTGATGATGTTGCTTGTTCCTGTGATGATGTTGCTTGTCCCTGTGATGATGTTGCTTGTTCCTGTGATGATGTTGCTGTTCCTGTGATGATGTTGCTGTTCCTGTGATGATGTTGCTGTTCCTGTGATGATGTTGTTGTTCCTACGATGATGTTGCTTGTTCCTGTGATGATGTTGCTGTTTCTGTGGTGATGTTGCTGTTCCTGTGATGATGTTGCTTGTTCCTACGATGATGTTGCTTGTTCCTGTGATGATGTTGCTGTTCCTGTGATGATGTTGCTGTTCCTGAGATGATGTTGCTGTTCCTGTGATGATGTTGCTGTTCCTGTGGTGATGTTGCTTGTTCCTGTGGTGATGTTGCTTGTTCCTGTGGTGATGTTGCTTGTTCCTGTGATGATGTTGCTGTTCCTGTGATGATGTTGCTGTTCCTGTGATGTTGCTGTTCCTACGATGATGTTGCTGTTCCTACGATGATGTTGCTGTTCCTGTGATGATGTTGCTGTTCTTGTGATGATGTTGCTTGTTCCTGTGATGATGTTGCTGTTCCTGTGATGATGTTGCTGTTCCTGTGATGATGTTGCTTGTTCCTGTGATGATGTTGCTGTTCTTGTGATGATGTTGCTTGTTCCTGTGATGATGTTGCTTGTTCCTGTGATGATGTTGCTTGTTCCTGTGATGATGTTGCTTGTTCCTGTGATGATGTTGCTTGTTCCTGTGATGATGTTGCTTGTCCCTGCGATGATGTTGCTTGTTCCTGCGATGATGTTGCTTGTTCCTGCGATGATGTTGCTTGTTCCTACGATAATGTTGCTTGGTCCTACGATGATGTTGCTTGTTCCTGCGATGATGTTGCTGTTCCTGTGATGATGTTGCAGTTCCTGCGATGATGATGCTGTTCCTGCGATGATGTTGCTTGTTCCTGCGATGATGTTGCTTGTTCCTGCGATGATGTTGCTTGTTCCTGCGATGATGTTGCTTGTTCCTGCGATGATGTTGCTTGTTCCTACGATGATGTTGCTTGTTCCTGCGATGATGTTGCTTGTTCCTACGATGATGTTGCTTGTTCCTGTGATGATGTTGCTTGTTCCTACGATGATGTTGCTTGTTCTTACGATGATGTTGCTGTTCCTACGATGATGTTGCTTGGTCCTACGATGATGTTGCTTGTTCCTGCGATGATGTTGCTGTCCATCAGAACATCGATCGTTCCTCAGGGACTCCCATCATGCACGTAAGGGGAAGAGGTGAGATGGGAGGTCATTTGCTCTCCATTAACGACTGAATTTATTCTATCCACTCACTTTCCGGATGAAGGTGGCAAAAGACCATGTTATGTTTTTCCATTGATTATATCAAGACAATCGTCGTAGTCAGATCTGGTTCCTATGTTCTTATGATACAGTTTAAGCTTTTTAGTGGCCTTTCAGTATCTATTTCACATGCAGTACAATCGGATTTTTTTTGAGATTTATGTAGGCTACGTGAAACTGAATTTTACATAACCATGTCCTTTCTATCACATGTTGCATTGTAAACACTACCACATCTGTAGCGGTACTATTTCTCCTGTAACCAAGTGCCACTTACCCAGACTTCTGTTCATTAACACTTTTCCAATTTTCCTCCAAATATTCTCCTCATAAGAGTTTACACACACTGCTCTTGAGCGCACCGCCTCTGCGTACATCTCTGACATTATCTTGTTGTCTGCTTTGTTCCTGTTCCTCCTGTTGCTTTCCATTTCTCGTGACGTTTTAATTAAATTTAGCGAATATGTCGTAACCTTTTCGTTCGTTGATTTCAATAGTTCTAGAGCAGCATTGTCTCTTTTGTTTGCTGATCGTTGTTCACTTTCTTTACGTTGCTCTCTAATTTTGTCATTGTAATTTCTTCTGCATGTTTTGTTGTTCAGTATATATATATATATATATATATATATATATATATATATATATATATATATGGTTTCGGTGCATTATATATGACAGTTAGAGACTGTGAACGAATGTGGCCTTGTCTTCTCCTAGCGCTACCTCGCGCACATGCGGGGGAGGGGGTTGTTATTTCATGTGTGGCGAGGTGGCGATGGGAATGAATAAGGGCAGACAGTATGAATTATGTACATGTGTACATATGTATATGTTTGTGTGTGTGTGTATATATATATATATATATATATATATATATAGCATTCATGGATCTGGAGAAGGCATATGATAGAGTTGACAGAGATGCTCTGTGGAAGGTATTAAGAATATATGGTGTGGGAGGCAAGTTGTTAGAAGCAGTGAAAAGTTTTTATCGAGGATGTAAGGCATGTGTACGTGTAGGAAGAGAGGAAAGTGATTGGTTCTCAGTGAATGTAGGTTTGCGGCAGGGGTGTGTGATGTCTCCATGGTTGTTTAATTTGTTTATGGATGGGGTTGTTAGGGAGGTGAATGCAAGAGTTTTGGAAAGAGGGGCAAGTATGAAGTCTGTTGGGGATGAGAGAGCTTGGGAAGTGAGTCAGTTGTTTTTCGCTGATGATACAGCGCTGGTGGCTGATTCATGTGAGAAACTGCAGAAGCTGGTGACTGAGTTTGGTAAAGTGTGTGGAAGAAGAAAGTTAAGAGTAAATGTGAATAAGAGCAAGGTTATTAGGTACAGTAGGGTTGAGGGTCAAGTCAATTGGGAGGTGAGTTTGAATGGAGAAAAACTGGAGGAAGTGAAGTGTTTTAGATATCTGGGAGTGGATCTGTCAGCGGATGGAACCATGGAAGCCGAAGTGGATCATAGGGTGGGGGAGGGGGCGAAAATTTTGGGAGCCTTGAAAAATGTGTGGAAGTCGAGAACATTATCTCGGAAAGCAAAAATGGGTATGTTTGAAGGAATAGTGGTTCAAACAATGTTGTATGGTTGCGAGGCGTGGGTGGGCTATGGATAGAGTTGTGCGCAGGAGGATGGATGTGCTGGAAATGAGACGTTTGAGGACAATGTGTGGTGTGAGGTGGTTTGATCGAGTAAGTAACGTAAGGGTAAGAGAGATGTGTGGAAATAAAAAGAGCGTGGTTGAGAAAGCAGAAGAGGGTGTTTTGAAATGGTTTGGGCACATGGAGAGAATGAGTGAGGAAAGATTGACCAAGAGGATATATGTGTCGGAGGTGGAGGGAACGAGGAGAAGTGGGAGACCAAATTGGAGGTGGAAAGATGGAGTGAAAAGGATTTTGTGTGATCGGGGCCTGAACATGCAGGAGGGTGAAAGGAGGGCAAGGAATAGAGTGAATTGGATCGATGTGGTATACCGGGGTTGACGTGCTGTCATTGGATTGAATCAGGGCATATGAAGCGTCTGGGGTAAACCATGGAAAGCTGTGTAGGTATGTATATTTGCGTGTGTGGACGTATGTATATACATGTGTATGGGGGTGGGTTGGGCCATTTCTTTCGTCTGTTTCCTTGCGCTACCTCGCAAACGCGGGAGACAGCGACGAGGTATAAAAAAAAAAAAAAAAAAAAATATATATATATATATATATATATATATATATATATATATATATATATATATATATATATATATATATATATATATATATGTATTTATCTATACGTTGAAGTGTATACGTATATATATGTGCGTGTGTGGTCGTTTATGTATTTATATGTGTATGTGGGTTGTGGATGGGTTGGGCCATTCCTTGTCTCTTTCCTTGCGCTACCTCGTTAACGCGGAATACGGCGGTTAAGTGTAATACAAAATAATATATATATATATATATATATATATATATATATATATATATATATATATATATATATATATATATATATATATATATATTTACAGGAAGAATTCTTATGAAATATGTTTAGTAACAGAATGGAACATCAAGTCCTCGACACGAAAAATGATGATTGAAGCCGATAACATTTCTGCAGTAATTTTTTCCCCCAAATCCTTCGGTTCCAGAAAGTTGTTCTGGCAACAGTGTAATTCAGTAAATACTCCCAATTTTTTAAAAATCACTCGTTCAACAATTGACTTAACCTAACCTCCTTAATCAACAGCGTCTGGTATAAGTCTTGTTGGATAAATTTCGTTAAATGATTAGCCTCAAGATCTTGAGCAGCGCTCCAGCCTGTGTAGCTGGATATATCTGGAACACGCAGGTGTGGCCCTTAGAGACAGTAAGTACCTAACTTACTAGACGTGTGGAAGAAAGGTGAGGTCGTTTGACCCCGAGCTCCTCCACAAAGTAGAGGCGAAGCTGGGCAAGCCCACAAGACCCAAGAAAGGCTTATCATCTTTAACCCTTATGGGAGGTGGTGGTCCTCTTGTTCGCCAAGAGTCCTGCTTGTGGACTGGATTGCTGTGGGTGTGAACTAAAGATTTCTTTCTTGAGAAATTAAGTATTTTGAAAGCAGAGGATGGCCGCGGACCACACTGTGAGGACCAATCATGGTTCTCTTAAGACCTCAGACTATCACATGGTGTACTTCACTGATTTCCAAGGATGTTCTCTGACGTATAGTAAATCTGATGAGTTGTGAACGAAGGTGAATTGTACTAGTATAGCAATGCTGGGGTAGCTTGGTCAAGACTACGGTTCGAAGCCTCAAGTTCTCTGGAATCCTAATCACTCAGATGTCGACATAAACAAATGATTCGTGAGGGTTTGCCTTTTAGCGTACTGCAAGGCTAACTTCCCCTTCCACAGGACTGACCTGCACAAGTAACAAACAGAATCGTACGTTTGGCTTTCCACCTTTAGGCAGTACGATAAGTATGACAACACCTGCATCGCACGACACTTAAGGTTTCCTTGTCGTCTAAGATGGTACGTGCGTCAGGGGGTTCGTTCAGTCAGCGAACTATTTGTAATCTACCACGCTCTACTGCTTAATTACATTGCGTCCCTCGATGCCTCCTTGGTTCTCCGGTTGAACGTGGTCTGGAGCCGGGAGACGAGGCTATATCCAATGAGCCTACTTCCCGAGGTGCGGGTAGAATTGGGAAACTGGGAAGTTCGTTCCCTCATTTTTTTCTGAAAGCCAGACTTCCTGATATATATATATATATATATATATATATATATATATATATATATATATATATTGGGGTGAATCTGTGTTACTTTGGCATGCTAAGAGCAACAAACGTTGTATGAGACAACACCTCATATTCCCATCCTATGTTGAAGTCCCGATGACATGAGTGGCTTACCTTAGTCCACACTCGTTTTGGCTGTCCAAGTGACACAAATTCTTACCTCGTTACGTGACGTGACACTTTTGAAATCTGTCATTCATTGAAGGCTGGTTAGCCCTATTGTTCAGTTGTTTGTATCAAGATTGAGTAGTCTCTTATGCACTGTACTGGCTCCCTTTTGATGATACCACCATGGCAGATGGTAGACGATGGGAGTTTCCCCAAGGCAGCACCAGCTGGTCTCATAAACTCCGCTTATAACCGCTGCCGTAAACAACTACAGATCCTCCCAGGAGTGAGTTTTTGCCGTGCAGTCTACGAGTTCGACTAACACTAGATGCAGGTTCTTTCTATGGTGTTACGGGGAGTGGAATTCCTGTGACATCACGATAAACAAGGAGCTGTTAGTGGCGTGTCGGGTTTTTGATTGCCCTTCCGCTTCTAAAAATCTGTCACCTTTTCCACTCGTGCTTTTTCTTTCTACTTCGTGATATTCACTTATCCATCAGCCTTTCATTCGCATATTTCCAAACGGTGTGTAAGGGTTGGTCGGACGCTAGTGCTCTGTGGTTTGCCATGTCCTATATTTCTTTCACCAGCTTGGATTCTCGGTGGAGTATCTCTGATCACCACCACCAGCTCCTCTCGCTGGTGTGTGTGTGTGTGTGTGTGATCCAGGGTCTTCTCTGCTCAGTACGTGGGCGAGACCTTCGGTCCATCTGTTCAGAACGGCTTTTGGCACAGGATCAGTCATTCACTTTCATCCCTCATGAATGGCTTCCCTCGGGTGCATGTGGGATGAAACCCTTCCATTTCCTTCATACTGTAGCCTTCTACTTATTCTGTGCTGGTTTTGTGGGTTCTCTCAGATGTCTCTGAGGTTAACTCTTTTATTTTTGTCCGTCTTTGTTCCGTTGTGTTACGACGTCTGGAATATTTAGGTGTTTACGTAGAACGTCTTGCTTCGTTCTCTTCATTGAACCTTTATCATATCCTCGTTTAAACCACTTGGTTTTCCTTCTCCATATCACCAATTACCATTGTTTAGTAGTTGTTCAAAATCCTGCCATCATTACAGCTGTCTCTCCACAAATATCATGCATGTATGGCTTACAGTTTCTTAAATCAGTTTCATAATTTTTCAGCTTCGGACTTCAGATTTACAGTGGGACCTTGCTAGTCAACACAAACGAGTTATGTACTTATATACTTTATCACCGAGCAGCTGTGTATGATGATCATCGTCCTGACCCTAAGTATAGAAGATTCTAAAACCCTTTTGTGCTTTGTGTCTTTTTGGTATTTAGTTATGATTAACAGCCATTGGCAGTAAGTAATAAGTTCGCCTGCGGTTGAGATATCATGCTAATCATTGTTGCTGTTGTATCAATGTCATTTGCGAACTGAAAAATCCTATTTTGCATCACTCGATTTGTTAAGCAAACTCTGGCGTAAAAAAAAAAAAGAATGTATTCCGTGAATAGATATTTGCACTGGTTTCCCCGATTAAAAGATCTGCCAGTATCATGTATCCTATCATACGCCAGTGTTTGTTCTGGCATATCTTTTTTTTTTTTTCCCCACGCGCTCTTTTGAGCTTAAGTAGTTACCCTGCTTTGATGGTATACAAACACTGATAACTTTCAGAGCGAGAAAAATCTTGCTTGTAATCTGATAGATATGAGTTTTTTTTTTTCGTTTTTCCAGTTTCACATCTTGGAAGGTCTTATAACGTATCTAATGCAGGGCGAAACCTTTACCTCAGGGTACTCTCTTTTGTTCAATCGAATTAATGTGTCATCTGTTTTTTCCCCTCCTTGGATGACCTCGGGTGCTGTAGAGCTGCGGTAAACAGAACCATATATTTCTACATCCTGTACGACTATATACGTGTCCCAGTCTGCGTCAGGATCAGATATTATACCAGTGTTACATTTGAAACCTGATTTCCAAAGCATAATCTGTCGTCGCGGGTGAGTCGAGTTTCGTGGTTCTCTTGTAGCTTCTGTGGCGGAGTTGTTGTGTGCGTGCACCCACGAGTATGTATGTCTCGTTCCTCATACCGTAGATAATATGATAACTGAACTTCCACCTCCTTGAGCACCGCGACTCCACCTCCTTGAGCATCGCGACTCCACCTCCTTGAGCATCGCGACTCCACCTCCTTGAGCATCGCGACTCCACCTCCTTGAGCATCGCGACTCCACCTCCTTGAGCATCGCGACTCCACCTCCTTGAGCATCGCGACTCCACCTCCTTGATTATAATAACTTAACCTTCCCTTCATGCCTACAGTTTCCTCTGTCTTTAAAGATAACAACCTTTATCTTTTTATCCGACGAACAGGATTAAGGTCACGTTATCTTTCTTCTGCCGATGATAAGACAGGAGCTGGTATATCCATGATTTCGACTGTCAAGTAGAAATGAACGGTGATTTAGGCCCTGATCTTCTTGCTTCATATAATAGCAGATGTCACACAACTGTCTGTATCCTGACTTATTGTTCTGCTATCCATAACTTTCAACCGTTTCAGATTTGGGTTAACCTTGACCATACCGCAATTCATCATCACCCTACCATTCTTCTCTGCCCTCACTCACTTGGGTCTCCTACCTGGACGGTGTCCTGAGATCCCCAGTGAGAAAACCTCATTCAAATTGAGCCATCCATTGAGCCATGATCATCGTCCATCTGGTCCAGCGACCGACAGGAGAGGAAGTACCCATATGTTCTCTTAGATCAACCTCGTTATATATATATATATATATATATATATATATATATATATATATATATATATATATATATATATATATATATATATGTATGTATGTAGCATTTATGGATCTGGAGAAGGCATATGATAGAGTTGATAGAGATGCTCTGTGGAAGGTATTAAGAATATATGGTGTGGGAGGCAAGTTAGAAGCAGTGAAAAGTTTTTATCGAGGATGTAGGGCATGTGTACGTGTAGGAAGAGAGGAAAGTGATTGGTTCTCAGTGAATCTAGGTTTGCGGCAGGGGTGTGTGATGTCTTCATGGTTGTTTAATTTGTTTATGGATGGGGTTGTTAGGGAGGTGAATGCAAGAGTTTTGGAAAGAGGGGCAAATATGAAGTCTGTTGGGGATGAGAGAGCTTGGGAAGTGAGTCAGTTGTTGTTCGCTGATGATACAGCGCTGGTGGCTGATTCATGAGAAACTGCAGAAACTGGTGACTGAGTTTGGTAAAGTGTGTGAAAGAAGAAAGTTAAGAGTAAATGTGAATAAGAGCAAGGTTATTAGGTACAGTAGGGTTGAGGGTCAAGTCAATTGGGAGGTAAGTTTGAATGGAGAAAAACTGGAGGAAGTAAAGTGTTTTAGATATCTGGGAGTGGATCTGGCAGCGGATGGAACCATGGAAGCGGAAGTGGATCATAGGGTGGGGGAGGGGGCGAAAATCCTGGGAGCCTTGAAGAATGTGTGGAAGTTGAGAACATTATCTCGGAAAGCAAAAATGGGTATGTTTGAAGGAATAGTGGTTCCAACAATGTTGTATGGTTGCGAGGCGTGGGCTATAGATAGAGTTGTGCGCAGGAGGATGGATGTGCCGGAAATGAGATGTTTGAGGACAATGTGTGGTGTGAGGTGGTTTGATCGAGTAAGTAACGTAAGGGTAAGAGAGATGTGTGGAAATAAAAAGAGCGTGGTTGAGAGAGCAGAAGAGGGTGTTTTGAAATGGTTTGGGCACATGGAGAGAATGAGTGAGGAAAGATTGACCAAGAGGATATATGTGTCGGAGGTGGAGGGAACGAGGAGAAGAGGGAGACCAAATTGGAGGTGGAAAGATGGAGTGAAAAAGATTTTGTGTGATCGGGGCCTGAACATGCAGGAGGGTGAAAGGAGGGCAAGGAATAGAGTGAATTGGAGCGATGTGGTATACCGGGGTTGACGTGCTGTCAGTGGATTGAATCGGGGCATGTGAAGCGTCTGGGGTAAACCATGGAAAGCTGTGTAGGTATGTATATTTGCGTGTGTGGACGTATGTATATACATGTGTATGAGGGTGGGTTGGGCCATTTCTTTCGTCTGTTTCCTTGCGCTACCTCGCAAACGCGGGAGACAGCGACAAAGCAAAAAAAAAAAAAAAAATATATATATATATATATATATATATATATATATATATATATATATATATATATATATATATATATATATATATATATATATATATTCCTATGAGTCCACGAGGAAAATGAAACACGATAAGTTCCCAAGTGCACTTTCGTGTAATAATCACATCATCAGGGGAGACACAAGAGAGAAATATAATAGTCTATTGACATACATCGAAGACATATTTCTCTTTTGTGTCTCCCCTGATGTGATTATTACACGAAAGTGCACTTGGGAACTTAACGTGTTTCATTTTCCCCGTGGACTCAGGAATATCGTGATCACGCGCAAAATTGTGATCCTTTCCAACATATATATATATATATATATATATATATATATATATGCTTTCTTAAGTTGTTTATTTGTCAACTTCCTACAGTCTCTGGTTTTGTTTTATTCCCACCCTGACCTATCATCCACAGACAGTATGTGTACGAGGTCATGTAGCGTCGTGGTCCTTGCATAAGTGTTAGCTAATAATGCCAGTCTTCCTCGCGTCATTTAGTAGCCCTTGCCATTCGCGTGTTGCTCAAGGGTCGAAACGTCGTGTTCTAGGGTCGCATCGTCGTGTTAAAGAGCCTTAAAGACTATTGTAGGGTTGTAACTAGTGTTCAAGGGGGGAAACGTCGAGGTCAACGGACGCACAGTCGTATTCAAGGGTCGTAACGTCGTGCTCAAGGGTCGTCAGGTCGTGCTCAGGGGACGCAAGTCCTCCTTAACGGGTTAATCGGTGGATCTTTTATGGTGTTCAGATTTACGGGGTCTAACGTGTAATACAAAAGTTCGACAAATGAATTAAAAATATCTGACTTCAAAAGTTTTCATCATTAATGAAGTTGCTACCTTAACGACCCTGATATGGTTTGTTTTATTGTTGTTTTCTTAGTTATAGTTTGTTTTATTGTGTCTGGGCTACGGTTATCATTTTATAGTTTACGTTTTTCACTCAAACATTTCTGATAAAAATTTGGGTTAGTCTGCTTGTACTCGCGATTTAAGTCAGGTTCACTTTCCTGTTTTTGGTACTAAACACGTTGTCTTATACTTTGAAACTCCTTCCGAAGATTTCACTTTGAAATACTGCAACTTTACACGTTCAAAGTGATGTTTGGCTTTTCCCCCAATATGCTGTCAGTCTGGGTGTTTCGAAGAGCTAGTTAATATTAGTGAAGTTCTGTACAAATTGGATAACTTTATTGTTGATAGAATTTATAACAAATCACCTCTTGTCCACATAATAAGTTTATGATACGCTCGTTTTCTGTCTTGGACAATCACATGTTTACCAAATGGCGTCTTAGCTACGTCTCTTCGTTTTATGTCAACTTACTGTTATATTTCTCTCTTGTCTCCCCTGATGATGTGATTATAACACGAAAGTGCACTTGGAAACTTATGTGTGTCATTTTCCTCGTAGAATCATAGGAATATACTTGATCACGCGCAAAATTGTGATCCTTTCTAATATATATATATATATATATATATATATATATATATGTATATATATATATATATATATATATATATATATATATATATATATTTTTTTTTTTTTTTTTTTTTTTATACTTTGTCGCTGTCTCCCGCGTATTGCGAGGTAGCGCAAGGAAACAGACGAAAGAAATGGCCCAACCCCCCCCATACACATGTACATACACACGTCCACACACACAAATAGACATACCTACACAGCTTTCCATGGTTTACCCCGGACGCTTCACATGCCTTGATTCAATCCACTGACAGCACGTCAACCCCTGTATACCACATCGCTCCAATTCACTCTATTCCTTGCCCTCCTTTCACCCTCCTGCATGTTCAGGCCCCGATCACACAAAATCTTTTTCACTCCATCTTTCCACCTCCAATTTGGTCTCCCTCTTCTCCTCGTTCCCTCCACCTCCGACACATATATCCTCTTGGTCAATCTTTCCTCACTCATTCTCTCCATGTGCCCAAACCATTTTAAAACACTCTCTTCTGCTCTCTCAACCACGCTCTTTTTATTTCCACACCTCTCTCTTACCCTTACGTTACTTACTCGATCAAACCACCTCACACCACACATTGTCCTCAAACATCTCATTTCCAGCACATCCATCCTCCTGCGCACAACTCTATCCATAGCCCACGCCTCGCAACCATACAACATTGTTGGAACTACTATTCCTTCAAACATACCGTCTAAAACCTTCCTACAACTTACAACCCTCTCTCTTTTTTTTAAAGGTTTGATTCTCCACCCCAAGACTGAGATTCTCTCTCTCTCTCTCTCTCTCTCTCTCTCTCTCTCTCTCTCTCTCTCTCTCTCTCTCTCTCCACTGTAGTCATGGCCTGCCCTCGATGGCGATATATATTTTTTTCTAGTTTACTTGATCTTGTGACATGAAAGATATGTCGTTCGCGACACACAACTCCACCTACAAGAGGCAGTTCTTGCCACGCTGCTGGCTATTTCCTACCTGCTGGTGTATGTGTCTCTAGGCTGCATCTCTACAGTAGCTCTTTTACTCGATGGATCGTTACTAACTTATCGTCGCCTCCTGGTTGGGAGAGAGCAACCCAACTCTGTCGCCTACCTTCTTTCTGCACGAGCACACTTGCCCCGTCTCCAGCAGCGGTGATTTGGTCTTAAAACCACATTATTACCCTCGTTCTCTGTCAGTAATGTTACAGTTCATTTCTCTTGACTACTGATTATAACTTTGTTACGCTTCTCTGTTCATGGTTACCCCTCACAACAAGTATAATGTTACCTACACTCTGTATCCTCTCTTGGTCGCCCCCTTTGTCAAACGCGAGGTTGTCTAACGCAGGAGCTTCAAGTCTGATCTATCCCTCTCTTCATGCCGTCCCTTGTAGTCCGTCTACTTTGCATAATTGTTGCCGTGGGTGTGAGGCAAAGGCTCACACAGAGGAAATATTGATGGAGACACGATGCCCCCCCAACACTGGAGAAACATGCGAAAGAAAAATGGAGTGAGCGACGCAAGAAATGTGTTCGGATACGTAGGAGAAATGTAATCTTCAAGGACCAACAGACGGTAGCGTTATGCTCGCTGTTGTCAAGAGCTCGCTAGCAGATATTACTGTGTAGAAATTATATAAACGTAATGATTGAAAATTTCGGTAAATATTCAAATATGAATATTCAGGGTATTGATATCTCGGCAGACTCGTATTCTACCACTCAATATCTGTTTGCTCTGTCCTTGTGGATACAGACTGGTAAAGCATCAGCATTGCACTCGCATCTATGCTGTCCTGAAAGGTGTATTATGAAGAGGGTTGGGGTTTATTTTCCTATATCACGCCAAGGTTTTCATCGCCACCCGTTTGAATTTAGAACACCTACTGAACATGTTATCCATCACGTTGGGCACAGTCGCCTCGAGAAATATTTTCAGGGCGTGTTTTTCTGTTGTGTTTTCCTCTGGCACACGGAAATATTCAGTCAGCATCGACGACACACATTTCAAATAAACGTTTCCTGACGTGGCAATCTGGCGAGCACAGTGCCTTCTATACATCAGCTCGATGCCCATAAAGCTCTGCTTAATATACAGGCTACACACTTCTCACTACCTGATACATCAGCCACTGTACAGATAGATGAATGTATGTCAGGATACAGCTCGTGGGCGGTCGCTGGAGGCGTAAGAACCCTCGCGCCAGCTGGCGCCCACGAGTCAAAAAAGAATCATTTCCAGTTTAGGGGCTCTTTATCCTCAAGCAATCAAGAGTGATGGAACATAATGCAATATAAGTCAGGGTAACACGCAAAGTATCAACTGTTATACAGCCCCATAAAATAGCTAGACTTACCCCGACGCCAATAGGATACGGTCTTTCCCTCAGCGCATCGTGGAGGGGCATCTTCGCCTCACGCCATCGCACAAACTCCCGGCCTTCAAGGAGGTGGAGGTTTTTCAATCTCGAAGCTATTTAATGGTGCGGTCTCCTCTCTCTCTCTCTCTCTCTCTCTCTCTCTCTCTCTCTCTCTCTCTCTCTCTCTCTCTCTCTCTCTCTCTGGTGATAAATGCTTCTCGCTTTCCTCTGCTTGAATTTTGTCAGGTTTGCGGAGGATTATAGCTTTCAAATATTTCGAATGGACGGGATATGATGCTGAGAATGGCAGGCAGTGTTGGCGTGGGTGATTGAGAGAGCATTACATGTGTGTGTGTGTGTGTGTGTGTGTGTGTGTGTGTGTGTGATTACCTGCTTGTAATAACTTATCTGTACCGTGTTGGAAGGAAGTTTTATGCTCATGGGGGCCCCCCATCTCTTGAAATTTCTCCACTATCGTACAGCTTTTCAAACTTTTGGATGTTTTCCACATTTACACTTTCACCATTAATTTCATTTCGCACCACCATTACTCGTGTACTATAAAAGTGACTCTTTCTAATTCTCGCGTTTCTTATTCAGTTTCATCTCATGGCTTCTGGTTCTGTGTTTGCATCTTTCGAAGCGCTGCTCACTGTTGACGTGATCAAACTGTTTTAAAAACTTATAAGGTTATGATCACTACCTCTGACACCTGTTGATATGCTTGGTGGAGAGATTTGTGGCCCCAGTGTGCTTAAGGCTGTCTTGATTATGGCAGTGTGTTTGTGTCCCTCCTCTAGACCTTCTCTATTAGCAGGGATAGGAGTCTATGATACAGCAGAGGACACTGGCTAGCAGTAACCGATAGCAGATAACGATGAAACCGCAGGAAGATATTAGTTAGCAGGAGGCTGATGATGAGGACAATGATTCCGTTTGGTCCAGTGGCGAACAGCGAACAGTCGGGGTAGAGGGAGTGTGTGGCTAGCAGCGATCAGTCGAGGTAAAGAGAGAGTGGCGAGCAGCAATCAGTCGAGGTAGAGAGAGAGTGTGGCTAGCAGCGATCATTCGAGGTAGAGAGAGAGTGTGGCTAGCAGCGATCATTCGAGGTAGAGAGAGAGTGGCGAGCAGCGATCAGTCGAGGTAGAGAGAGAGTGGCGAGCAGCGATCAGTCGAGGTAGAGAGAGAGTGGCGAGCAGCGATCAGTCGAGGTAGAGAGAGAGTGGCGAGCAGCGATCAGTCAGGGTAGAAAGAGAGTGGCGAGCAGCGATCAGTCGAGGTAGAGAGAGAGTGGCGAGGAGCGATCATTCGAGGTAGAGAGAGAGTGGCGAGCAGCGATCAGTCGAGGTAAAGAGAGAGTGGCAAGCAGCGATCAGTCGAGGTAAAGAGAGAGTGGCAAGCAGCGAGCAGTCGAGGTAGAGAGAGAGTGGCGAGCAGCGATCAGTCGAGAGAGAGTGGCGAGCAATGGCAGGTATCATTATGGGAGAAGGATACGACACTGAGGAATAAGCGTTTAGCATCAGCCATACGGCAGAAGACAGTGAACATGATGAAAGGCAGTGAGTGGCCACTAAAGGAAAACGAGGGAGGAGGACTAAACAATAGAAGACAATAGCTGGCAATAATTGCAGTGACGTGGCAGTAAACAACAGACGTCAACAGTGGCCAGCAGTGAGGGAAAGTGACCCATACACTGGAAGATGATGGTCATCTGCTTCCCAAGCGTTAGGGAGAGACATCCCAAACACAGTGGGCGACACGGGTCTGCCTACTTGCCACAGGGGACGGGACAATAGCTAACAAAGAGTATTCGCAATACCATGGTCAGGAATCCATGCCGATGAAGGGCAATAGGTTAGCAGCTGGCAAGAGGAGAGGGTAGCGAGACAATGGAGGACATTGTCGAGTTCTAGTCAACAGCAGATGAGAGTGAGGGGCTGTGGGAGGCAATAGTCACGATGGTTCAGTGGCTGGCAGCGTTGGTGGACATCAAAGAGCAATTCTACGTATAACAGGAAAATGATTGTTGTCTGCGGATAATACTGACGTTTTCTATTGTTTACGAGTACCAGCTTCTCGGTGATGTATATCTACGTTCCTGGAAGTTTTAAGATTTTCTACCCAGCAGTTCGTACGTATAATGACCTTTTTTCTATTGCTAGCTGAGACAGCGCGGGCAACTGTGTATGTCCTCTTCACGGCCATCATATTAACGTTACGTATACATAAGTACCTTAGTGTACTTCAGGAACCCAGTTTATCGGCCAACCCCTTGGGAGGATGAACAGCTGGGTCGACTGTGGACCAACGACCGCAAACAGGATTCGAACCTATGCACTCGACCCCTGGCAACCCTTTGAATGTATCACGGTCAGCAACGTGTTACATGCGTACCCTTACCTGCTCAGAAAATGAGGATGATTATCTTCAAAGTGTATTTCTGTAACTGTAATGTCTCGTATTAATGTCCAGACTCTATGGGCATTTCATGTCTCTCTGTGATACATCTAGAAATAATCTTGTGTGTTCGCTGGTGAGGGCAACATGCTCTCTTGATGCCCCACAACTCTGAAGTCAGCAACATTGCGTGTCTCATTATCGTGTACCTTCAGTCTGCCAGATAGGCTTCTCGTATTTCAGTCAATGTATTGGACGATGATTTCAAGCCAGCGAGTTCGTACAGTTGAAGATGAGAATAAACGTACAACATTTTGAGCTCCTGGTTTGGCTATGGAAGTCAGAGGTCACGTGTGGTCCAAGGGAAGTGTATAGGTCAAGTGTCTTGTGTCATGGGGATGAGAGTGAGGTGTCGACAACGCCTTGCATGACAGTGATCATGAGGTAGTATGTCACAGATGTGCAGTAGCGATAGAGATGCCTTACGGGTAGAGTAACTACATGCCCCTAATCGTGGCCGTTTTGGAGTGCAGGATTAAGCAGTCGTGGTTTACGGCTGACCAGGTTAGGGTCATGTGTGAGGAGGTGCTAGGTTAAAGGTCACATCTGACGTCACAGACCCGATTCAGGTGTATGGGTTTAGATCCAGGTATTTGCAAGGTTAGGGTTATATATGAGATGGTCAGCAGCATTTGGAAGTCGCTGGTGAAGGGGGGTCACAAGAACTGCTATCACTGGATTGTGTTCAGTAGACGGTGATCATAGATGAGTGAGTCGTGGAAATGGTCAAGAACAATGGGTCATGGGTTAAGTATCACGGGTCACGGGTCGTGAGAATAACCACGGACAGTGGATCAAGGATCTCAGGGGTCAGAGAATCACTGGTCACGTACAATGGGGCCAAAGGTTAAAGATCTTAGATCCCAGCGGTCAACAGACCTTGAGAACCTCTCTCTTTGTAAAGCAGGCCCGGCCTTGGTGTCCGAGGTGAGGGGTGGAGGAGACTGGTGCCTAGGAGACCAGGGATGATGGGGACCTTCAACTATTTGCTCATCATCCATCACGATAATGAGGTGTTGACACACTAAATTGAAACTGACATTCCTTCTGCCAGGGATGTCGTTACTCCAAGAGACCTGCTCGAGGGATGCGAACCCAGTCAAACGTAAGTTCTCAAAAAAAAGGGGAAAAAAATATTCTAGAGCGATGGATAACCGGACAGCTCGATCGTATGAAGTGTTCGTAGAAACACTACAAGAGGCTGAGATTACGCTCTCCGTATAAATGTCTGGAACAGTTGAAAGATGTTAATAGCTTCGCTCATCTTCTATTATCTAGTCATTCGCGTATCGCTTGCTGAATAGCAGTGTACACGGTTCCCTGAAGAATTGAGTGTCCAGATTGAAAACTTGTGTATTTACTCTGTCAGGGGCACAGCAAACAGTCGATTAGGCTATATTTACTGGGTAGAAAAACAAATAGAACTCCGGTAGTTTCTCTGCAATTCTAGTGAGCTGGGCGGGAAAGGTAGATGGTGTGGCAAAGTGGGCGGGATGTCAGGGAGGATGGCTTGTCGGGTTGGACGGTGTGGCAGGATGGGTGATGTGGCAAGGAGGGTGATGATGTGGCAGGGAGGGTGGTGATGTGGCAGGGAAGGTGATGTGGCAAGGTTGTTGGTGTGGCAGGATGGTTGGTGTGGCAGGGAGGGTGATGTAGCAGGGTTGAACGTGTGGCTGGTTAACCGGTAGACTGAGCTGGCAGGTGGGGTGAGAAGACGAGTGGAAAGAAAACAGGAGGGTTGTGTGTGTGTGTGTGTGTGTGTGTGTGTTAGTGTGGCAAGGAGTGGAGGGAAGGGAGGAGTTAAGGCAGGTGGGAGAGCAGTGGTGCTACTTGGTATGATGCACGTACTAGCAGGGTGGTTCCTGCGTCCGGGTAGTTTGTGGGACGGCATAGCAGCTTGGCTGGTCGGTGTGGCTAGTCGAAAGGAAGCGTAGTGTGGCAGGGTGGTACGATAGAGTAATTTAGTAGATTTATGACCAAGGGATTTTTTTTTGTCTGTCTTTACTGACAAGGTAGATTAGTCTAGAGGATGATGGTGTGGTTGGGTAAGTGTCTAGTAAGGAGTCTTATGTGACTGGATGGTTGGTGGACACAATGTCGTGTAACAGGATGGAGAGGCACGTTGGTATGGCTTGTGGAGGATGCAGCAAGGTTGGTGTGGCGTGGTCTTGTGGCACGTTGGTGCGGCTAGGTGGGTCATTTAGCAAGGTGATGTGTGAGGGCTGCTGCAGGATGTATATATGGGGGCGTAATAACCCTGGTGGCAGTGATGAATAGTTATAATTTACCCCGCAAATTGTGTGAGTTGGTTAATTCGTTCAAACGTTTGAGCTTTAAGGACAAGAGTGAGGACCAGAGGGTTGGCTACCAAAGGACAAGCTCATGTTATAACAGGTCCTACACTCGTCTGTTTTTGTATCTAAGCGATGAAACATGATGACGTATGTAGAGGTTTAAGCCAGTCTAAACTCCAACGTCATTCGTAGTAAATGGCCCAACCATCTAACCTATGATAACTAAACAGACATAAACGTTTGAGCTTTTGTTTTTTCCGATGTCAATAGTAGCCGATACGTAATGAAGCTTGAGTGCTCACCGTTGCAAGGTTAGGAGCCTTGTTATAATGATTCAGTTGGATTTCAGTTATATAATCCAAAATACATCAATGCTGAAACTGATGTCAGTTGAAAAAAAAAAAGGATGGAGTGGTGACTGGTTCATATTAAAGCGGAGTATTAGGGATGCAGCAACTGTTAATTTGTTGGCGCAAAAAAATGGAGTTCAAAGTTCGTTTGAATGTTACTAGATAAGAGTTTGCGAGGCTAATTAATTGGGATTGTGTTTCCTGCTGGGGCTGCGAGCGAGAGCAAGACTGAATAGGCCATGTCTCTGGTGTGGGAACCTCCGAGTGCAGAGGATGGAGTGCAATTTCGAGGAGGAATGTGGCTCACTCAGTGTGGTGCGTTATGTACCCAGCAGATCCAGCAGTTTTGAGCCGGCAGGACGTCTGTGATAACTGCACTCTAACTAGATTACTTTGATGACTGACCATGAGAGAGAGAGAGAGAGAGAGAGAGAGAGAGAGAGAGAGAGAGAGAGAGAGAGAGAGAGAGAGAGAGAGAGAGCATGGACTGAGTCAAGCAGAGAAATGATGAGGCGAGATTAACCTAAACTTTCCAGCGTTTCTCTTGCAGTACTTCTGTTGAGGTATAGTATTCCAGTGAGATGTGTAGACCTGTACCCTGGGGAGGTGTAAGGGAGGCTACAGATTACTACGAGGAGAGGGAAGGTATGAGCAGAGTCCTTTATATAAAGGAACTGCAACAGATCACTGGGTCTTTTAGAGGCTATTTCTGATAGTGTAGGATATCAGAAACTCACTGTGGTTATAGTTAGAAGGTATACAGATGATTCACACATAATAACCCGCAAATTGCCTATTTTACTTATGAAGGCGCAATTGATGTGAGTCGTGGATTTCAACCACTCTATTGGCAGTTTGTTCCATATGTTAACATTTCTGTTGAAGAAAAAGCATTTTGCCTCATTCGCGTTAAAACGTTTGCCAACGTGTTTGTACCCATTACTGGGAGTAAAATCATACGCATCAAGTCTTCTGTAATCTGATAGATCAAGATTATCAAAGACTTCGATAATTTTGAACTCTTGTATTAGATCATCTCGTAACCCTCTGTTTTCTAAGCTAAATATATCCAAGTCGCGTAATATGATCTCGTAGAATTTGTGTTTCAGCCCGGGAATCGTCATGGTAGCCTGGCGTTGCACTCTCTCCATTCTGATTGTCTTTTTAAGGTAGAATAACCAAAACTTCACACAGTATTCGATCATGGGGACGAACCACTGAATTCTTAAGAGTAAGGATGATTTTCTTGAACATAATTCGAATGCCCTACCTATGAATAATCTTTTCCTGTTCCTGTGTACTGCTTTCTTGGTTTTAGGGTCACCGGAGATTACTACTCCAAGTCTTTTTCATTTACCTTTTGCACTTCAACAGAATGCATCCTGTAGCTTCCCTTTTCATTTTTGCCAACTTTATGTAAAGCTTTGCACTTATCGATATTAGAATGCATTTGCCACCTACGAGTCCAGATCATCAGTTTGTTTGTCATTTTGAAGCTGCAGATGGTCTAGTTCATCTGCAGATTTATCTCAGCTCTGTCAAAAGCAATGAGAAGATTTTGTAGATTTATCATATTCTCTTTGCGAGTAGCTTTCTCGACTAATTGGATTACGACACTATCAAGCAAATTCAGCCACGAGTCCACTCCTGGAGCTGCTGGAAAGTGATTCTCCCCATTTAGATACCGGTCAGTTAAAACCTCCCTCCTATTGCTACAGAATCCTGTGCCATTAAAAACTTCTTACTCATCATGAATTCTATCGTCTACCTCTGGTGTCTGTGCAGGGGCCTATAAACTAGTCCTGGTGTTATTATCTTGCGAAGTTTATCCTTAATTTCGACAAAATTGAACTCGAGATTTTCACTGGCTATAACTACATTGTATTCTTACTGAGGATTTTTAAATGAGTTTTAACAAAGAACGAGACACCAGTCTCTACTTTGTTTCCCCTCTTCCTATTAAACAGGGTGTACCCTGGAATTGAGTATACGGCGAGGAAACTGATTGTTGAAACCTAACCAAGATTAGGATCAGTCCTTCTCTGGGATACTGTTGTGATGGTAGCCTTTGTGTGTGTGTGTGTGTGTGTGTGTGTGTGTGTGTGTGTGTGTGTGTGTCGTCGGCCGAGATACATTGTCTCTGATATCTGGATGTAACAATATGATCAGCTTGTGTTGGTCTGCTCGATAATAACCAAGTAGCAAGCAACTATGATACATTTTCACATGTACTACCACAGCAAATGTCAGTTACACATTAAGTACATTCATTGAAACTTGGCTCAGCTGAGTTGCACATTCACGTAGTCACAACAGAGTTTTGTACCAAAACTCTACATTTGTTCGTCTCGTGTGAATTTGATGAGTTGGCTCCTGGTGTTATATGATTTATACTCGCTGGCATACTCGTGATATATTAGATGATTTATCTGTGACCTTAGTGTTTCTGGACTGTCATGATTCAAAATCCGAATCATCTATCTTGATCGACGTATCAGCGGGTGGTTTATGGATCTAAGAAATGTCCCGTCATCTAAGGTGAAGTGAAGAGTTGTCATATAATATCAAGGTTACATTGCATTTATATATTAGGCCACTGTGTGTGTGTGTGTGTGTGTGTGTGTGTGTGTGTGTGTGGTTGGGTGGGTTGGTAGGTGTGATTGGTATACTTATGTTGCTACTGTTGCCTACGTAAACAGCTCTGGGTATGAATCTGTTTCATCTATTGGTATATCTGTTGAATTCATGACAGAAGAATATATATATGAGTACCAGTGTGACCTACTCAGACAACCAATCCTTTTATTTGTTCTAAATGTGATAATCACATGTTGTCTGTCTTTTTCATGTAAACTTTCTCTTATCATTCAATCAGACGCCTCGCTCTTACATTGTCAGTCTCCAAACGATCAACCAGCCTCACTCCACAGACTCTCAGTCAGTCATCTATCCAACTGGACCACCTTTTTTCTTTCTCTTTTGTTTAGTGACCAAAACTTGGATCTGCATGATGTCGTGACTATGATACCTGCATACATATCAATCTTTACCTTCACAGACAGTGACCTCTCTTTCCACACACTCCTTACCCCCCTTCAGTGACTTATTTCTACTTGCTAGTACTTAGAGCGTTCCACTTTTAGCAAGTTCTCTCCATTCAAACTCGCACTCAGACCGTTCTATATCGCTGCCCTGCTACATGCCTCACCTTACTTCTGATAATCCAGCGGAAATCAGAGAAATGACACGCTGGCTGGGCGGGGTCAGCCGCTTGAGACCTTCCTCTGCATTCCCATGTCAGAATTCCCTCTAGCTCTTGAATCTTAAGCAGACGTATTTCATTACTATGTTGAAACAAATCTGACTGGTGTTAGATCGAGATGAAAAGGTCTTGACACGAGAACTTGTACAGTGGAGGTAGAGAAAGGGCGCCGTTTGTGTTGGAATGTGAGTCTCCTGTTACAGTTTCCTTTTTGACGAGTAAAAGATGAAGATAAAAGTAAGCGTAATGACAGGATACGGAGCGTGGATCTGTAGGCCTGGAGGTCTCCAGGTAACGAGGGTGTGGATGGATAATACGACGCGGTGGGAGGGCGTGATGATGAAGGTGGGAAGCGAGTTCTCGAGGGTAATGAGGGCGCGAATGGATAATGTGGCGCGGTAGGTGAACGCGGCGAGGCAGGAGAGGGAAGCCGCTTCTCCAGGTAATGAGGACCGGTGTGGCTGAGAGAGGGAGGGAGGAAGGGAGAGAAGGAGAGGGAGGGAGGTAGAGAGGCTGTGCAGTAATCCCCGGCGGCGGCAGACCAACACGCAGCCCTTGGGTTATTGTTAACCCCCCCCCCCCCCCCCCCCCCCCCCCCCCCCTTTGTGGCCCTCCCTAGAGAGGAGGAGATCTTGGCGGATGCGGAGAGGAAGTGAAGAGATAGACGACGAAAGCCAGTCAGCGATGGCGCGGGAGGTGAGAGACGCAGAGAAGTGAGAGGAATTTGGCAGCTGGATAACGACGCGTTGAGAGAGAGAGAGAGAGAGAGAGAGAGAGAGAGAGAGAGAGAGAGAGAGAGAGAGAGAGGGGAGCCAAGTAAATTACATGAAGCAAAACGTGGATTAAGATATAAGCTCAAAGACCATTTATGATCAGGAGTTATTTGTGGAGAGTGAAATATCGCGGAACATCATACATGAAGCTTAATGTTTATAATTCAAGATAAGAACTGATACCATTAAGGGCATATTTCATCTCTTTACAAAAGTCTGTCTCACGGTTGATTGGAGTAGCTTGTGTATGATACACAAGGGGGAATATCGACTGGAGATGATCAAATAACTTGTGAATGTTATATCATACAGGCTCAGCTGCTGTGGCCATAATATATGCAACAGATTAACTCTCTTGACGAGGTAAACCATTTGCAATTATTCTGCTACAGGAATTTCGAGCGGCTGAGCTACTGTACAATAGTACTCGCCTGGAATCATAAAGAAAACTTTTGACTATTAGATTATTCAAATTTCAGCACGTTAGTGATATTCATCCTCCATGAATAATATTCTAGTTCAGTATAGTCTGCTAGAGGAACTGTGGTTAGTAGAATGACGAGTTGACGAAGTATTAGAATTAGATCTTTTTTTTTTATCATTAATAAACTATAAGAACGTGTATGAACCAATAGTAAGCTGAAATTATAAATAGAGCGAAACGGAAGCTTTTATGTATATCAAGTATTACGTATGGAATGGAGAGATTGTATATCTGTGGACTGAATGCCAGGTGCACAAGAAAAGACAGCTACCTGAGCTAAAGGAATGAAACTAGACAGCCGCTCAAGTGCTGGCTCATTGCTTACTAAACCGACACTGGTAGTGTCCCTTCATGTTACCTACGGAAGAGAGATTACTGGTAGTTTTGATGAGTGGACGATTGCACGGGGCGTCACTGCAACACCTAAGTCAGGTGGTACATACTTCCCTGGACGGCTGGTGTGTACTGCCTGCTGACACGGAGGGTGAGAGATGGTTGCTTCTGGGCAGCACTTCAGCACTCGTGAGTCAGGAGGGTAGTGCTTCCCTGGGAGGCTGCTGAGCGTAGCTTTACAACACGGAGGGTTGAAGTGGGTCCAGCCATCACTTGAACACTCTTATATCAAGCCGTAGTACACTTCCCTGGGTAGCCTCAGCCTGCAACCTGACCTAAGTGCCATTTGGAATACAAGAAAAAGACATTGAAATGGTTTTCTAATGGAGTAAAAAAAACATAACAGCGTATTTACCACCCAGTGCACTTACCATTAGTGGAAAATATGCCACTCCGCAACCACCAGATAAAAATTCTCAAGGGAATTTACAGCTGTGGGGACATTTTAAACTAAGCACAAGCGTATCAGGTCCTAAATTAACTATTGTGCAGTTTAGCACAGTCGGAAAAAAATAATTAGCTAAGCCATTTTAACGCTGTTTTTTGCTTTCAAAGTGGAACTTGTCATATATTTTGATAGATATATACAAATAGAGTTACGAAGTAGATTACAATTAACAACTGACCCCTGATGATGGGGTGTGAGAGTCCGAAACGCTGGGGTCAATAAAGATGTATCAAACGTTCCCCTGTGCTGGTATTTTGTTTATATTGAAGATTGCTTTCCCGAACGGTGGATGAATTGTTGACCATCTGTCTATCTATCTGTCTATGTATCTATCGATATATATATATATATATATATATATATATATATATATATATATATATATATATATATATATATATATATTTTTTTTTTTTTTTTTTTCATACTATTCGCTATTCCCCGCGTTAGCGAGGTAGGGCTAAGAGCAAAGGACTGAACCTTTAAGGGAACATCCTCACTTGGCCCCCTTCCTGTTCCTTCTTTTGGAGAATGAAAAACAAGAGGGAAGGATTTCCACCCCCCCCCCCCCCCCCTTTTAGTCGCTTTCTACGACACACAGGGAATACGTGGGAAGTATTCTTTCTCCCCTACACACACACACACACACACACACACACACACACACACACACACACACACACACACACTTATATTCACCCTTATCAAAGTTTCCCGTGTCAACGAGGTAGCGCCAGAAACATACAAAGAATAGGCTGCATTCGTTCACATCCTTTCTTCATCTGTCCTATGCAGTGTACCAAACCCTTAACCTACCATCACAACCAGGCCCCACAGACAGTTCCATGGTCTTTCTTGGACGCTTCACATTCTCTGGTTCAGTCCACTGACAGCACGTCGACCCCTGGACGCTTCACATTCTCTGGTTCAGTCCACTGACAGCACGTCGGCCCTTGTACACCACATCTTTCGAAGTTACTCTTTCTCTCTGCATTATTTGGGAGGGCAAGAATGGGTATGTTTAAAGGAATAGTAATCCCAGAAATACTATATGGATGCGGGGCATGGGTTCTAGATGATGTGTCGAGGAAGGTGAATGTTTTAGAAATGGAATGTTTAGGGTCAGTATTGGTGAGGTGGTTTGATCGTGCAAGTAATAAAAGGGTAAGAGAGATGTGTGGTAATAAAGGAATTTGGTTAAGAGAACAAGAGGGTTTGCTGAAATGGTCTAGACATATGGAGAGAACGAGTAAAGTGTCAAAAGCGGAGGGGACAAGGAGAAGCGGACTAAACTGGAGATTGAAGAATGGAATGAAAAAGATTTTGAGGTGATACGGGTCTAAACATGCAGGAGGGTGAAAAACGTGCACCGGATAGATCGAACTGGAGCGATGTGAGTGGACTGAACCGGGGCATATGAGCGGCCGGGATAAACCATGGACCGGTCTGTTGGGCTTGGTTTTGCATAGGGAGCTGTGGCTTCAGTGCATTACACATGACAGCTAGAGAATGGGTGTGAGCGAATTCGGCCTATTCTTCGCCTGTTCCTGGCGCTACCTTGCTGACGCAGGAAACTGCGAACAAGTATGATGTATATATATATATATATATATATATATATATATATATATATATATATATATATATATACACACACACTCGAACATACTTACATACATACATACTTGGCGTTTATGTGTATGTATAACTGCGTTTATTTGCGTAATTGTCTTGTATAGAATACAGACAAAATCTTAGCCAAATGGATGAACCTGTTAGATAAAGCACAGTTAATGAATTAGTTCTCAAATAAAAGGGTATATATGTATCATGGCTAAAACTATACACTTAATTAATATTATAAAATCTGACGTGTGTGTGTATGTGTGTGTGTGTGTGTGTGTGTGTGTGAATACGAAGGGTTGCAGAATGATACAATAAAGGAATCTGTGGGGTCCTCTTTGAAATGTTTAAAATGTTAGAAGAAATCTGAAATTTAGGGAATATGTAGATGCCAATATTTATGGACTGGGAAAGTATTAGACAAATATATATGGCTGTCTATAGATATCCATATAAATCTCAGGGGATCATTGGATTTTGGGTGATAATAGTGAACTATATAGGCTTCGTAGAGCGAAAGAAAATGTATTTTTTTTCCCCGTTTTCCTTCTTACGTTGTGGAATGTGTTATTACTCGAGCAATGCGTTGCATTAAGGGAGAGCGGAAGTTTCCGATATCCGATATCGATGGTACCACCTCAAATTCTCTGAGAAAACTTAAAACCACACTCCAAGGGATCGGGGAGAGCTATTGATCTCCAGCGCTTACGGCTCCGACTGAACTTACCATTTCACAAGGTCGCGTTGGTCAAAGTGCTCGCCTCGCGTGAGCGGAATATTTTCCGAATATGTGTCGCTGTTCCCCCTGCTGCCTCCTATGAGGGTCCATAGATCACACACCGTCAGGTCGGCATCATACCAGTACTTGCTGCTGCTACTCCTCCTCCTCCTCCGCCCTCAGTATGAGCTCTACCACTCACTCCTGTGTGAGGAGGGTTGGTCCACCGCCCTCAGTGACATGGAATTATGAGGGGAGGGGTGATTATTAGAGGTTATTCATCCGGAAACGAAAAGAAAGAAGGAAGGAAGGAAGGAAGGGAGGCGAGTGTTTTGACGCTACAACCTTACGTGCAGGTTGTGATCTCTTGTATCACCAGAGTTGTGGGGAACCTCCCATTGAATGCATTGTCTCATGTGAGTACCTAAGGTCATGTGAACCACTAATGCTTGTGATATACTTGAAGCTCCCATCCCTCCCTCTGCGCCTTCTACTGGAGTTCACACTCGCAAACATAAACCATTCATCTCGGTTCTCAGCCGCAATACTGTAAGGCCGAGGAAATGTTATTGCTTCGTTATGATAAGATTCGATACATATCATGGTAAATATTTCATGAACACAGAAGAAAATAAGTATATAGTTAATATCCCAAAACTGCAATGACTTTTCATAGGTTATAGGTGGTATAAAAAATGCACATTAAGATAATCTTACACGAAATAGAAAAAAAAATTATCTTGTGTAAACGCATCCAGTGATGCAGCCAAAAATACCTAATGGTAGTATATTATGCAGTAGTGATAATGTGATTAAATGATTGAACGTAACAGAACCTTTAAAGGAAGTCTCGAGTTGTTATACCTATGATTATATGTTGATATCTGGTACGGGTATATAACCGTTCTTCATCAATAGCCATTGACTCCATCAACATACATAGCATACATGTGGGGTGATGTAGGAGCGAGAAATGAATGAGTAATGTAATTATACACATTACCTTCTACGTCGCGATAAAAGTAAGTTTGGCTTCCGAGATATAGGAAAGTTAATGTCTAAGGAATGTCGGGGATTTACTCAGATATGACTAATGCAAAGAGAGAGAGAGAGAGAGAGAGAGAGAGAGAGAGAGAGAGAGAGAGAGAGAGAGAGAGAGAGAGAGTACACACGCCTGTTGTCCCCCGCGCCCGCGTGGATGGGAAACTTTCTACTCCGGGTCTGCTAACCCTCGTAGATCCCTGATGACATCACCAATATAACTCTGCGGCGGGAGTCGCAACTTTTCACTCCCGAGGGAAGTGGGTGGAAGGCGAAAGGCGACGAAACGTTGAACCCCGTCGGTAGGCACTGGTTCTCCACTCCTTGAGGTACTCAGGTGTTGGGGGGGGGGGGGATCTTTCTCATACATGGATCCCCCTCTGGCATTACAGTCCCTCCCTTCCCTACTATTTTATTTCCTCTATAAAGATGGTTGTGAGGACTTTTCGTCTCGTTCACTATTTTGATAAGAGGTGATGATCTTATTAGACCTCTGACTTGACGTCTATATATGTCTATCAATCCATTTATCTAATATATATATATGTATATATATATATATATATATATATATATATATATATATATATATATATATATATATATATATATACACACACACTCACGTATACACACGTGTGTGTGTGTGTGTGTGAGGTGTTATCCTTGGGGTAGAGGAGGAAGAATTCTACCTCCTTATTCTCTGCGTGTTGTAGAAGGCGACTAAAGGAGGCGGGGACGGGTGGGTTCGACTACCCCCCATTTATTGTATTTCGGTTTCTAGAGGAAGGAGCCAAGCGGGGAGTGCTCATCCTCCTCGAAGGCTCAGGCTTGGATTTCTAAATGTGTGTGGATGTAACCAAGATGAGAAGAGAGGAAAGATGGGTAGTTTGTTTGAGGGAAGTGACCTACATATTCTGGCTCTGAGTGAAAAAGCTCAAGGATAAAGAGGAAGAATGATATGGAAATGTCACAGGAGTAAAGTCGGAAGTTGGTGAGAAGACAAGAGCCAAGGAAGGGGTAGCACCACTCCTGAAGCAAGAATTGTGGGCGTGTGTGTCAAATACTGTAAGGAAATGAATTTTAGATGTGGGTAAAACTGAAAGTGGATAGCGAGACATGGACGATAATCATTAGTGCTTATGCACCTGGCAATGAAAAGGATCATGAGAAGCAAGTGTTTTGGGAGCAACTGCGTGATTGTGTCAGCAGATTTAATGCAAGAGATTGGGTATTGATTATTGGTGCTTTGAGAGAAAGTGGCAGGAGGTCGACAAGGTGTTGAAAATGAAGGCAAATGAGAGATGGGGTGAGAGAGTATAAAACTTTAAGGAGAACAAGATTTTTTGGAAGGAGGTTAATGATGTGCGAAAAACAAGAGAATAGATGGGAACATGGGTGAAGGGTGCAAAAGGGGAATTGGTAACATGTAGCGATGAAGTGAGTATTTTGAATGACTTGAATTTGTTTGATTATAGAGTGGTAGATGTAGGGTGTTTGGGTCGTTGATATGCGAATTGAGTCGTGAAGAGTGTTTTGGTGAAAAGAGAAGTGGTAAAAGCGTTATGTTAGATGAAATGTGGCAAGGCTGCTGGAGTGGATGGTATTTCAGTTGAATATAGTGAGAAAGGGGGTGACTGTGTTGCTGATTGGTTATGTGTTTTCATTGTTTGTATGGAGAGGGTGAAGGCATTGGGGAGGGTGTGATGGAGGATGTGTCGAACAGGAGTTTGCTTTAAAGAATGTGTGAGAATAACTTAGAGAAAAGGATGGATTTTTGTGGCATTAATGGATCTGGAGAAAGCAAGCGTTAGGGTTGACAGAGATGCCTTGTGGAAGGTCTTAAGAATATACGGTGTGGGAGGAAAGCCGCTAGAAGCAGTGGGAGGCTCTATGAAGAATGTCAGGCATGTGTAAGAGTGAATGGTTTTAAGTGAAGGTTGGTCTGCTCTTCAGTTTGTTTATGAATGGAATGGTGAGGGAGGTAAATGAGGGTCTTGGAAAAAGGGGCAAGTATATAGTTTGTGGGGAATGAGAAGGCTTGGGATATGAGGCGGTTCTTGTTTGCTGGTGGCAGAGTCGAGTAAGAAACTGCAGAAGATGGTGACTGAGTTGAGAAGAAATGTGAATAAAAACAAGATTAATGGGTTTAGCTGCGTTGAAGAACAGATCAATTTGGGCGTGAGTTTGAATTGAGAAACCTGGCAGGAATTAAAGTGTTTCAAATACCTGGGAAAAGACATTGCAGCGAATAGAACCTTGAAAGCGGAAATGAGTCATAGGGTGGATGAGGAGGAAAAGGTTCTGGAAGCGCTGAAGAATGTATGGAAAGAGAGAACGTTATCTGGGAGGGCAAAAAATTGGTATGTTTTAAGGTGTAGTAGTCCCAACAATATCATAAGGATGCGGAGCATGGGCTACAGACAAGGCTGTGTGGCGGAGGATGGATATATTGGAAATGATGTATGAGGACAATATGTGGTGTGAGGTGGTTTGATCAAGTAATGAAAGAATAAGAGAGAGGTGTGATAATAAAATGCGTGCTGTTGAGAGAACTTAAGAACATGTGCTGAAATCGTTTGGATATATGGAAAGAGTGAGTGATGTAAGGTTGGCTAAGAGGATACATGTGTCAGAGGTGGAAGGAACAAGGAGAACGGGAAGAACAAATTGGAGATGGAAGGATGGAGTTAAAAAGATTTAAGCAGTGGGGGGCCTGAACATGCAGGGGATGAAAGGTGTGCATGGGATAGGTGTGAAGTGGAAAGATGTGGTATACTGGGGTCGACGTGTTGTCACTGGACTGAACCAGGGCATTTGAAGCGTCTGGGGTAAACCATAGGGAGGACTTTGGGGCCTGATTGTGGTTAGGGAGCTGTGGTTTCGGTGCATTATATGTGACAGCAAGAGAATGGATGTGGGCAGATGCGACCTTTCTTCGTCTGTTCCTGGCGCTTCTTCGCTAAGGCAGGAAACTGAAATCAAGTGTGTGTGTGTGTGTGTGTGTGTGTGTGTGTGTTTGCGCGCGCGCGCGTGTGTGTGTGCGTGCGTGTGTGTGTGTGTGTGTGTGTGTGTGTGTGTGTGTGTGTGTGCGTGTGTGAAGTTTCCTTTACTTTTGTAAGCTTTTCCTTGACTGACCAGTAGGACACTGACACCCGGTAAGGCGTTTCCCCTCTATTAAGGTCGACAAGTTTCGCTGAAACTCTAGGTTGAGGTAAGCTTAACTTAGGGTAATGCTTAACTTGGATCTATTATCTCGTTTCACAGGTAACATCTGTCGATAATAAGTCTCTAAATTGTGCTTAGTCAAGCATTTTGTTTCTTCGTAGTTCAAGTCCTGTTGTCACCAGCTAATTGAGCATTTCGTGTGTAATTCAGCTTTACCTGGTTCGTAACAGTACACTTTTGATGGATTTTGAGTTGAATAACTGATTATGATATTCTAGACATCATATACTAGAAACGTAATTACCAGTAGAATATAATATTTCCAATTAGTTAACTTTCCTCACAATCAGCTTTGCATACTTTCCTATCGGCCTGGAACAACGCATTCAGTATCATGAACGAGTTCTTCCTGAGGTAAGCGTGATGAAAGAGGCGGGGCCACCATGACCAAGGCATCAATCTTCATCGTGGTCACAGCCTATGACGGCCGGCTCACTCTCCTCTGCTTCCTGGCGGCGGCACTCCCTCCTACATTATTGGTTTTCAATGTGTATCCTGTGGATCTCCCTCGATATTGGTCTTCCGGGCTCATCTCAGCCCACCGCCTCCTCTCCCTCGTCTTATCCTTACACACACCTGCCTGCCTTCACGCTTGCCTCCCACAACCACCGTCCTCCTAGCTACCTCGCTTTTCCATCGCTTCTTTTCCATTTCTTCTCTTGCTCTTTACTTTTCTTTGTTCTTCACACCAATGTATTTGTCCTCCATTTGTTTTCTCATTGTTCATGTTTTCACTGTATGTATGGCTCAAGGTGAGGTGCCTGAGGATTGCTGAAATGCCTGCATACTGTCATTGTATAAAGGCAAAGTGGACAGAGGTACATGTTTATTGAGCACACCAGGTGAGCTGTACGGGAGAGTGGTGATTTGAGGGGGGATGTGGTATGCACAGAGTATCAAGATGGGGAAGAACAAAGTGGCTTCGGCAGTGGTAGAGGATGTGTGGATCAGGTGTTTGCTTGGAAGAAATGATGTGATACATAAAGAGGTAGAGGAATTTCTCTGTGGCATAATTGGAGAAAGAGTTTTTATGGTTGATAAAGTTGCTTTGTGGATGATATGAATACATGTTGTGGGAGGAAAGTTATTAGGTGCAAGGAGGAGCTTTTACCAAAAACGTATGACGCGTGTGCGTGGTAAAGGAACGGCGGGTGAGTTGTTCCAGATGAAGACGGTCCTCTGGTAGGGGTGTGTGAGGCCACCAAGGCTGTTTAACCTGTTTATGGATGGGGCGGTGAGGGAGGTGAATGCAAGGGTTTTGGAGAGATGGGCAGTTATGCCTGAACATGCTGCACATAAGATGGAGAGAACTAGAACAATGTGGTCCGCAGGGGCAAATGTGCTGTCAGGTGGCGGATTCAGGGTATATGAAGCGGTAAAAAGAACGGAAGGGTCTGCGGGCCTTGGCTGTAGGTGGGGAAGCTCTGATTCCGCTGCATTATATGTGATAGAGTATGTGTGAGCATATGGGACCGTTCTTCGTTTGTTCCTGGCGCGGGAAACTGGGAACAGGTTGAAATATATACAATAGGGAGAGAGTTGGAGTGACAAGTTTTGCCGTGAGATTTTCCTCCTTTTCGTCCTTTGCTAACTCTGTCCTTGACAATGGCTTGAAGTGCAGTCGAAAGCTGGGAGCTTGTATATTCATTTTTCCAGCGGGTTTTCTTATATATATATATATATATATATATATATATATATATATATATATATATATATATATATATATATATATATATATATATGATGAAAGAGACGTCAAGGGAGACCTTGGGTGAGTTCATTGAAGAACTAATGAGGCTGGAATAAGACAACTCGGATATGAGGTGTCGTGCAAGGATAGAAGAAGCTTGGAGATGACCGTCTGGAGAGTATGGTACTGGAGAGTAAAGGGTGTGCGCTGGAGAGAGATTTCCTGCATTAATGAGAAATGAGGAATACAAACTTTGAATAAACGTGTGTGTGTGTGTGTGTGTGTGTGTGTGTGTGTGTGTGTGTGTGTGTGTGTGTGTGTGTGTGTGTGTGTGTGAAATTACCTATTCGTTAAGAACTATTTGTATATCACTGGGAGAGAGGTTTACACTCTTAGGGCCCCGTCTCTTGTACTTTTTTTTTTATACTTTTCTCAATTCATGTAAACTGCTGACGTTCACAGTCTATTCGCTCACACCACTACGCTTATACTAAGCCATACTGTATTTCTTGTCTAGGGCCCCCCTCCCCCCCCCCCTCTCTCTCTCTCTCTCTCTCTCTCTCTCTCTCTCTCTCTCTCTCTCTCTCTCTCTCTCTCTCTGATCATGTCCTCTGGTAACCCTGGTACTGTGAAGAAGTGTTGACTGTCAACAACACCCAGTTGATGTAGGAATCTAAATACTTTTATCAGGTCACGCTTCTCTCTTCTCTCCTCTAAGGTGGACAGCTGTGTAGCCTTCAACCTTTCAATGCACTAAATATATTGTAAATCCGGTACCATCTTGGTTGTTTTTTCGTAGAGCCTTCTCAAACATGTCTTTGTTCCAGAAGGTGCGATGACCATACATGAGAGACATAATCCAGTTGAGTGTGTGTGTGTGTGTGTGTGTGTGTGTGTGTGTGTCTGAGTAAGTAGATGAGTTGGTGTGTTTATGTGCGTGTTCGTATGTTACATTGTGTTTTTCTACGTATGGTATGTTTGTGCAACTGTGCATTTTAAGTGTTCATGTGTATAATAGATGCATTTTTACAGTATTTCCATACATAAGGATGTTTGTGTGTTTAGGTATGAATATTGAAATGTGTACAGAAGTGTCTTAGTTCGTATGTGAGTGAACGTGCAATTGTGTACATGTGCAGATGCGTAAATAAGTGTGTTTGATCGTATATATCTGATGTATGTATGTGATGTTTATATATGTTTATGTCCCGATATATATCATTGTTTACGTATGTGGGTGCAAATGTACCTATCTCTGTGTACAGAAATGTTTTGTTGTGGGGCGGTTCTAGCTCTGTACCCTAACTTGACAGAGTTGAGTCGAAAGCGGTCCGACTTATAAACTCTCCCAGGCTAACTTCAAAACTTGACCCGCTTGCTCTACGCCACAACGTTGGCTCACTTTCACTCTGGTGTAGGAATTACTTTGGTTTTTTGGTCTCCGAGAACTGGCTACTTGTGTACCCTCACCACTCGGTAGTCGAGGCAGTGCTGCTGCGTCACATGATTACTGTGTGGCCGTTGAAACTCGAGGACGAGCCGTTTTGATTTCTGTTTCTTTCCTAAACACTTCGAAGCTTTGTCAGTCTCTACACTCTCATGTCTTTCCCAATAACTATGACATGGCACCTTTTAAAAGACAGGTTTTTCATTTCCTCAAAAAGTTGGTAAATATTTTCCCCTCGTCTCATTTTTCCCCATTTCATTAACCTCGCCATACTTCAATTAAGGCCCGGCCTTAATGTGGACTTTTGTCCAGGACTGGAGCCACCAACGTAAAAAGAAAAGCAATGTATTACTCAGCATCACCTGCATGAGGCTGGGTGGCTCAGATAACTAGGAAAGAAAAGATACAGAAAATGTAGAAGTGGAGAAAAACTGTGCACAGAAAAGGGCGAAGAAAAGGGTGAAAAAATCTCTTTTTCAGCCTTCTTAGAGAATTAAAAGGTTTATAAAAAACTCTCTTACCCCATCTTATAGAAAAGGACGTAGAAAACTGTTAAGAAAATCCCTTTTACACCTTTTGACAGAAAAATGTTAAATAAATATTTTTCACATCTCCGGACAGAAAAGGACGAGGAAAAGGGAAAAACAAATCTACACCTTTTGACAGAAAAGGGTGAGGAAAAACCATGAAAAAAAAAGAAAAATGCAGAAAAATACGAGGAAAAAGGTGAAGAAAAATGTATCTCTTACACTTTCAGAAGAAGTTCGAAGAAAGAAAAGCGTGAAGGAATCTCTTTTATACCATCTGAACACTTTGCTCACTATCGACCAGGGCTCCAGCAGCAGCCATTACCATGGCAACAAGTACCTCTAAGCTCTCTACATCCCCGGCACATCCTGTCTCTAGTCCGCTGGACCAACTTGCTGTGTCACAGAAAGATCTCTCCATCAAGCAGAGCGGACCCATGATCCTTGTACACGACGTTATGGCTGCTGAGCACGACGGTACGACCCTTGAGCACCACGACGGCACGACCCTTGAACATAGGGGTTGTGAGGGTTATGACTCTTGCTTGAACAGGAACGTCCGACCCTAGAACTCTAGGGTCCGACCCTTGAGCATGACGTTACGATACGCTGAATACGACGTTGTGACCCTTAGGCACGAGGGTATGACCTTAGATCACGATAGTACGACCCTTGAACACGACTTTCCGACCCTTGAACACTATTGTGCGACCCTTGAGTGCGAGGGTTCAACCCTTAAGCACGACTGCACGACCCGTTGGGTGTCATGGACCTGATCTCCGACCTGACCTTTGCAACTCGGATTAGAAGTCTTGATGTGATACCCGGAGGGGCGTGTTCTCGTGCTCCAGGGTCGTACTACCTTCATGCTCAAGGATCGTTCCTTCGTCCTACTGAGGAGGCTGACACGTTGCCCTTTCGCCAGTTAGCTTAATACCATTTAAATGATCGTGTTTATAATTGGAGAGGTAATCTTGCCGCTGTGTTTCTTTCCTTTGATTAGTATCGCTTAAGGTTTACGTGCACTATAAAGAAGTTCCATTTTCCTACTGGGAGGGTTTGAACATGTTATAGAAACTACTAGGAGGGTTTGAACATGTTATAGAAACTACTAGGAGGGTTTGAACATGTTATAGAAACCTTACACTAAGATGACATGTTTATAGATTAAAAGTTAGCGTGTCTCCTTTGCTGATGATTGGCACATGAGTTGAAGTATAGTTTTAGAATAATCATGGGTTCTGTGCCACTTGGTGGGCATAGATAAGGTAGGTTAGTCGCAAGACGTAATAGGTAACTGACTTGCAGTGCTATTTCTGTTCTTGATATGGTTATAATTTTTTCTGTGATATTTTTCATTCTGAGGGTTTAATGGATGCATTATTACAGGGAAACAGACATGTATCAAATGATAATGTTTCAGTAAACAAAACTTCTGCTTCCCATTTCTTCGCGTGATATATATATATATATATATATATATATATATATATATATATATATATATATATATATATATATTGAGAAATAAAAAATTTCCATAGTCAATCAATTACATAAGAAATATGCTTTATGTACCTCTTATATATATATATATATATATATATATATATATATATATATATATATATATATATATATATATATATATATAAGAGGTACATAAAGCATATTTCTTATCATGCAATTGATTGACTATGGAAATTTCTTTTATTTTTCAATTTAGATCGCTCCAGAGATTGTCAGACAGACTTTCCCAAAGTAATTAACAACATTCAGTGTGGCGAAGTTACATTAATTTTATTGGAATTTTGGCGAATGCCAGAAATTATGTATAATTAGTACCTAAAGTTATAGAAAATGTCCCCAGAAGCGAGATCTGCGGCGATTCTTGCCTTGATATCAATCCAAATATTGAAAAAAAAAAAATCGTCGAAATTTCGTAATTTCTTGTGTATTTAAGGAAAGACTGTATTCGCCCGGTGCACCATCTGTTCGACTACTGCACCGTCCTGTTCACTCAAAAATCCTCTGCCTACCAACCATTGCTCTTCAGATTCCACTCATGTAAAATGATCTCCTCTGAACGTAAGTAGAAAGTCTAAGCTAACGAAGGAAATTGGCTCGTGGGAATCCGCTCAGCAATGATTATTAGCACTAGCAGGACAACCGATGTTCATTCTGATCATCTCATGTTTCCTGTCTGGCACCGTTGAAAACCGTATGCGGGTTCTTTCCTCTCGGCCTCCATGTTCACTGTACAGGGGCCCCTTCAGCTGTAGGGACCATATCCCACACCCGTGAGGGAAACGAGGAACCATTGTGCTTCATCCCTGTAGAGAGATGCTACAGACATTCATCAGTTCAGTCGAATTCAAGTGGCAATATTGTATGTTTTATTTCACCTGGTTTGAGAACGGCGCGCGGGAGCCTTCCTCGTTAGCTCCACCTTTACACCACTCTCTCTCTCTCTCTCTCTCTCTCTCTCTCTCTCTCTCTCTCTCTCTCTCTCTCTCTCTCTCTCTCTCTCTCTCTCTCTCACCACCTCTCTTCCCCCATCTTTGCCTGCTGCCTCTCCACCTCTCCTCGCCCCCATCCGGACGGCTCTGCTGCATAATACCCGTCCATTACGGCTGGAGCGTTGTGCCTTGGCAGGGACACCAGCATGAAGATGAATGGTGTGATATCTGACTTTTGGAAAACGGGAGAGGGAGAAGGAGGAGGGAGGACCTTTGCATTTATAGCCCCGTTACTTGTCAGTATACTGTGTCATCTTCCTTCCTGCCGGAGTGTATATATATATATTTTTTTTTTTTTTTTTTTTTTTTTTTTTTTTTTTTTTTTTATACTTTGTCGCTGTCTCCCGCGTTTGCGAGGTAGCGCGAGGAAACAGACGAAAGAAATGGCCCAACCCCCATACACACGTACATACACACGTCCACACACGCAAATATACATACCTACACAGCTTTCCATGGTTTACCCCAGACGCTTCACATGCCTTGATTCAATCCACTGACAGCACGTCAACCCCTGTATACCACATCGCTCCAATTCACTCTATTCCTTGCCCTCCTTTCACCCTCCTGCATGTTCAGGCCCCGATCACACAAAATCTTTTTCACTCCATCTTTCCACCTCCAATTTGGTCTCCCTCTTCTCCTCGTTCCCTCCACCTCCGACACATATATCCTCTTGGTCAATCTTTCCTCACTCATTCTCTCCATGTGCCCAAACCATTTCAAAACACCCTCTTCTGCTCTCTCAACCACGCTCTTTTTATTTCCACACATCTCTCTTACCCTTACGTTACTTACTCGATCAAACCACCTCACACCACACATTGTCCTCAAACATCTCATTTCCAGCACATCCATCCTCCTGCGCACAACTCTATCCATAGCCCACGCCTCGCAACCATACAACATTGTTGGAACCACTATTCCTTCAAACATACCCATTTTTGCTTTCCGAGATAATGTTCTCGACTTCCACACATTTTTCAAGGCTCCCAAAATTTTCGCCCCCTCCCCCACCCTATGATCCACTTCCGCTTCCATGGTTCCATCCGCTGACAGATCCACTCCCAGATATCTAAAACACTTCACTTCCTCCAGTTTTTCTCCATTCAAACTCACCTCCCAATTGACTTGACCCTCAACCCTACTGTACCTAATAACCTTGCTCTTATTCACATTTACTCTTAACTTTCTTCTTCCACACACTTTACCAAACTCAGTCACCAGCTTCTGCAGTTTCTCACATGAATCAGCCACCAGCGCTGTATCATCAGCGAACAACAACTGACTCACTTCCCAAGCTCTCTCATCCCCAACAGACTTCATACTTGCCCCTCTTTCCAGGACTCTTGCATTTACCTCCCTAACAACCCCATCCATAAACAAATTAAACAACCATGGAGACATCACACACCCCTGCCGCAAACCTACATTCACTGAGAACCAATCACTTTCCTCTCTTCCTACACGTACACATGCCTTACATCCTCGATAAAAACTTTTCACTGCTTCTAACAACTTGCCTCCCACACCATATATTCTTAATACCTTCCACAGAGCATCTCTATCAACTCTATCATATGCCTTCTCCAGATCCATAAATGCTACATACAAATCCATTTGCTTTTCTAAGTATTTCTCACATACATTCTTCAAAGCAAACACCTGATCCACACATCCTCTACCACTTCTGAAACCGCACTGCTCTTCCCCAATCTGATGCTCTGTACATGCCTTCACCCTCTCAATCAATACCCTCCCATATAGTTTACCAGGAATACTCAACAAACTTATACCTCTGTAATTTGAGCACTCACTCTTATCCCCTTTGCCTTTGTACAATGGCACTATGCACGCATTCCGCCAATCCTCAGGCACCTCACCATATATATATATATATATATATATATATATATATATATATATATATATATATATATATATATATATATATATATATTTTTTTTTTTTTTATTTTTTTTTTTTATTTTGCTTTGTCGCTGTCTCCCGCGTTTGCGAAGTAGCGCAAGGAAACAGACGAAAGAAATGGCCCAACCCACCCCCATACACAATGTATATACATACACGTCCACACACGCAAATATACATACCTATACATCTCACTGTACACATATATATACACACGCAGACACATACATATATACCCATGCACACAATTCACACTGTCTGCCCCTATTCATTCCCATCGCCACCTCGCCACACATGGAATACCATCCCCCTCCCCCCTCATGTGTGCGAGGTAGCACTAGGAAAAGACAACAAAGGCCCCATTCGTTCACACTCAGTCTCTAGCTGTCTTGCAATAATGCCCGAAACCACAGCTCCCTTTCCACATCCAGGCCCCACACAACTTTCCATGGTTTACCCCAGACGCTACACATGCCCTGATTCAATCCACTGACAGCACGTCAACCCCGGTATACCACATCGATCCAATTCACTCTATTCCTTGCCCTCCTTTCACCCTCCTGCATGTTCAGGCCCTGATCACACACAATCTTTTTCACTCCATCTTTCCACCTCCAATTTGGTCTCCCACTTCTCGTTCCCTCCACCTCCGACACATATATCCTCTTGGTCAATCTTTCCTCACTCATTCTCTCCATGCGCCCAAACCATTTCAAAACACCCTCTTCTGCTCTCTCAACCACGCTCTTTTTATTTCCACACATCTCTCTTACCCTTACATTACTTACTCGATCAAACCACCCCACACCACTCATTGTCCTCAAACATCTTATTTCCAGCACATCCACCCTCCTGCGCACAACTCTATCCATATATATATATATATATATATATATATATATATATATATATATATATATATATATATATATATATATATATAAAGATCTGCTTCCATTTCTGCATCCTTTCCTTTTCATTCTACCAACAACCTGGCCGTTGTCTGCCTGCCTTCTACCTACCTCCCAGTAACATTTTCCTGTTTCTACAATAGTTGCATCTGTCACTGTCTTTCCCACAATACGACATCCAGGTATCCACTGTCCTTTCCCACTTCTGTTACATTCGTGATTTCGACCAAGTCTCCCTTTCTACCTCCTCCGCTTCGTCATCTGCTGTCGCCTCCAATTACTTCATAATTGTCACCTATAATAGTATCAGCACTTATGAATGCCTAAGTTCGTCCCTTCTGTCTTAGCGTTTACTCCTACCATTGTTTCCACTTTAGTATCTCTTCTGCCATCTTGTCTCTGTCCCTTCCTCTCCCGTCTGTCATAGCCACACTTACCATCGTCTTCTCGACCTTCTCTCAATTCCCCTTACACCATAACCCGCCAACGTGCATGTCTCTCCCACCGTGAGTCTCACACGCTTCTCATCATTTCTCCCTTCTTTCTGTATAGTCCGCAGCCTCATCCCTCCCTCCTGATCATCTCCACGTGCCACAGTCTCCGCTTCCCTCCTGATCATCTCCATGTGCCACAGTCTCCGCTTCCCTCCTGATAATCTCCACGTGCCAGAGACTCTTCCTCCATCCTGATCAATCCAAACCTACCACCATTGTCTGATCCTCCTCCTCCTCCTCAACACTACCACGTGCCGTGGTCAGTGCCTTTCTCCTCACCTTCCACCTCCCCTCCCTCTGTCACCCTCCCGCCACCGTGTTGTGCCGCCGCCCGCCCTCCTCCCTCCCTCCTGAGCCTGCTACCTTCCCGCCGCCCTACAAATAACGTGGGAGATCCTGAGGTAGAGGTCCTCCTCCTCCCCCACCCTTCTGCCGAAACTCCCGGCGGGGGAGGAGGAGGAGGAGGGGGGATATGATCCGGCTTAAGAGGTTGGAAATCTTAACGAAAACAGTTGGGAGTTTCCACCTTTTGCGGTGGCCACCACCAACCCCCAAAGCAACTCGCCATCCAGTCCATTCCCCTCTGGAAAATTAATAAGGTAATTGGATTGCCAACTTCATAATCTCTTCACTCATAAGAAGTTGTCTGGGGAATTACATCCCGTCATTCGTGCCTTCAGAACTCGGCCTGCCTTCCACGTTGCCGCTCCTTTATTTTTTTACATCTGGCTCTTCGTCGTCTCCCAGGCGTCGCCAGGATCTCTCAAGACTTGAGTTTTATAACTTTTTTTTTATTTTCGTCTGGCTTTCTTTTCAGCTTTTTATTTCTTATTTGGTTTGGATGAGTGTGTGTGTGTGTGTGTCTTGTCTTTCTTTCTTTTGTTATTCTTTGCCACTCTCTTTCTTGTCTGTCTGGCAGAGTTGGTCTCTCTCTCTCTCTCTCTCTCTCTCTCTCTCTCTCTCTCTCTCTCTCTCTCTCTCTCTCTCTCTCTCTCTCTCTCTCTCTCTCTCTCTCTCTCTCTCTCTCTCTCTCTCTCTCTCTCTCTAACAAGTGAGACGAATGTGATAGATGTGGGTGTCAACTTAAAGAATTTAGAATTCAGAAAACATATTGAGAAGGTAGCACCATCGCTCGGGCCAGTTGATGAGTGGTATGATTTTAAGAGCTTGTACGACAAGAGACAGAAAAAATATTGATGAAAAAGCTTAATGTCTGCGTGAGAAACAATCTCGAATACTGCTGTGTCCTGTGGTCGCCAACGAAAGAAATAAAGAAGCAATTGAGAGAAGATTCAGAATCAAGTCTGGGGCCACATTGAGGGAATGGAACATAAGACCTTCCGTGAGGAGCTGAGATGAAAAAGTGTATGATAATCCTTGCGTAATGAACGTTTTGAACCTGATATTATCTCGACAAGGCAGATGCAGAGATGTTAAAGCTACAAGAATACCATGGTAGATGGCTTAATGTAAATCAGACAGAAGTATATAAAAGCCGTAAAAGCTCTGCTAGTTTGGTAGAACGAAGCTAGAAAACTTGACGTGTGGTTGAACTCTGTTCCAGATGAACCAAGAATGGATAAGTAATGTAATGTAGGTGGCATCAGAGAGGAGCAGTAATGTCCCTCAGTGGAGGAGGCGAGGTGAGTGCATGACTTTGGCTCTGCCTTTCATGGCTATATCTCTCTTCGTAGGTACTCTCTCTCTCTCTCTCTCTCTCTCTCTCTCTCTCTCTCTCTCTCTCTCTCTCTCTCCCACCCCTCACCCCCACCAACCCCACCCCACCCTCCTGCAGGAGCCAGGAAATGGAGGGAGATCTATAAGATAAACTTCCTCTAGCTTAAGGGTCTTGGCTAATTGGATAAGTTGCCGTAGGGGTGGGATGAAGATTTCTAATGCCTACATTACGCGCGATGAACTTGTGCCGATGAGTTTGGGGTGGGGGCTTCACCGGCGGAGTTGTGAACGCCCTGAGGTTTGGTCATTCGTACAGTCAGCTCATCGTGGACCTGGTAACCAACTGTGCTACGAAGCACTTCTGAGCTCTATGGATCTACATCAGTAGAGTATATAAGTACCTCACTTACATTAGTAGAATATAAGTACCTCACTATGATTACAGGTACCTTTTTGTTAAGTCACATAAATTGATGTCTTTCGTATCGAGAAGTTTTCTACGTTCGAATGAGGTCTTTAAACGTAGAATTACATATCCATTGCTTCCGCCTGCGCTCTCCCATCCTGCGTAAAGTCGTAACCCCGATAATCAGGACCATACTTGTGGTTACTGTGGGTGAGGAAGGTTGACTGTAGTATTTGACAAGAGCCATACGTGCAGCGAGAGCGAGTGTGGTCGCAGAACCGTCTCGAACGAGGTATTCGATTATCTTTTTTTTCCGTTGGTTATAACTTGACGTTGACGGCCTTAATGACCTTGGTAGTCGATAGGCCTAAACCCCAGATTACCAACCAACCAACCAACCATCCAACATTTGATTTTCGTTACCAACCAACCAACATTTTATTTTCGCTACCAACCACCATTTGATTTTCGTTACCAACCAACCAACCCACATTTAATTTTCGTTACCAATAACCAACCAACATTTGATTTCGTTTCCAACCAACCAACCAACATATGATTATCTCCCTGTAAATTGGAAAGTATCTAAAATCAAATTATCATGGAGGTATAGGTTGGCTTGGATGATATAAAGCGAACATGATTTTAGTACAAATGTTAATTTGTAGCATTTACTATCATCTGGGAAGACGTTTTGCATATACTGTGAACAGTGACAGAGCCAGTTAGAGATGGGAGTTCTGTCTCCCACTGTTGTGCCGTATCAACACGCTGAAATATGACATCAGAAGAAGAAAAGTTAATCAGACCAGCAGTCGGTAGGTTAATTCAGGTCCGGTGGTTATGTCAGTCTAGGGCCGCTGGCGACAGTGCTTAATTCCGTTCGCAACGAAGGCCTCAGCAGCCAGCCCTGAGGGGCTCTAGCTAACGAGAGGCTTCTGTTCGCTCTTTATGATCCAGAACTCGCCAACGAATTTATACAGTAGTGGTTCAACTTGTCGCATTTCTGGAGGAAATGTTACTGAGTAAATATTGCTAAAAGTTTGTCTACTGTTAGATAAGTATTCAGGTTATTTCGCTTCTTCACAAAACGTAGTGTGATTGCTTGACTGTCAGTGTGATCATATCCATTATGTTTGTCTTTCTTACCTTGTAAACTTATCATGGTCATTATATCCTGTCTTCCTCGCCTGATCATGGTCATCACTCCGTTGGTCGTCGTCTTCACCTGCCCATTGATCCCGTTCATCACTCCGCTGTTTATCTTCCTCACCTACACACTAAATCCATCATGATCATCACTCCCTCGTTTGTCTTCCTCACCTACACACTAAATCCATCATGATCATCACTCCCTCGTTTGTCTTCCTGGCCTTGCAGATTGATCCTGGTCATCACTCCTTTTCTGTCTTGCTCACTTGTAGACTAATCTTTCTCATCACTCCCTTGTTTGTCTCCCTCACCTGCAAATTCATGGTCATCACTCCCTTGTTTGTCTTCCTCATCTGACAACTGTTCATCAGGGAGCCTCCAAGCCCCTGATAGTGCATTGGTAAGAGGATATCGTGGTGTACAGTCCCAAGTCTACGTATTGAAGCGCTCCCACGCCCTCGATCCCACTCGCTAAAAAATAATTCAGGCCCAGCCATTGCTTGCCTGAGTTTTACTGGCGACAGATCCTGAGAGGGCGTCCACCTCCTCCACCAAGTTCTTCATCAGTACGGAAGAACTCGCAATATTTATTTGAGTCCAGGTGCTAATGTAATTGGTCGTTTCGCAAAAGCACCTCTGGTGGATAAAATAACTCTTGTTTTCTATTTCATTCCCTTTTCCATCAAGTAAAAGTTGATGAAACTCATCTGCCAAGTGCTACACTCCACACCATGAGGATATACATTCAATATATGTAGATTTCAGCGAGAGATGTAAATGTTCAGGACACTGGCGCAGATCGCCACTCTAGCGGCATAAGTTATTGTGGAAATTAAAAAAAAAGAAAGATAATTTCTCAGTCAACAATGGTTTTCTTCTGGAGTCCGGAAGATGCGGGTGAGAGACAGGAGGCAGCACTGGAAAATAACCTCATGCCATGGAGTTCCAGACTGTCACACGCCCATTTTTCTCTCTTCGTCATTCCGCCTCCGTTTTCCTCATCCTTTGACTTTTCCTCTTATTCACCACTTTACTTCCCCACAATTTATAAGTTAAAAACATCGTCCTCGGAGATGGGAAAAGGACAGGCAGGAAGGGAAGCAGAAGAGCGTTTGCCTGAGCTCAGACAAGCTTTAAGATGAAGAACATATCTCTACATCCAGGGTGCGGGGTTGACAGTGTGCATCACTAGAGGATGAGAGAGTTCTGTGCCGCAGTTGACAGCGTAGCAGCACAGGTGTTAGGAGTGAGGCTGTGCCACAGCTGACAGTGTAGCGACACTGGTGTGTGGGTGAGGTTTATGTGACAGTTGACAGTGTAACAGCAGGGGGCAAGGGTGATGCTCAGTACCTTACAACCCACTCTCGTGCTCGTGTCTCGCCATCCTCTTGCAGTTAACCTGTGGGAGGAAATGGGTATTCGTCTTTATACATTTCATAGTACAGTTGCATCAGCTTTATGAACCCACCCATCCCATGAAGACGTCTCATACACACACACACACACACACACACACACACACACACACACACACACACACACACACACAGAGTACAGAAACTGTTCTTGCAGTGAAAAATGTTGATGTTATTTTTTTTGCCCAGAGCGTGAGACATCCTCGCTCGGTTTCAGCGCCCCATTGAGATCGCGTCCTCCATTTGACGACAATTAGGGTGGAAGCCTTGCCTAAGTAGGTCGAGACACACTCACGCACTCGACATTATCATCGTACGAGTCTTGCGACACACCATCGAACGAGACCAACTAGAAATTCTCCACAGAATACATCTTCAACGTAATATTACTCCGTACGGAAAAGAAACGACGAAAGAAAAAGACTTGGACAATAAAATATGAAACGCACACGCACACACACACACACACACACACACACACACACACACACACACAACGCTGAGCTTGTTGGCTCAGCTGGGCTGTTGGCGGGCAGTTGAAGGAGGAGGAGGAAAGGTGGGAGAGGAGGAGGTGGTGGAGGGGGGGTTGTTGAATGGCGACAGTCCAGTTTTGCCGCGGGGAGGGAAGATTCTGGCGTGCGACGCAGAACCCAAACCCGGAACACGAAGATTCCAGACGGATGAAGGTTCCCCGAGAGAGAGAGAGAGAGAGAGAGAGAGAGAGAGAGAGAGAGAGAGAGAGAGAGAGAGAGAGAGAGAGAGAGGTACCCCTCCCCCCCTAGTGATTAAACTTGGCCGCAGCGACATCAAAGAACAAATCTTCCATTTTGTAAGGCTGGGACATGAGATCAGAGATTAGTTTTCAGCAGGTATGTGTGTGATTTGCTGGCTGAAGAATGTTCTCTGTTTGATTTTTCGTTAGCTATTGCTCGAGGGGTATTTGTTGAGCGGAGGGAGAGTGCAGGTAGACGAGACGATGTGGTTATAAAGGAGGAGACTGGTGGTGTGGTACAGACAGGGGGTAGACAGATGAAGGGTGTAGGTAGACTAGACGGGATGGTGGTAGATAAGGATATGTCATGTGTGTTACAAACAAAAGTAGACAGACAGTGTAGGCAAACTAGACGGTGTGGTGGTAAAGGAGGAGACGGAAGGTGCCTCACAGGCAGAGGTAGACAGATGAATAGTGTTGATAGACAAGACGGTATGGTGGTAAAGGCGACACATGTATTACAGACAGAGGTAGACAGATGAGGGATGGAATGCCTGACGGAGGAAGCAACACAAACGAAGTAATGAGAGCAATGTACGTGGGACGACCTGAGGTAAAACTTGAAAGGAAAATAGTTGTTCAGGGGGAAGATTAGAAGCGAGAGGACTAGCTTTTTTTTCCTCTTCACAAAGCCTCAAATTCGGCCTGATGCAACTGATGTATAATCACTTGTTTATACATTCCCTCTCTCGATATATATTAACCTTTTTTATGCACGTGTGTTTCAGGAATTATGGACAGGGTTTCACATACCGCAGACCGAGAGATTTTTTTTATATAAAGTGCTTTTCCACTGAAGATCACTAGATTGATTCATACTGGTTTAAGAATCTCCTTTTTTATAAATGGTACAGTCATTTGGCTTCTTTGCAATTGATATGCCAGTCTGTTAGACGCGGTTGATGCCCACGTTTCTCATAGATAGTCTGGATGTCCAGTGGCAAGGTAAGGTCTTTTCTTGGTAACTTTGTAGCGAGTCAATCAGTGAAGTAGCACGCACGCATCAGACGCATGTAGCTTCTTAGATAAGTGTCTCGTTAGATATGTATGATATGCTGCTCTCTCTTAATGTACGAGTCGAGAGGGTTTCGAAGAAGCCTCACGATTTTATATGAGAGAGAGAGAGAGAGAGAGAGAGAGAGAGAGAGAGAGAGAGAGAGAGAGAGAGAGAGAGAGAGAGAGAGAGAGGTACATCTACATGAGAGTACCTACGACGAAATTTTGCATGGCTGGTGCTCACACATAGAGAGACAGAGGCCTCGCCAGAGAGGTAAGAAGGTGTCATCTGCTTGGGGTTGGGTTGGGTTGGGGTTAGGAGGAGGAGGATCACCACCATCCCTCCAGCTGCAGCATTTTTACCTCCGTAATGAGAGCCTGGGAGATGCAGCTGGACAGAAAGTCATTAGATTTCCGAGAGACAAATGAATGGGAATTGGACGCTAAGCTAAGTCATTAATCACCTAACGTCCATCGTAATAATTCCGAGGAAGAGAGAGGTGGAAAAAATTGAAATAGAGGAAAAAAATATGAAATGGTTAAATGACCGATTATTAGTAAAACAAACTGACGAGAAATTGTATGAGATATTATCAGAATCTATTAAGTAACGTTTAAAATACCAGTGACATGAATGTAACTGTCTCGTGCACAGCGAAATATAAAAAGCTTATCGAAAAATGTCATAGATAAGAGAGATATAGAAAACTTGACAAAGGTACAGATAGATGTCTTACTAAAACGAGGAACAGAGAAAAAGACAAAGAAAACGCTAGAGGTCAAATAGAGATGATAGTACACCAACACACGTAAATCTCGATCATGTGAAAAATGGAATATATTTCTAATGTTCACACTGGAAGAAAACGTGGCTTACCAGACACACAGCCGCAGGAATTGACGAAAAGGACTTTGGTGATGGAGGTGCGGTCAATTACTGACAATGATCTTGGGTGAAGGGATCTGGTTCTGATGCGTTGTACGTGTAAAGGATCAATGTTTTATGGTGGTGTTGTCAGGCAAACATAAGTCCACTGTAAATGGGATTTGGTTGTCGTGACCTTTGAAACAAATGAAGTACTAATGCATAAAAAGGTGTGGCCAAAAGAATAACGACACAGAGGAAGAAGAAAAATAGTTTATATATGATTATACAAATATATGAAAAGAAAACTGACCATTAACCTAACCTAGACCCTTCATACCCACGATGCAGCTGCTCTAAACAGACACCAAACACTAATTACTCAACTGCCATATACACTATGTTCATAGACGCCCACACAACACTTGGACGTGGCCAGCTCCCTGAGTGCTGCAGGAACATCATAAGAATATATGTGTGTGTGTGTGTGTGTGTGTGTGTGTGTGTGTGTGTGTGTGTGTGTGTGTGTGTGTGTGTTAGCCATCGATCGATTACAGGTTTACCTTAACTTTCGGCGATCGATCACTTCACGAACGTGTCACGAGCACCGAGTATTACCACAGCGACGGTGGTGCTGGCAGAAGATCGTGGCTGAATGACAGCAAGTGCCTGGCTCCTGCCTCACATGGGAGGCACACGTTGAACGTAACACACACACGTCTCATGAGCTATGGGTAGACCAGACATGGCAAGTGACTCAAGGTCTCTGGATATAGTAGTTGGATCTGTTAATCACTTTACGTTTAGGGATTTAGGATTCCTGACGTAGTTGTCAAACGTCGCTTAGGCTAAGAGAAGAAATATTATTTTTTTTTTCCCAGAATTTAACGTTGGGTTATGATAACCCTTTTTTTTTTTCAGAATTTTACGTTGGGTTATGATACATCGCAGGATCATTCAGTGAGGACTATGTGTACCTTCGTAGCCTTAATTACTTTGATGAAGGCTCAGCCTCTTCAGTAAATTCCCACAAAGAAGAACTTTATTTTCAGACGTAATTTTTTTTTTTTTTTTTTTTTATAGACGCCTCTGAGTCTTTCCGTTCCCGGAGTGTGGGAGACTGAGAAAGTCATATCATATTGTACTCGAGTACGCTCTGTGCAAAGCCATATTACTAAATGATGCACACGCATCCCACCTATCTTCTCAGTTTTACTCTGGGGGATAAAAAAGAGAGAGTAAAATCCACAATCTCGGTAAATATTGATTGTAATCAAAAGAGTCGAGGAGGAGGAGGGGTGAAAAAGAAGCCCGTAAGAAATGAAAAGAAGTGCAGGTAAGCAAGCGCCTCCCCACTAGATAACAAACAGGTACGCCAACACAGCCTCATTTGTTTAACAGCGAGTATGTCCACAGAATAAGTGTTTAGTTTGCAGCCAGCCAAAACACGGTCTCAGGAGGGCTAACGTTCTCCATTCAATTAAGAGACTTTACCGTGAAAAAGGGGATGTTTTTTTAATCCTTTGAGGATGTTTACCTGCCGTCTTTGGGGTCCTTGAGGATGAGGGTGGGGATAAAGAAATGAAAAAAAAGGATGGGAAATAAAAAGGCGCGCGGAACCCTTGCTCTTTTGAAAGCTGTGAGGGTGTTCTGGGGTTCAAGGAAATTGATTGGGTCTTGGGTATGAGGACGTTCAAGTTGTTTATCATCGATTGGGTCTTGGGTTTGAGGACGTTCAAGTTGTTTATCATCGATTGGGTCTTGGGTTTGAGGACGTTCAAGTTGTTTATCATCGATCTAAGGCTCCCAAAATAAGGCCAACATATTTCTTATTGTAGTCTGATCGACTTAGGTCAGGAGTTTATGAAAATGAAATAACTCGCAGTTGTTTAAAAGCCGTAAAAAATAGAAGAGTGGCACAAGGGAAAAAAGAAAATCAGAACATCCAAAATAAGAATCGCATCGTTTAACGAATATAACCGAGATGGTTTAGAAATGTTTTGTAAAGTAATTATAAGATCATATATTACATAAAAGCATCTTAATATAATCTTATCTTCATCATAAAGTCAACTGATGGTCAGGTCTTAATGAAAAGTTCGCAGAAGAATTGTGAACGATGGTTCAAGAAGGAAGCACGAAAAACCTTTTGACTGTATTCACATGGGTGTCTGCATGGGATACACGAACACAAACTCGCAGTTGCACGCATCTATCATATATATATATATATATATATATATATATATATATATATATATATATATATATATATATATATATATATATGCCTAAGCCAAGTACCCATTTTATCAACCAACCCTCAGGGGTGGATGAACAGCTGGGTTTTTCTGTGGATCGCTTGCCGCAACCAGGATTCGAACCTATGCGTTTGACCCTGAATGTGTCAAGGTTAGGAACGCTAACCGCTACACCATGAGAGTCCATAAAGGACCATTGTATTCCGAAATTCGAAGCACAGTTCATGTGTGTGTGCGGCCAAGGACCCTAGCTGTCTACACATGGACCGTGGTTCGACTCTGTGTACAATGGTAAATAGTTTACATATGTGAACATTATATATATATATATATATATATATATATATATATATATATATATATATATATATATATATTTATATAAGATAGTGGTAGGTCAGAACATCCCTTTAAGTCTTGACATCACAGGTGTTTACATCTAATATATAAGCCGAAGAACACTTACAGGAATGGCTTGTTAAAGGTCGACTACGCTACAGTACGTATTGATAATTAGCCCTGTTGTATTCCATCAGAAATGATCATTTGACAAACTCTGACGAATTAAGTTGAACTTCCTATGATTCGCGTTACACCAGCGCTGATGGCCGGGGCAAGATCGATGGATCAGCGAAGCGTGGCGCGGTCGACGGATGTGTCCACGTACAGGAGAGGTGGGAGGGCGGTCGGGCAATCTGCGTTGGTATGCACGGAGGATGAAGCACCACTACCTCAGCCATGGCTGATGTATCCCGTGCCCAGCCTCCGCTAACATAATGATGTATGCTGGAGAAGCTGTGCCTCTACTGCGGTGTATCATTCCCTCAGCCATCAGCCATCATCAAGCTGGCACACTCTCTGGAAAGAAAAAATATCTTCTCGGATGGGTCCGAGAAGTTTCGAAATGGGTCCAATGATTTTCAAGATGATGAGTAAGACTTGTTCGTTCGTTAGGACTGGTGAGCGTAAATATGAGACAAATTTCCTATCAATTACGGTAGCTCCATATAATAGTTATTTCCATTGAAATATGAAATCATTATAACATTTTGACAAATGACTGGAAATGTCGCTAGCATTAGGTATACTACAAGATCGTGAGAACTGGGCTTCTAGTGTGAGGCCATACCTATGGGCGTTTTTCGAAATCCTTCGTCCATGTCTTAAACTGTTTCACTCAAAAAGTGTAAGATACTTTTTTTACCGCATGTACACACTGGTGAAGCTGCTGCACTTCTCCCATGGTTGCTTCATCCTTACTCACCCCTTACTTAGCGTGGCTGATTTATGTATCCTGGTGAGGCTGTGCCTCTGCAGTGGTTAATATTTCCATTACTGAACCTCCGTCAGCTTCTGGTCGCTGCCAAAGCTTCCTCGAACTGCATGTCATTTAAAACGTTCCGTCATGGTGCACCTATACAAAAGATGCATTATGGGCAAACCTCATTAATTAACCTGCGGTTAGTTGAGCTCTTTCATATATTTTGCCATTAATTAACATGACCCGGAGGAGCAGAACCGACGACGCAATTTGATTATCAATTACCAGCTTGTATTCGCCCGCCATTAAAGGGTACTGGGGAGAAACAGACTCTGATGAGAGAGGGTCGGGTTCCAAGTCGTGGAAACCTTCAGTCAGGCTGCAGGTTAACGGTCGCCGGCGCTTGCGCGCGCGCGCACCCCCTCGGGGATGGCGGGGGTCATTAAAGACCAGTTGGACTCTAAGACCACCATTAAATGCGACATCCATTAATAATCTTTTAACCCAAATTGAGCATATCACGAGACAGAGAGAGAGATTTCCTCAGGATAAATGCCATTATTCATACTAATTACATCTCTACGTGAAACGAGGTATAGAGGAAAACGTTAATTCACCGAAAACGGACATTCTTTTTCTTAAATCTCTGTGTTTATCTCGTCATAAGATATTCTCTTGAATCATTAAAGCACAGTTTGATGTAGGGTATTTCGACGTACATTTCGTTTAGAATATCACTCAACGATTCTCGACTTGAGTGATAAAACAATTTCCCGTAAATTTCTTTTTTTTTCAGCAATCTCGATAATACGTTCGTATTACCCCAGCAGCCACCACACGAAACTTAAAACCATATTATTTCATCCTTATATTCGTGTATAGTTCAGTCTAAATTGCTTTCCTTTCGTGTACCTAACACGACAATAGGATCCTTGAACGCGACGACAGGACCCTTGAGCACGACAGCACGGCGCTTGAGAGCGCCTGGGAGAGCTGACGGCATGACCCATGTGTATGAATGTCATGTACTTTGACGTTGGGGACTCGCATATTGTCCCACCTGCGTTCGAGTCTACCAGACGGTCACAACCTTGCGACAGTGATGACGAACGCTACGGAGTACGTCGGTCGTGAAGGTCCTCTGTTGCTTCAGCAGGAGACGAGCATGGAGGAAATTGGCTCTTTTCGAGAGCGTACTGGAAGTTGAATTTTGCACGTCTCTTTCAGATTATCTTGAGCCATTTTCATGCAGGTGTCTTGAAACACATGCTGTTCTTCACTCACAGAGAGAGAGAGAGAGAGAGAGAGAGATAGATAGATAGAGAGAGAGAGAGAGAGAGAGAGAGAGAGAGAGAGAGAGAGAGAGAGAGAGAGAGAGAGAGAGAGAGATTGAATGTGCTCAGGGCTGAATAACCCAAAAATCGTATATTTTTGTCAGGTTGTTCTGTACGCTCTCAGTTAAGACGCAGCGCCGCATGCAGTGTGCCTCTGGGTGAGTTTGCAAGCTGAGCAGTCATACAATTTGATAATTGAGGATGAAGAGCTCAGCCATTGCTTAACCATATTTCAGCCAGGTTTCATATTCCAGATAAGCTGGAGCTGTACCTAAGCTCAGATCAGCTGGTGCTGTTCATATAACACAGATCAGCTGGTGCTGGTCATATAACACAGATCAGCTGGTGTTGGTCATATAACACAGATCAGCTGGTGCTGTTCATATAACACGGATCAGCTGGTGCTGGTCATATAACACAGATCAGCTGGTGCTGGTCATATAACACAGATCAGCTGGTGCTGGTCATATAACACAGATCACCTGGTGCTGGTCATATAACACAGATCAGCTGGTGCTGGTCATATAACACAGATCAGCTGGTGCTGATCATATAACTCAAGATAAGCTGGAGGCAATCATATACGCAGATCACTTGAAGGTGTTTCAGCGATGGATAGACTGAGGCAGGATGTGCGTAACACGATGTGTTTTACTGAAGTACGTCAGTGGACAGATCGCTAAGGTGTTTACTGTTATTAGATAATATTATCTTATAACTAAGACTGCAGTCTAGGTGTACACAGAGTACAAACAACTTCTGTTATTAAGCACTTAACTGTTCCCTTATCTGTGTCCCTGTTAAAAAAAAAGGAAGGTAGAATTGTCAGTTTGTTGATAGGCAGTTATTATGGTAATGATAATGGCAGATAGTTTTAATGATGTTCATTACTGAAAGATACGTAGATTTAGCAGTTACTGATAAGACATTATTATGATGATAATCACAGACAGGTAATTCAATCGTCTTAACTGCCGGAAGGTTAATCAAGCACTTTGTTGAGCGGTTATTATTGATATGATAACGATCATAAGTAATTAAAGCTTGTTGAGCGGCTGTTATCGCTATGATAACGACCATAACAAGTAATTCAAGCTTCCTATTAACTACTGAAGGTAAGGGAAGACGAACTAGATATTTGTGTGCAGATGAGAGACGAGACTCCATCCACCGTCACTGCTCGCTCGAATGTCTAATTCCTTAAAAGCATCGGCGCAAGTTTTATCTGGGAATCTGTGGACGAGCAGTGTTCACAAGACTCCCCAGAGCATATATATATATATATATATATATATATATATATATATATATTTCTGTGCATCCCACGAGTTCACATTCACGTGAGATATTGGTCTCTGTCAGGGAGGAAAAGTTTGCGAATACCCCCTACAACTTCACCAAAGTTGGATACCGTGTCCGGCCATGACTAAGTTCCGGGCTCGGCAGAAAATTGGAGGCAGGGTAGAGATTGCAGTGATAACAATGGGTTTTCCTTCCCTTGGGGATGTAAAGATCGAGATACGAAGGGAAGGAGGAGGAGAGAATGAAAGGAAGAGAACGAGAGAAAGAGATAAACGAAAATGAAGCTGAAAATAATGTAGGAAAGATGAAGGGAGAAAACGAGATAGAATAAGTGTAACAGAATAGAAATCAGTAGTATACATGATAAGTTATCATGGGAAATAAATGTATATCAGATGATGATGATGATAACAACAGTATTCATATGGTGGTAGTTCTCTTACACAGATGATAATAATGATAATTATGATAATAATGAAGATGATAATATCTTCCCTTCATGATCTACCCACTCTATTCCCAGCCATTACCATAATCGATTGCAAACTAGAGATACAGGCTTCTGAAATTCTTAACTGAACTCGTGGTATTAATCTAAACATAAAATACCTTAATTACGTCCAGAATTGCAACTATCCCTAAATGATTCTCGCCATGGATGAAGAAGAGAACATCAGAATACAGTTACTGCAACTATAGTCCTCAAGTTGATAACTTTACATGGACGTGATTTTATATGTACTTGATTTGATTACGAAAGTATCGAGACCCGGAAAAAAAAAAAGAAAAAAAGATCCCAGCAAATCTGATACCCTGTTACATCCTGTTTACACGCTGTTTACTGAGGTAAATAACTTTATCATAGTTACGCTTCCTACTTAGCAGCTAAAGACATCGACTTTGTACGAAAACATCATTGTCATTATATATAGTGTATATGAACGAGCACTTTTCACAGAACACTTAATGTCCTTCATTAGCAAGGATTCGAACCCGGACCTTTTGCATGGTAGCTGGGAACGCTAACTGCTCCGCTATGATCGTTCCCAATAGGAAAGTGACTATTCGCTTACTAGTAATCGATTATCTTTCGTCTCTCAACCTTGACCACGGGGTCTTGACCGGTCAAATCCCATCAGGCTCACATTACCCAATAGTTATCAGTTTTACATAACCTTGCTGTACACGTGGAGGTACATATGAACGCGTATTTTCATAGAACACTTAATTGGCTCCAACATATACATTTATTGCAGAGACATCGCTAGGAAAAGGATACAGAGAATCGTAAGGCCTTTTATGTATTGCCACATCTTCAGAGGACTGGTTACAGCAATAACATCCTCTTGCTTTAATCCTCTGAAGATGTGGTAATACATGAAAGCGCTCAGGATTCTCGTGTTTCCTTTTCCCAGTAGTGTCTCAGCACTTGCGAAGTAAGGTGTTTATTGTAATTTTGCGCATATATGTATGTAGGTATATATATATATATATATATATATATATATATATATATATATATATATATATATATATATATATATCACGAAACATTTAGAAGTGCCTATTCCACGGGATTGGCAACTGACAAATAAACCAATAACTACAATTAAACTCTAATTACCTAGTTAACTGTAAATTGATCTTCATTACAAAATTCGTGTAATTAAATTTTCCCCATAAAGATTAGTAAACAAAGGGTTGCACTGCCTGGCGTATAGGACACCTCGTATCTAATTGAATACCAGTAGTATGAATGTTATTTATGCATAAATTTTTTTTATTAGAAATTTTTATTAAACTCCGGACCAAAACGTATTCCATAGGTTGTCATGTTTAGGTGGTGTGATGGGCCAGACGATATATTTTGATATGAATTAACAAGTATCGAATTTTAGATAAAGAGAAACGTTTATAGATAGAGCAGTGCCTTCAGTTACTCGCCCAGTGGATGAATGTGTAAAAAGTAAGACAAAAATTATAACTTCTGTTAAAAGTATGAATAAAGATTATTCTCTGAATGTAATTCAAAAAAGAAGAAATTGTGTTTGAATTGTCTTGATCCGCGAGAATCAAAATTACATTTGTCTGTATACGGTAACGCATTACCGAGACACGGATTACACTTCAGTGTGCTCTAAAGCTAACGAGGTTTATGCTAATAATAATAGCCATATAAATAATAATAGCTTCGGCTAGAGGCACCTGCTATAAATGTTATAGCTTGATTGGAAGCTAGACTTGCAATACCATTTTGATTCTATACGATGTATGTCTTTTTTCTATTTTCCTATTGGATCATGTAATCTGTTTTGAAACGTCATCTCCAAATGAGATAGCTAAGTGCTATCACTCGTAATGCACAGCAAGTATGAGAGAAGGAATTGGGTTACATTCTGTAACAGGTTTTGAAACTCTCTGTCGTAATGCCAAGAATGGTTGTATGTCTGTAAGCGAGATATTAAACGCAGAGATCGTACATATCAGTGATTTGTTCTTTTATAGAAAAATAATAGGATGAAAAAAGAAGTCATTGAGCACAAGAGGACGATAGTAGAAAGCAGATCACTTAATCGAAAATCACAAGATTAAGAGGAAATCACTTTGGCAGAAACGAAAGGAAAAAAGAAAATCCATTGGGTCAAAATGTGAGGAAATAAGGAAATCCATTTGGTTGTGAGGAAACGGGAAAAATCCACTGGTAAAAATGAATGAAAGAAATTCAACACAAGCACGAGTGCATTTTGACAGTCCATCATGAGGAGACGTGTTCCTATTGACCAAATCTGATGACGATTTTGTGTTGTTTTTAATCTGCTTTGTATCAGGAAAATAGTATTGGAAAAACTCGGAAAACCAGTCCCCCATCATGATAGTGTCCTAACGGGACTCGAACCCGTTTGGAAATCTTTGGTTTCGAAACACCTCAAGTGATAATACTTCCTGTAAAAGGCCATAAAAGGATCAGTTATGTAAGTCAGAGGTTCATATGAATCTCCTGTGCATAACGATATATATCTCGACCGGTGAAGTTCCAGTCTGATTTTATCATATATATATATATATATATATATATATATATATATATATATATGTGTGTGTGTGTGTGTGTGTGTGTGTGTTACAGAGTTGAAAAAGTGAAAGTAAAAGTAATTTCCAGAGAAAAGTTGGAATATACCAAATTTGTGGTCATTGGCCAGAATGATACCAGGCGAATTAGCTCTGAATACCTTGTACATAACAGAGAAGATTACTCGATCCTTTATACTGTCTCGACATAGATGTGACTTTGTTATAACGTGTTCAGAAGTGGTGGGGAAAGTTACACTATAATGTGAAATGATGCTATACGTTGTCTCTCAGTTCCCCGTAATACCCATTTTCTTCACGAAGATGTTTCTAACATCACGCTAAATAGCAAATCTAGAATGGCACAACTTGTGTTTCAAAATGACAAGGACAGAGGAAGAAAACTATTGAGCATATGAATCTGCATGAGACTTCTTGTCGATCTAACACAGCATTTTACCTCATTAATCAGTTAATTATCATTTAAAGGTATATTTTCAATTAGAAATGGATCCCCAAGCGGACACGCAATGCTTTTTACATTAAACAATTCCTTGAATACAGCTTCGAGCTTAATGGGAATATTAGTTAACCATCTGTGAGTAAATGGGGATGTAAGGAAGTGGGGAAAAAGCCACAGATGCTATATGAGAGATCGCAAATTTAAATGTACATAAAGCTAACGTGCACAGCTCAACGTTACTCTTTAACAGCATGTGAAACTGTGTCCCCTAATCTTTCGTTCATCATTTCGAACGACTCACTGCTTGACCTCCAGCTTAGCTGACCAAATCATCTGCACCATTAAGGAAGCTTCAATTGACCACCTGTGTTGTCACGAACTTCCTCAGCCAAACTAGCCCATTACCTTCAGGGTCTCCTGAAGAATGTCAGAGGTGAGGAGTTGTCCTACGTCCCTACCTCATCAAGAATTGAATATAGTTTTAGTCTTCCTTCGTCAGGTAGTGTATCAATGCATCTGCAGTTCGACTGACTGGGAGAGACAAGTAGGTGTCTGTTGCCAGGTCTCTTATTACAATTCTTGTGTTGTTATTAACACAACATTCGTGCATAGGATGTAGACCCAAGTGACAGTTGATGATAATATAGATCTTGCCGTAATTCCCTGATGGCGTCTATGTATCCCATTCACTGGTCGTAGAGCGAGTACTTTGTAAGGAAACAATGGTGAGACGACTGTATTAAACACAATCGAGTCGTATATTAGTTCACGATTTACGTCTTTCACTGGCGACTTCCATCTTGCTCTTAGTATACCTCAGCTATCTATCACACTCCTTGTCCATCCTACAGTGATCTCGTTTGCTAATGAGCCGGAGAGGATGTATGTACAGCCAACAAATTAATTATCTTCACGGATGGGTCCAGTGGATTTCAAAATGTATGTTACAATTCCTTTCGTTTCGGTTGGTAAGCATGAATGCGAGGCGTACTTCTTAATGGTTATGATAGTTGCATTGTATAGTGATGACTTTCGAAGTAAAAAGTGAGTAATATGCATCATAATTGTTTGAAGACAGTACACGATGTGATCATGAAAGGATCTAGACCTCCCAAAATTACGCATTATTGAGAGCACTGCACAAGGAGAGCAGGGCGACTGATGTGATGCTAGGCTCTAGATGATTTGTCAAACTCCTTCGCCGGTTGTCAAGTTGTTTAACACAAGAAAGTTAGTGTTTTTTTTTTTGTGTGTGTGGACTTGGCAATGAAAAACTTACCTAGTAATGATGAAACTCCTAACTGTTCCTTACGAAGCACAAGTTCTCCTGTTAATCATTCTATTAATAAGACTGTTAATAATAACGTTAATTATAACGTTATTGATCCGGAAAATAATGATGATTGATATCGCTAATATAAGAAAGTGAATGAGATAAACGTTATAATTACGGGCAGGTGAGAGAGAGAGAGAGATGATGGCTCTAATTATGGAGAGGTTGATTGCCGCAGCGATGATGATGATGATGATGATGAGGGTAAAGGTGAGGTTGATGAGGAAGTTAGTAATGAGATAAGGGTTGTGGTGACGGGGATGAGGGAGAGGCTGGAAAGCATAATTCTGATTAGTATCATGGAAGAAAATACGAAGCAGATGTGAATGAACGAATACATAAAAAGAAAATTATAATCTATATGGAAATTAGTAAGTTTTCATAATACAGATGGGTATAAATCTAGGAGATTTAGAAAGAAAAAATCATTTGTACCCGTCATTTGAAACTCTTAAAGTGATTATCTGAATTCGCATCGTATGACACTCTCGTTTTCTATTTACTATACATCCAAAGGAGTCCCTGCAAGAGTGTTTTGTAAACTAATGTGCATCCGTACGTCACTGGTGAATTCAGATCATTATCGAAACAGAATTCTTGATACTTGTGTTGTGGATTATGTGGTCTTAGATGTTAAGAGAGTATTTTCAAAACTTTTCCTTGTGAAAATTTGGTAAAAAGGAAGATCGAAATTCCAAGACAAAATGCTCCAAAGAATTTATATAGACGTACTTCTTGTGGCGATTCTTCTTGTGGCGATCCCTTGATCTACGTATGTAAAGTCTACTTAATGTACGAGATGTTGGCCTGACCCGCACAAGACTGCAACAAGAACTTCCTAAATAGATTTTTCAATGGAAAACATCTCCCAACAACAAAACCAAACGTCTATCAAAGTCGACCCATAGGAAAGTTGACTTATTTTGTTGTTTTATGGAACCGGACATCCTGGCTATTCTTTCGTTCGCATAATTGGTGGTGTATCGTATTTCGCTCCATCCTTTTGTCTTTTCTCTCTGGATACGGGAATGAAATTCAGGGCAAAATAACACTTTTACAGCACAAAGCAATGCCTAAATGATATAAAAAAGTGGGCTTAACGAGGCATAACACAGATGAAATATATATGTATATATATATATATATATATATATATATATATATATATATATATATATATATATATATATATATATATATATATTTCCACTATTACCCTACCCACGCATTCTGTGCAGTTGGTCACAACTGGGAGCATTGTAGTTGTCTGTGCTGATAGTGATGATTGTGACACTACATGAAACAGTCACCATAAAGTGGGAGGGCGGGGAAAAAACCAAAAATACGTAGCACATAGATATGACTCTACATTTGTACCTGGATTTGGCTCTGAGTCTACTGATAAATGATCGACCAAAAATGGAATCCAGAACATTGATTAATGTAGCAGTTTATACCTAGCCGTGAGTGCCAGCCATCATTTGGTTTACAGGACATTATCTTCCAACATCGTATGTGTCATAGTCACTACAGTGGTTGGTATGGTGTTTACAACGTAGGTCTCAGTCCTCCTTGGTGAAATAAGGACCAAAACTCTGCGAGACGGTAACAAAACTGGGCGAAACTGGATATAAAAGACACACTCAACTTGTTCTACTTACAGGAAGCGTTTATTTTTTTTACAAACAAAGGGTAATATTATATTGGAAAATCATTGAGCTACGTCAAAATATGTATTGGAATTGAGTCTTGCGGAAAAACTATTATGAGCCTTGTCTTCTGCACAGACAGACGTAACGATCAGAGCTTCTTCGAATATAGGCTTCGTGTGCATTTTATTCTCATTCGTTGTTAAGCTGGAAAGTTGCTCATTTGTTATGCCCAATAAGCCTCTGCAAGTATCAGACTCCCTGTAGAATTCAATGTTCATTTTACCATCGAGAGCCACAGTATGTCTTCTTATGGTTGCACTAAGAATGATTTCGCTTGATTTTACTGATGTCGCGGTTGTGATTACGTTAATAGCATGAAGGATGTTAAACCCATCGATAGTTCGCTTATGGTCAATATTGTCAGTAAGAAGTTACACAGTATTTCCCGGGCATGAATCCTTCTGGGGGATTCTAGTTCCCTGATGTGCGGTAAAGCTACGTTCCAACTTCTGTACCTCTGAATAAGCTGGAGCAAAATTTATGGTTATGCAGAGTCCATAGGAAATCCTAAGGCAAACTGACATTGCATCTGAATAGAAAGACGTGCATGCAGCAGGGTTCCTGCTCTAAACCCCAGGCTGGCTCTATATCTTACTCCATGAGCGCAGCCTTGTCACTTGGAACTTCCCTCGACAAATATATCCTGAAGGAAAATTATTATCGTAGGTATGAGCTACAGCCTTGGGTTGCTGGCGTACTGTAGTGACAGACTTAAATGTCGTTTTTGGTTGGTCGTGTGTGGCTGTTTGGATTGGAGGAATTTCCCTTCATACAGGATTTTCTTTCTTTTTCCTCTTAATCTTCGTAATAAAGTAGGCATTATATAGAATTGCGGTTGTTCTACGTCTGCGCTTGGCATCATGATTTCAGTTAGCACTAACCCCTGTGGTTAATAGTGGTTCTGTAAAATGTTGAATCGTTCGTCTCTTTCATAAGCTTTTTGCATGAAGTGGTGGAATGTTTACACCTTAAGGCAGGTCCACTATCCGTTTTACCATGTTATTTATTGTTAAATGTTTGTCATCATTTTCTTCGAGATAACTTGTTACTTGGGTAAACACAGTTTGCTTATCTATATCTGACGGTCGAGCTACCACCCCTTGAGCTGTTTGCTTCATCACCTGCACACACCTTACGTGTTTGTAGGGGCGTAGGTTAACACTGTATTCTCGTCTACAACGTGGAGGCCTTGGCAGCATTAACAACTTTTTGCACGCTACACTTAGCTCTACCAACATACAGCTGGTAGTATGCGCTGAAAACCTTCAGTACGAGCTGGAGGAAAGTTTAGTCGATACCTTGCTAGCTAAAGATATCCCTCGATTACCAAAACAGACAGTTTGCACCTTATCCCAAATGCAGTCACGACTTCCTCTCGAGAGAAAAGGTTATGAGATTTATGTGATCTTTTCGACCAGTCTCTGTGAGTGAGTATTATCTCATAGGCTTACATTTATACTGTCACTTATCTTGACAAGTAATGTTACTATGTTCATCATATCTTTTTTATCAAACGCACACACACACACACACACACACACACACACACACACACACACACACACACACACACACGCATATCCATGACAGAATTTCAGTTTACCATCATCTGTAGTTCAGCCACGGTGATATGACGGGTGATTTCATTGTCTTGGTGACCAGCTATGGAACTGAAACATAACGAAATGTGATACGTTTACTATCATCTATAACAACCACCACGTCTATTACTATCATTGGTCGTACACTTTGTACAGATGTATGGTACATGTCTGGCTAGATATCCGAAATCTGTGGACTTTCGATAATTTGCACTGTAGTGAGACGGAATTAAGCGGGTCGGGTCAATTATCGCGTTTTCCAGAATTATTTCTTTTTACTCTGTTTATCTGTAAAGACAAAATAATTGACATATAGTCAGTCAACCCTGAAGTGGATTTGGGATGTATCTTCATGCAGCATATACCCCGTTCGAAACGTGTTTGACAGTGGATTGAATCAAGGCATGTGAAGCGTCTGGGGTAAACCATGGAAAGCTGTGTAGGTATGTATATTTGCGTGTGTGGACGTATGTATATATATGTGTATGGGGGGGGGGGGTTGGGCCATTTCTTTCGTCTGTTTCCTTGCGCTACCTCGCAAACGCGGGAGACAGCGACAAAGCAAAAAAAAAATATATATATATATATATATATATATATATATATATATATATATATATATTTTTTTTTTTTTTTTTTTTTTTTTTTTTTTTTTTTTTTTTTTCCAAAAGAAGGAACAGAGAAGAGGGCCAGGTGAGGATATTCCCTCAAAGGCCCAGTCCTCTGTTCTTAACGCTACCTCGCTATCGCGGGAAATAGCGAATAGTATGAAAAAAAAAAAAAATATATATATATATAATATGTGTGTGTGTATATTGAGGGACAAGATAATTGGGATGTAAGTTTAAATGGAGAAAAATTACAGGAGGTTAAGTGTTTTAGATACGTGGGAGTGGGCTTAGCAGCGGATGGAACCATGGAAACGGAAGTGAGTCTCAATGTAGGGGATGGGGCGAAGGTTCTGGGAGTGATGAAGAATGTGTGGAAGGCGAGAACGTTTTCTCGGAGAGGAAAAATGGGTATGTGTGAAGAAATAGTAGTTCCAACAATGTTATGTGGTTGCGAGGCTTGGGCTATAAATAGGGTTGTACGGAGGAGGGTGGATGTGTTGGAAATGAAATGTTTGAGGATAATATGTGGTGTGAGGTGGTTTGATCGAGTAAGTAATGTAAGGGTAAGAGAGATGTGTGGAAATAAAAAGAGTATGGTTTAGAGAGCAGAAGAGGGTGTGCTGAAATGGTTTGGACTTATGGAGAGAATGAGTGAGGAAGGATTGACAAAGAGGATATATGTGTCAGAGGTGGTGGGAACAAGGAGAAGCGGGAGACCAAATTGGAGGTGAAAGGATGAAGTAGAAAGGATTTTGAACGATCGGGCCCTGAACATAAGGAGAGTGAGAGGCGTGCAAACAATACAGTGGAGTATAGATGTGGTGTACTGTGGTCGACGTGCTGTCACTGGATTAAACCAGGGCATGTGAAGCGTCTGAGATAATCCATGGAAAGGTGTGTGGGGCCTAGATGTGGATAAGGAGCTGTGGTTTCGGTGCATTACGCATGACAGCTAGAGACTGAGTGTGAACGAATGTGGCCTTTTTTGTCTGTACGCCTGGCGCTACCTCGCTGAAGCAGGGAATAGCGATGTTGTTTTCCTGTTGGGCAGGGTAGCGACAGGAATGGATGATGGCAAGCAAATATGAATATGTATATGTGTATGTATGTAGTGTCTGCATGTGTGTATGTATATGTATGTATATGCTGATATGTATGTTTGCGTATGTGGGCATTTATTGTATGTGTGTGTATATGAGTGGATTGGCTATTCTTTGTCTGTTTCCTGACGCTACTTCGCTGACGCGTGAAACAGCGATGATATATATATATATATATATATATATATATATATATATATATATATATATATATATATATATATATATTGCATGACAGCTAGAGACTGAGTGTGAACGAATGGGGCCTTTGTTGTCTTGTCCTAGCGCTACCTCGCACACACGAGGGGGGGAGGGGGATGTTATTCCATGTGTGGCGAGGTGGCGATGGGAATGAATAAAGGCAGTGTGAAGTGTGTGCATGTGTATATATGTATATGTCTGTGTGTGTATTTATATGTGTACATTGAGATGTATGGGTATGTATATTTGCGTGTGGGGACGTGTATGTATATACATGTGTATGGGGGTGAGTTAGGCCATTTCTTTCGTCTGTTTCCTTGCGCTACCTCGCAAACGCGGGAAACAGCGACAGAGCAAATAAGAAAAATATATATATATATATATATATATATATATATATATATATATATATATAGATAGATAGATAGATAGATATAGATATATATCCCCTGGGAATAGGGGAGAAAGAATACTTCCCACGTATTCCCTGCGTGTCGTAAAAGGCGACTAAAGGGGGTGGGGTAGGGGGCTGGAAATCCTCCTTTCCCGCTATTTTTAATCTTCCAAGAGAAGGAACAGAGAAGGTAGCCAAGTGGGAATATTACCTCTAAGGCTCAGTCCTCTGTTCTTAACGCTACTTCGCTAACGCGGGAAATGGCGAATATGTATGGAAAAAAAAATTGTGTATATATATATATATATATATATATATATATATATATATATATATATATATATATATATATATTTATTTATTTATTTATGCATTCATTTATTTAATATACTTAGTCGCTGTCTACCGTGTTAGCGAGGTAGCGCAAGGAAACAGACGAAAGAATGTCCCATCCCACCCACATACACATGTATATACATACACGTCCACACACGCACATATAGATACCTACACATTTCAACGTATTCATATATATACATATACTTACACATGTACATAATTCATACTTGCTGCCTTTATTCATTTACGTCGCCACCCCTCCACACATGAAAATGACAACCCCGCTCCCCCCGCACGTGCGCAAGGTAGCGCTAGGAAAAGACAACAAAGGCCACATTCGTTCACACTCAGTCTCAAGCTGTCATGCATAATGCACCGAAACCACAGCTCCCTTTCCACATTCAGGCCCCACAAAACTTTCCATGGTTTACCCCAGACGCTTCGCATGCCCTAGCTCAATCCATTGACAGCACGTCGACCCCGGTATACCTCATCGTTCCAATTCATTCTATTCCTTGCACGCCTTTCACCCTCCTGCATGTTCAGGCCCCGATCGCTCAAAGTCTTTTTCACTCTATCCTTCCACCTCTAGTTTGGTCTCCCACTTCTCCTCGTTCCCCTAACCTCTGACACATATATCCTCTTTGTCAATCTTTCTTCACTCATCCTCTCCATGTGACCAAACCATTTCAATACACCCTCTTCTGCTCTCTCAACCATACTCTTTATATTACCACACATCTCTCCTACCCTTTCATTACTTACTCGATCAAACAACCTCACACCAAATATTGTCCTCAAACATCTCATTTCCAAAACATTCACTCACCTTCGCACAACCCCACGCCTCGCAACCATATAACATTATTGGAACCACTGTTCCTTCAAACATACCGATTTTTACTTTCGCCCCCTCCCCCACCCTGTGACTCACTTCCGCTTCCATGGTTCCATCCACTCCCAGTTATCTAAAACACTTCACTCCCTCCAGTTTTTCTCCATTAAAACTTACCTCCTTATTGATTTGTCTCTCAACCCTGCTGTACCTAATAACCTTCCTCTTATTCACATTTACTCGCAGCTTTCCTCTTTCACACACTTTACCAAACTCAGTCACCAGCTTCTGCAGTTTCTCACCCGAATCAGCCACCAGCGCTGTATCATCAGCGAACAACAGCTGACTCGCTTCCCAAGCTCTCTCATCCAGAACAGATTGCATACTTGCCCCTCTTTCCAAATCTCTTGCATTCACCTCCCTAACAACCCCATCCATAAACAAATTAAACAACCATGGGGACATCACACACCCCTGCCGACATTCACTGAGAACCAATCACTTTCCTTTCTTCCTACTCGTACACCTGCCCTACATCCTCGATGAAAACTTTTCGCTGCTTCTAGCAGCTTGCCTCCCACATCATATATCCTTAATACCTTCCACAGAGCATCTCGATCAACTCTATCATATGCCTTCTCCAGATCCATAAATGCTACATACAAATCCTTTTGTTTTTCTAAGTATTGCTCACGTACATTCTTTAAAGCAAACACCTGATCCACACATCCTCTACCACTTCTGGAACCACACTGCTCTTCACCAATCTGATGCTCTGTACATGCCTTCACCCTCTCAATCAATACCCTTCCATATAATTTCCCAGGAATACTCAACAAACTTATACCTCTGTAATTTGAACACTCGCCTTCATCCCCTTTGCCTTAGTACCATGGCACTATGCATGCATTCCACCAATCCTGAGGCACTTCACCATGAGGCATACATACATTGAATATCCTTACCAACCAGTCAACAACAGTCATCCCCATTTTTAATAGATTCCACTGCAGTACCATCGAAACCCGTCGCCTTGCCGGCATTCGTCTTCCGCAAAGCTCTCACTTCCTCTTCTCTGTTTACCAAATCATTCTCCCTAAACCTCTCACTTTGCACGCCACTTCGACCAAAGCACCCTATATCTGCCACTCTGTCATCTAACACATTCAACAAACCTTCAAAATACTCACTCATCTCCTCTTACATCACCACTATTTGCTATTACCTCCCCATATAGCCCCCTTCACCGATTTTCCCTTTTTCTCTTGTCTTACGCACTTTATTTACCTCCTTCCAAAACATATTTTGATTCTCACTAAAATTTAATGATACTTTCTCACCGTAACTCTCATTTGCCCTCTTTTTCACCTCTTACCCCTTTCTATTGACCTCCTGCCTCTCTCTTTTATACATCTCCCACTCATTTTTACTATTTTCCTGCAAAAATCGTCCAAATGCCTTTTTCTTCTCTTTCACTGATTATCTTACTTCTTCATCCCACCACTCACTACCTTTTCTAATCTGCCCACCTCCCACGCTTTTCATGCCTCAAGCTTCTTTTGCGCAAGGCATCACTGCTTCCCTAAATACATCCCATTCCTCCCCCACTCCCCTTACGTCCTTTGTTCTCACCTTTTTCCATTCTGGACTCCGTCTCTCCTGGTACTTCCTCACACAAGTCTCCTTCCCAAGCTCGCTCACTCTCACCACTCTCTTCACCCCAACATACATGTAAACTAGTCTGAACCAGGTACCCATTTTATGACCAACCCCTAGGGGTGGATGAACAGTTGGATTGACTGTGGACCGACTGCTGCATTCAGGATTCGAACCTATGCGCTCAGTTACATAACAGAAACCTGAGGAAAACCTCATGACAGATTATCCTACTCCGGTCATACTCTGGCTATGCTCTGAGACCCGTAGACTTTTAGTACATTGTATTGTTTTTGCTGCATAAAAACACTGGAGAAAATCCTGTTGCAGTGCTGTCCGGGTCTTTCACCAGACTGATTGGACTATGTAGTGGCCACAAAGAATTCAAAACTTAAAAAATATATACAAAAAAAATGAACTGGGAGCCACAGAATCTGTAAATGACTGAGTCCAGAGTTGCACTTCCCTTGTCGTCTATCCAGCTGCACTTCCCTTGTCTATCCAGCTGTACTTCCCATGTTTATCCAGCTGCACTTCCCTTGTCTGTCCAGCTGTACTTCCCATGTTTATCCAGCTGCACTTCCCTTGTCGTCTATCCAGCTGCACTTTCCATGTCTATCCAGCTGCACTCCCCTCGTCGTCTATCGAGCTGCACTTCCTATGTCTATCCAGCTGCACTTTCCTTATCGTCTATCCAGCTGCACTTTCCTTGTCGTCCATCCAGCTGCACTTACCTTGTCGTCTTTCCAGCTGCACTTCCCTTGTCGTATATTCAAGTCTATATACTCTTATTAGTTCTGTGTTTTCCGGCTAGATGGCTTTCCCCCTAATTTCTCTCGTCAGTTCTATGGAAAAAAAATGATATATTTACTCTCGTTATGTGCCTATTTCTCTGGTGAAACAGCAGATGATATTGTTTTACATTCTTTGTTGCTTTCATCTGCCTAATCCACGTTACACTGACAATTGCGACAACTTATCGTCATCCATAAAGATACACACACACACACACACACACACACATACACACACACACACACACACACACACACACACACACACACACACACACACACGTGCAGAGAGACGAATATACACACATACACACACGTGCATACATGAATATACGAAAGACCCAATCTGACAAGCTCATACTCATGCACATACTCACCTATACTTTCCTCCCACACCCACCCACTACACGCTAAACAAAGTTAGGCAAAAGGTGAGTATAGATATGAGAGAGGAAAAGAGAGAGCTTAATCACGATTCCTAAGATAAGAGGACCCAACGTGAAATTATCATAACATTCCTTGTTAGTCTTTCATACCGTGAGATAATTTGCTCCCTCACCATCACAAGACGGGCAAGGAATATTTCCTTTTTTTTTCCCCTCCTCCGTCGTTAATGACATTCACTGCAGTGCCATTTTCATGCCAGGGCGATATCCAGCCATAATGTTGTTAAACTGAAATATAATTATGCCTATATCAGCGTATTAGTGTACGAGGATTATACTGGAGGATTATATTGGGGCATGATATATTATCATGGCCACTGCGCTCCACTCCTCTCCTACAGCCACGCTTCCTAGTAGGTACTGTGTGAACGAATCATCATTCATTATGACTTGAATTCTAAAGTCGTCTTTTAATGAGAGGGGCAATCCTCCTCCTCCTCCTTCTCCTTCACCTCATTCCTCCTCTTCCTTCTTTTCTTCTCTCCCGTCTTCTTCTTCCACCTTTGTATCCCTCCGGAGGGCGAAGGTGAAGACTTAACTCTTGCGTTATCTCTCTCGTACATGTAGTCTCCAAAGACTCCAACGATATCAGGTGCACCACACTCTCGACTGCGTTCCTTGAATTCCAGGTCTTTACCATTGACTGCTAGTCTGTCTGCATGTTTGTACATTGCCTTCAGTTTGATATTTCCATCACTTAACATTCCTGGACTCTGTACGATGCTGGCGGGGCTGTGTGGGTGTGTGATTACAATCTGTCTGTCATGAGGAGAGTTTTACGCTCGTGTTGCCTCGTTTCTGAGCATTGTATATACTTGCTATGTCTTGTCTCTTATGTGTATATACACACACGCGACCCCAGCCTAAGCCAGACACTCGATATTTATCGATTAGCCCCGAGGGGAGGGTGAACACCAGGGTTGGGTGTGGGCCGATTGTCACTCCCAGAATTCAGGGCAATGCGGGCTCGATCATACGCAGGCGCGTGATGACTCATGGTCAGTAACGCTAACTACTATACTACGGAGGCCCGTGTGTGTGTGTGTGTCCGCGGATGCCATGCGTAAGGACGTTCTTAATCTCTCTCTCTCTCTCTCTCTCTCTCTCTCTCATCATCGTCATCACACAGTATACCACCGTACCATAGCGGAAGACAACAACACAGCACGAAACTTCTATAATTAAACACAACTATAAACTACAACACAGCACAAGAGCACTATAACATAGTGCATGGCTCTCGTAACACAGCAGTGCAATGTGACAATAGCACAGCACAAAGACCCCTCATTTTATAGCACAGGTGCCACCATGACATTGTAGAGGACTACCATAACATAGCACAAGACCTATATAACACAGCATGAGGACAACACATACCGGACAGAGCCACCGTAACACAGCACAGGATCAACACTGAAAAAGCACTGCAACACGTTGACTCAAAACTCAGGTGAGAGAGAGAGAGAGAGAGAGAGAGAGAGAGAGAGAGAGAGAGAGAGAGAGAGAGAGAGAGAGTACTCATGAGTTTCTTACGGTGAGATGTATCTTTAGGGCCGGGCTAGCGCGTTGAGCTCATCGCCGGAAAATAGAGGGTTACGAAGAACGAGTCGTGTGCGTCACGTGTTATGTGATGTTTTACGTAAGATTGTTTGCTTGTGGAATGAGAGCCACCTGTCTACGTGTGGGTATAGAAAAAACGCAGAGAGAGAGGGAGAAGGCAGCCACCTGGACCAGAGGAGTGAGATGTGACAGCCACTGAAGTGCTGACTCACTGCGCATCTGTCGATAACCTTCTCGATAGTAGTCAGTAAGGCGGGTAGTACAGATAACATAGCACCTCTGGTCTGTGGCTGCCTGACACCTACGACCAGAGAGAGAGAGAGAGAGAGAGAGAGAGAGAGAGAGAGAGAGAGAGAGAGAGAGAGAGAGAGAGAGAGAGAGAGAGAGAGAGAGAGAGAGAGAGAGAGAGAGGAAATGAAAATTTCTAAATAACTGTAAATGAGATTTTTCTTGTTAGATCTTATGAGGAGGCCGTCTTTCTCTTGACGTAGGCTATCTGCTAACTGGCTTGGTTCAGTGCCATATCATTTCTCTTGTCTCTGAAATTGTGTGAGGCCTTCCCATGCCAGCTGGGTTTTACCGATCTCCGATTTACATATACAAATCCATATCCGATTTATATGTATCAAATGGAATTTAACTAATTTTGGTCGAAATTCACTTTCAGTTTTCTTTCCAAAAGAACAAGAATAGATGAAATATAGTTAAAGTAGTATTTTGTATCATAAAGACAGAAGTTGATGCATGAATATAAAGGCAATTTGTGGATGAATTTATTCATCAGACAAGGGAAGGATCAAACGGTGGGAAGCCTAGACTGGCATAATGACGGATCTGCAGCTTGGAAATGTAAGGGATTGTATTTTTCATATGAAGTCTGGACGGTTGAGCGGCGCCCAGCACACCGTGGATTTTCCAGCTTGGTGCTGTGTTTTGGCTGGCAGTGGTGGTCGTCATAAATGGACGCTGGTGGCTTCGAGAGAACACCCCGCCTCCCTAGCCCACAATGTAACATCAATTTTAAGTAATGGGAAAAGTCAGAAGACAACATTGTGGGTTGTCCTTGGTTATCAGAAGCTGTGAGTCCATGAAATATTGAAAGATACTGATAGTAATCGTGAAGGAAATGAAATACCGGAAATGTTTGAGGAGAAAAAGCTAAATGTCGCAAGTCTGAGAGAGTTTTAAGTGAAGAGGAAATGACGAGCATGGCAATTTTACTTGATGGTTGTAGCCATGTATAGATAGGGGATAAGAGTGCAGTGCGAGGAAAGAAGTGGCTCAGAGTCTGCCAGGGTGGTGGTGGAGGAGGTGCGTAAGATGATCAACTGTACTGAGGAGTAGACTGTAGACAGGTCGTTCGGGGTCCACTTCGTAGTAGGGATACGTAGAGACATATGATCAGAGGAACGTCATGAGGAGCACCTTCTGAAGTTGAACGTAGCGCGGAAATCACAGACGGAAGGTGAGACAAAGTGTCGTCGTGGTAAAGATGATAACGGCGGTAGAGAGGCAAGTAGTACTGGTATTAAGATACAGAGGGGCAAAGATTTGCTGGGGATTTGCACAAACTGTGATCTGTGCATCACACGTATATAACCACACATGGCTTAGACCGATGGTAAACGTACGGGGCTTCTGAAGTGTACTGCAGCGTAGAGTTTACTGGAAAAATCAGTCATGCACATTATTCAAATAGGAATTATCAGATTACCATGAGCTGCGTTGCGTGTGGAGAGTTCTACTGGGTATGTTAGAAAATTATTGTATAAGGTGTGATCAAAGTAAACAAAAGAAGGGCTGTGAAAACGAAGAGGCAAGGCAATTGAATGTTGTGATTTATCCAGGTTTTCCATCGATGTGGTATATGGGGGATGACGTGCCTGAACTATGGCATATAAAGTAGTCAAGTTAAGCTATGGAGTAATCGGTAGGGCTTGACTGTGGATGGCACTGTTGGCGTCGTTGTATCGTACTCGACAGTCAGGGTCTGCATGTGTGCAAATGAGGTCATTATTCGTTTGTTCCTAAAGCCGTCTAGCTCAGACGAGAAATGTAATTCGGTATAAGTAAATAGAATTATGAAATACGGAATATGAATATAGGAAGAGTATTTTCGACACAGCACAGACACTGCGAGAAAGACGAAAAATGACCAAAAGGCTCGATGTAATGAGGAAGTAAAAGAGGGCAAGAATGCACACGGGGATTGATATCAAAACTGGAAGTTTGCAAGCAGAAAGACACAAAGCATTACAGAAAAATGCGTAGGTGGGTGGAGTAAAAGAGGGAAAATGAGGAAATGAGTGGAATATTAGTCACTGAATCTAATTGAGATAGATGCGTGTATGTGAAACAGGAATATAGACACTGAAAAAGCTCGGGATGATGGAGACGCATGAAATAAAACATGGGGACGAAAACTTCCGAAGTGAATTGAGTCATTTGAGAGATATTAAACAGCATGGCAAGATTCCAGTCGGCTGGATGAAAGCACTAATTGTGCCTTTGTAAAACAGCAAGAGTGCACTTTCTGTAGATAGACACGTCCTCATGACGACACTTTATGAACTATTGTCTCGACTGGTGGACGTGGCCAGCTTTCTGAGCGCTGCAGGAGCCTCATAAAGATAAAAAGCTACCCTTTGGGCAGGAAGGTAAGGAAAATGTCAAGGATGAATGCAAGTTCTGTGAGCGAGTCTGTATATTAAGGATAGGCGGACATGTATATGGAAGGATGAAAACGGAGAATTGGTAGCGTTTCGGGTTGGAAGGCAAAAAGAAAAAAATAAGGAAGGGATGATTTTTTTTCCCTTTTTTTCCAGTTTTAGGGTTTGAATGACTGAGAAATATGTTGGGAAAACTATGGAATGTGTATGCAGTTTACGTGGACTTGACGAAAAATGTAAAGAAAAAAAAGTACATGACTGAGTTATGAAAGAGCTGTGGAATGTACTGAAAATCTATAGGGTTGGTATGAAAGTTACTGGAGGCAGTGGAATGTTTTTATAGTAAATGGAATATGAGTAGATACTTGCAGATGTGGTTCTGTGCTCTGAGGATGAGTCTGTGCTGAATATAAAGGAGATTTACCCCGTAATTTGTTTGCTGTCTTCAAGAACAAAGCTGTGAGGGAGGTCATGGCACTGAAGAAGGAATGAGGATGGAAAACATGGAGATACGTGGACTAAGGGATGTTGCTTTATGCAGATGACACTGTAGTAATGGGAAAGACGCAAAAACAAGAGAAAGAGTTACTGCACACTATGTGGAAAATTGAAAATGGACAGTATAACCGCAGATTGGAGGTTTTGGGTCGGGAGATTGTGGGTAAGATGTGCTTGAGTTATGAGATAAGCGTTTGTAAGTTCAGGTTCTCAGGAAGTATTTCCAGTGAACAAGGAGAAACGAAGGCTAAAATCTCCGTGTCGATGACGAGAGTCTGGTTGTGTCCTACAAACCATGATTGTTTCATGCGGTAATGATTATTTGCGTTTTTTTTTTTTTTTTGAATCTCGTGACGTAGCATCGTTCAGTTTACCAATACCTGTGCGAGTGCGATTTGAAAATGTGGTGACAAGATAATGAAGACGTTAGAACTGGATTTCTTAAGTCTGTGATGTGATGGCAGAGGAGTGACTCGTGAGAATGTCTGGATGTGGTCTGGATGAAATGAAACGATGATTGCGAAGTCGATGACACGAGTGCTCAGACAGACGATGTCTGCACGGAGAATGGAAGGATTCAGGAAATCTGTCTTTGTTTAGATTTTGGACCTACTAAGTAAGAGAGAGAGAGAGAGAGAGAGAGAGAGAGAGAGAGAGAGAGAGAGAGAGAGGCGAGTACTACTGACGAGGGAGGTACTACCACTGCGCAGATAACGGGAGGGAAGGCTGGCGATCGCCGCGCGTTGAGCTAGCACTGAGGGATGCCACGCTCTCCTGGCCTCCCACACCGTCCAGGTTTCTTGCCTGTTCTTCCCGTCTCGCCTACGTGTTGGTTGTTGGCTTTCACTCCACGATCACACACTCTGTACCTCACACATAACACTCGACAACATGTAACTTGAGCGACTCTATCCTCTTAATTCTAAGGGACGCAGTGTGTCGGACTATGAAACTGTATTTCTGCTTGGAATCATAGCAGATCTGTTCTTCAGAAAGTGAAGCTCACCTTCATCCCAGATTCATCTATCAGGTCCTTTACTAAGAGCATCTCTCAACTTATCTAACTCTCCTTTTTGTCCTCTTTTCATATCTGATCACTTTCTAACTTCTCTCTAAACTGATCAAGTCGCTTCTCTCGTTACCTTATCTCCATATCCACGGTCAACTAGGAAACAGCTGGTGCATTGTGTATATCAAATCTAAATGTCTTAAGGCTGCTTAGAAACCATCAGACATCACGTGAAAGCAAAAACTCTCTATATTTCATTCACTTGACTTCGATAAAAGATATCAACCTTAGTTTTTTTTTTGGATTAATTTGATAGATTTGCTCCAGATAAGTAAAACTCGATATATGAAACCTAAACAATTAGATTGAAAAAAAGAGATTTAGAAATTTAGAATCGGGAAAAAACAATGCTGACAGAATGCCAATAGATGCAAGCACACGAGCGAGGCTGGTGAGCGTGCAGGAGTGCCTGGTGAGCAGGACTGGGCTGAGGAACGGTAGGCCGGGTGAGGGAAGGAGGTTCATTATGCAGACACATGCGCAGCTCAGCCACATACTCCTCGTCAAAATGAATGTCGCCAGCCAGGCACATTGGTAGTATTGGAGACGTGTCTGAAGGGAATATGATATTACATATGTTGACAAAATTGTTCATATATATATATATATATATATATATATATATATATATATATATATATATATATATATATATATATATATATATGTGAGTGTGTGTGTGTTTATATATATTATACTTTGTTGCTGTCTCACGCGTTAGCGAGGTAGCGCAAGGAAACAGGTGAAAGAATGGCCCATCCCGCCCACATAAACATATATATATACATACACGTCCACACACGCACATATACATACCGGTGCATTTCAACGTATTCATATATATACATACACAGGCACATACATATATAAACAAGTACATAATTCATACTCTTCGCCACCCCGCCACACATGAAATGACACCCCTCCTCCCCCCGCACGAGCGCGAGTTAGCGCCAGGAAAAAGACGACAAAGGCCACATTCGTTCACACTCAGTCTCTAGCTGTCATGTAAAATGCACCGAAACCACAGCTCCCTTTCCACATCCAGGCCCCACAAAACTTTCCGTGGTTTACCCTAGACGCTTCACATGCCCTGGTTCAATCCATTGACAGCACGTCGACCCCAGTATACCACATCGTTCCAATTCACTCTATTCCTTGCACGCCTTTCACCCTCCTGCATGTTCAGGCTCCGATCGCTCAAAATCTTTTTCACTCCATCTTTCCACCTCCAATTTGGTCTCCCACTTCTCATTCCCTCCACCTGACACATATATCCTCTTTGTCAATCTTTCCTCACTCATTCTCTCCATGTGACCAAACCATTTCAATAAACCCTCTTCTGCTCTCTCAACTACTATTTTTATCACCATACATCTCTTACCCTTTCATTACTTACTCGATCGAATCACCTCACACCACATATTGTCCTCATATTGTCTCATTTCCAACACATCCACCCTCCTTCGCACAACCCTGTCTATAGCCCACGCCTCGCACCCATTTTACATTGTTGGAACCACTATTCCTTCAAACATACCCATTTTTGCTTTCCGAGATAATGTTCTCGCCTTCCATACATTTTTCAACGCTCCCAGAACATTCGCCCCCTCCCCCACCCTGTGACTCGCTTCCGCTTCCATGGTTCCATCCGCTACTAAATCCACTCCCATGTATCTAAAACACTTCACTTCCTCCAGTTTTTCTCCATTCAAACTCACCTCCCAATTGATTCGTCCCTCATCCTTACTGTACCTAAATAACCTTGCTTTTATTCACATTTACTCTCAGCTTTCTTCTTTCATACATTTTACCAATTACCAGCTTCTGCAGTTTCTCACCTGGAAGAGTATTACAGATGAAGATTTTCAGAAGGAATCAAAGAAGCAGAGCCGAGGTCGAGGGACGGAAGGGAGACGTGCTTATAACACAGTCCATCTTATGATACACTTATGCCAGCTGTACAAGACGTAAGAACGCATCTAAAGTCTGTGCATTATCGATAAATTATCTATATTTCTAGTTACTGATTTGAAGCGCTAAACGTTTTCTGAAATCAATGAAATCTCAGAATAAGGAGAAAAAAAAATCATTCGTTTATTTTTAGACTTTGAATAACAGCACTTGAAAACTTAAATAACTTAACGGATTCATTTTGGAATTCAAGACTAATAATCTGAATGATACTTTACTCTGAAATGCCTTTGGAAAAAGACGGAATTTCTTAAAACGAAACAGAATTGTTAGACATACCATGAGGTACTCATGAACTGCTTCAGTAAAACCGAAAAATCCATTTGTTGTGGCAGAGGATGTCACAAACAAGGCTGCGCCGTGACTGAAGCCATCTTATCCCCTGCAGATTCAACCAGTTGGAACCGTAGTTAATCAATTCATTGATTGGCCAGATGAGAACGGTAAACACAGTGCGTCCCAAATACCGAAATTCCCAGCGAGAGACGTAAACACTATACGGTCAACCTTCACAACATAACGTACCTCACTACGACCGATCGTTATTTTCAGTGGACTCGTGTCGACTTGGAGACTAATACGAGGTGATTCATTCTCTTTTTTTTCAGCAAATTTCCACCATTTGCAAAAAACTACTTTCAGCTATTAACAGAAAGTATAATTGTGTGTGTGTGTGTGTGTGTGTGTGTGTGTGTGTGTGTGTGTGTGTGTGTGTGTGTGTGTGTGTGGCACCACGTCGATCATTCAGAGAGGGAAAACTAAGCAATAATCTCAGGGAACTGACTTGTAGAGGGGCTTCCTCTAACTCACTAGATTCGAGTGACTGACTATTCAAATTAGAGCTGAACTCCAAGGCCTTGTATATGATAACGATGTTAGTCCAGTGTGATGTTGGCTGGGCCAGTATGGTGGTGGAGCTGTGTGTAAATGGGTGCGAGTGTGGTGACGGGGGGGTATATTGTAGTGATGGTGGGGATGGTGATGTATGGTGAAAAGGTAATGGATAAGGATTATGAGATGATGAGATGATGGTGATGATGATTGGTGTTGGTGATAATTCTTTAATTGGTGACAAACTTTGATAGTGATGATGGTGGTGAGGTATAATGATACTAATTGTGCAATGTTGTGATGAAGGTAACAGTGTATAGTGATGGTGGTGGTCACAGAGTTCCATGGTGACAATTGGTGATGTTCACGGCGTTGTTTTGATGATGTTCACGGCGTTGTTTTGATGATGTTCACGGCGTTGTTTTGATGATGTTCACGGCGTTGTTTTGAAATACTGATGATGATGCGGTCTTTTCTTTTTTTTTTTCTTCAAAATAAGCTCATTTACTTTTGGCATGATGGTGTTACAGAGCAATAGTGCTGGCGCTATGTGATAATGCCACCGCTGGTGTATGACTGTGATATATAGTGTCGATATGTGATGACTCTGAGTGACGTATTGTGGTGACGAGCTGACTTTATGATGACAGTGATGACGTGTGTGTAATGATGAAAATGGTGCTGAGTGATAAGGATTATCTTACCGTATGGTGATGATGGTGATTTCAGGTTAATGGAGAGACGAGTAAAGGCTTTGATGGTGACAGTGAGGTGATTAGTGTTATATTATCCTATTGATAATGACAGTGAGGTGATTACTTCAGTGTTGTGTTATCCTATTGATGGTGACATTGTGGTGACAGAGGTGGTTACTTCAGTGTTGTGTTATCCTATTGATGGTGACATTGTGGTGACAGAGGTGGTTACTTCAGTGTTGTGTTATCCTATTGATGGTGACATTGTGGTGACAGAGGTGGTTACTTCAGTGTTGTGTTATCCTATTGATGGTGACATTGTGGTGACAGAGGTGGTTACTTCAGTGTTGTGTTATCTTGACATTATTGGAGATATGAAGTGATAGTATTGTGCAGTGATCGTGTTCATGGTGTGTGGTGATGGTGACTGTGATGTGTTGTGACACTCATGTTCGTCACGAGGCTAAGTAATGATGGTGATTGGGACTCGTTCGCCGGAACAATACATGAAAATATCAAACAATTTTGACACGAAAAAAAAAATATCATTGTAGAAATGAATTCAATCATGAAATTTACAGGAAATATAAAAAAAAAAGTATTAAAGGAAGATATATTTATTCTCTCAACCAGTTTTCTGTGAAGTAAAATTTTCTGGAAAAAGAGGTCACTTGTAATAAAGGATCCTGTATATAAGTGGTTCTCATCCCTTGCTCATCTTTCCTTAAGGTGTTCAAAAGCCCTGGATGGATGGGATCACTTATCTTACCTACAATATCTAGGAACCTGAGAGACACTGGACGTGTATAGGTTGCTTTTAGGATTTGGTTTTCATCTCACGAGCAGAAGTTGGCTATACGCAAACATTGAAGAAATGCCTTCTTAGAATATATATATATATATATATATATATATATATATATATATATATATATATATATATATATATATATATATATATATATATATTGTAATAAAGTCATGTGCTAAATTCCAAACTTTTTATCACTATTCAGAAAATTCATCATTTTATTTTGTGGCGGTGGTTCTTGAGCGAGCGATAAGGGAGTGAGCCTCGAGCTGAGCTAGCCAGAACTGAGCACCCAGCTCCTTTATTGTGTGGGTCGGAGAGTAAATAAGAGTGAAGCGTAAACCGGAGATTAGGCCATTACCTCGGGATTTGGGAGGGATAAAGATTTTAAGCCGTAGGTGCGAGCTGGCTAACGCTATCAGGCTTGTGTACCTGGAATAATAAGACACTCTCCAGTCTTCTTCAAGATGCCGCTAGTTTTAGCCAAGGATGTACACACATATGAGAGGTGATGACCCTCACCTTTTGATAACCAGATTGTAAACATGTTTTACTTAGAATGTGATGCATTTGATAAGACTGTGTCTTATGGAAAGCCAACTATGTTGATTGTTTTCTTGTGCTGGAGTTGGTGTGTGTGTGTGTGTGTGTGTGTGTGTTATTACCCGTATCTACATTACGGGGAGGTAGTTCTCCAGTCATAAGATCTCTTTATTTCTTGGACTTTCTGTATCATCAAGAAGCCTTTTAGACCTCTGTATGCTGACGGTAGCCACAGCTTCCTTGCCTAGGCTCTTCCAACCAGCCATCATCCTAAAGCTGAAAAGAACTACTTTTAAGTCCTTTCTGACAATCATCTTGCCCCAGCTTTTTCTGGCCTCGCATATTCTGACACTGCTTACTGATGATGGCTCAGAAATTTGAAGGTGTAAATCAGGTCACCCCTCTCTCTTCTCTCCTCCGTGGTGGACAGATTTGTAACCCTCGGTATCTCATTGTAGCTCACTTATCTTGAATCAGGTGCCATCGTAATTGTTCTTCTCATGACCCTTTTAATCAGATCATTGTGCCTTCTTTAGGTACAGTGACCAGACTTAAGAGGTATAAACCAGTTTATGCAACATACGTTTGGAATGGCTTTCCAAGCATTTCCTTGTCCTTATGCTTAAATGTGACTCTGATATTGATCAGCAAAGTTTGCATCTCATAATGATCTTGTGCAGCTCTGGCACAGGTTACGGCGCAATGTTGACTCCTAGGTTTCCTTTCTCACGGATTCCTGTGGCTTATTTTCCACTGGATATTAATCGCACTTAGGCATTATTTCACTATGTGCCATCTGTATAACCTTGCACTTAATCAGACTGAATTTCATAAACCCATTGTTGAGACCAGCTTTGGACTTTGTCCTGGTTCCTCAAGAAGCTGATGCAGTCATCTTCATCCATTATTTCTTTAATGGCTTTGGCATCGCCGTCAAACATGATTAGGCGCGAGTCCGTCCCTCAGGCAAATCATGTACAAACACCAAAAATAGCAGAGGACCCAAGTACAAGCCGTGAGGCACACTAATGATGACCTCAGCCTGTTTCGAGAGGGCTCATTTACCTGTGTCCTGTGCTCATATTCACTCGGGAACTTTGTCTCTGTTGAAGGGTCTCTCCCGTATTCTTACCTAGGTAGAGGCTCTAGCTTCCTCATCAGCCTTCATTGGTGTACAATGGCAAAAGCTTTCTGTCAGTCCAGAAATACTTCAGTCTAACTACGCACTTGTCTGATCTAAGGAGGGTTCACCTTCTCATAAAAGGGTTATTGTAATGCATGATCTCCCTTCAGTGGCAGTGTAACTGTTTACCGGTTAGATAGTTTTCCTTTGTACTGTCCATTTGCTTCATGATTATCTTTTTCCAGTATTTTCCAGACTCCACTTGTTACCTAGACTGGCCTGTAGTTCAGCTCGATTTTCCAATTAGCTCCTTCAAACGGTGGCACGACAATTGCCCTCATTTACATCTTTGTCACTACACTTTCCTCAAAGGGACTCCACTGAACAATATTTCGAGTAGCCTGCCAGGTGCACCCACACTTTCCTTCACCACATATGGGGAGACTTCATCTAGAACATGAGCCTTATATGGGTCAGCGTGTTTCAGTATCCTGATTTTGTCATTTCTGTCAGTTGCTAGATCTCCCTAGGCTTTTACATCCCACCTTGCTAATGCGGAACCAGTATTGTCCTCCACTGTGAAAACGCTTTTAAACTTATAATTTACGTAATCGTCATCAAGTAGTTCATCCCTCAGAGTTCCTTAGTCTGATTGGTTGCTCCTTAATCGATAATTTGCTCCTGATGGACTTACGTAATAGTTTTGGTTAGTCTTTTGCCTTGTTCACGATAATCGTAGTCTAATCAGAGCTTCTGCACTCTTCCCTCTTTGCTACGTGTGTGTGTGTGTGTGTGTGTGTGTGTGCGATTGTTATTCCTGTGTAACTGGGGGAGGATTTTACACTCATACTACCCCGTCCCATAATGACCTCATTCATGTGTACTATGTTTTTACTCCTCTGTATGTGTGTATGAATGAGTTTGTATGGGTGGTAGTTTTTATGTATGTAGCAGTGTGTGTGTGTGTATGTGTGTTTGTGTGTGTGTGTTTGTGTGTGTGTGCTCACCTGTTTGTAAATACATGTTTGTTACTTTAGGGATGGAGCAATACTCGCACCATCCTGGCCATGAGACACATCTGTTAGCCTAGCAATGTTGTGAAGATCATCAGAATCTTTGTACACACGATCTTCCCACTCCATGATACCCAGGTGTCAGTTCTTGCACTTCTCACAGTATATCCTTTTTACGCTTCCACGTATGTTGTCTGGTCCTCTCCACCCACCCGAGCCTTTAAAAGCCTGTCCTTAACTTAAGCAGTTAGTCGATCTAGAACCTTGTAAATCTTAATAGACCACCTCTTTCCCTTTTAATTCTAAAAGAACGTAATTGAGGTGTTTTCAACTTCTAATAGATCCGACCCTCAGACAATGGCATCATTGTGGATGGATGTTTTTGCAATCTCTCCATCTAATCTGTAAGTTTCTTAAATGAATATTTGTCCGTGTGTGTGTTCAGACGAATTCGTATGTACCAGTGTGTATGTTTTTTGTGTGCATGTATGATTACATGTGTATGTGTATATGTGCTCATTTTGGTGTGGGAATTGGTTTTTGCTTATGAATGTAAGTGGACATTTATGTGTGTGTGTGTGTGTGTGTGTGTGTGCGTGAATTTGTATGTGTGTGTGGTTGCCTTTCTGCATTTAAGAGGGAAGGTTTACAGAGTTAGTCTTCCGTCTCCCAACCTCGACTTTCTGTCGCAAAGCATCTTCCTCGTCTTTATATTGTCTTCATACACTGCCTCTCTCACTTCTCAAGCTTCACTCATCCATTGTTCGATTCCCTGCACCTCGCCTCCCTCACACATTTTGGATTTAACCTCCAAATATTGTGAACGACACTTCAATATGGCCAGTCCTTTTATGTCCTCTTTCTTAGTGGTGTTCCATGCATGTTTCCTCATGCTTGTGTCATCAATTATCAATATAGCATAAGTGTTGTCCATAGCGACAAGCAGGAAAAGGTAGCAAGGATAAGTGCGAAAGGAAGGTGCCAGGGATTTATGCTTCTCAAATTAGCTTCGACAGCATCCTTTTCAGAAGTATAAATTCCTGATTCTCGCTTCCCCTTTTCCTTGTTATCTAAAAGATGTTACGCGAGTACATGTGAATTGTCGATATCTGCTGGAAATACTACCCATGACACATAGATATCATTATGTACGCAAGTGTACTAGAGTATCGAATCGACGACACACGTTGAGTATAAAGACCATAAATACAATTGCGCTTGCGTTCTTCCCTAACGTCAGTAGTTGCAGTGCTGCGGCTTGGCAACAACACCGCTTGGCTGAGGCGAAAGAGGAGGAATTATGGGATTACTAAATTATCTGGACACCAGCAGTGTCGTCGTGTCGCCCTGTGTTTTATTTTGATCCGCTTATGTCCGTGTCCTCTCTTTCTTTAACTCTGTACCACACGGTTGCTTTTATAACTTCATAAGCCTTAGCGAGAGATGGGTAGGGAGAGACCACATACTTTATTACCCCGTCACTGTCTGTGTAGGTCGGTAGTTTAGGTTAGTATTATTGTCTAATACCAGACGACCTCGCCTCCTGTCATCTGTCTTTCCCTTATATTACTACCACTTACCCGTCGCCGTATATTAGTTGAAATTTATAGCAGCCTTTTGAGTAAATATGACATGAAATAGATGGTTTAAACTCTTAGAGAAATATTGGCCAGGAGGATGGATCCCAACATACCCTGTTGGTCTGACTACGACCCCAAAAAAATTTGTAGGGTTGAAACGTACATTTTTTTTTCTTTTATTTACGGTTTCTATTGATTTTTTATCCCCTTTTGCAGTGGTGGTTTGTAAACGAACATCAAAAAATGTAAGAGTTTTGTCATCTCGATATATATATATATATATATATATATATATATATATATATATATATATATATATATATATATTACTTGGTAACTATGCGAGACTTAGCGAGGCTGGCGGCGATGGAAGATACCAGAATTATGTAACTTGTTTGAACTAGGTTAAAGAATTATATAATTCTCCATTTGCCAATGGAGGTTCACTGTTTTGACTGTCATCCATGTATATGTCTCTCTGTTTATTCAAAAAAGAAAGGAAAAACAGTTGAGAGCGAAGAGTAATATGAAAACTTTTAGATAAACCAACAAAAATTCTCCGAAGAACAAGTTTAGTACGGCACAGCTGGAAGGACCTCGAGGTAATGTAAACAGCTGAGCCTTTGTGTGACGCCAGTCATTTGTTTCGGCAGGAATTATGAGCCTGTCTCTTGTTTACGACGCACTTCTCAAGTACGGGAGGGAACCAGCTAGAGCGCCGTGAACCTCCTGTTACATATGATACCATAGCATGTGGATTATAGTATGTATACGTTGACGAATGTCGCCTGTATATATATATATATTATCAAATGGCATCTAGCTACGTCTCTTCGTTGTATATCAACTGACTTATATTTCTTGTATCTCCCCTGATGATGTTATTATCACACGAAAGTGCACTTTGGAACTTATCGTGTTTCATTTTCCCCGTAGACTCATGATAATATATATATATATATATATATATATATATATATATAATTTTTTTTTTTTTTTTTTTTTTTGCCGCTGTCTCCCGCGTTTGCGAGGTAGCGCAAGGAAACAGACGAAAGAAATGGCCCAGCCCACCCCCATACACATGTATATACATACGTCCACACACGCAAATATACATACCTACACAGCTTTCCATGGTTTACCCCAGACGCTTCACATGCCTCGATTCAATCCACTGACAGCACGTTAACCCCGGTATACCACATCGCTCCAATTCACTCTATTCCTTGCCCTCCTTACACCCTCCTGCATGTTCAGGCCCCGATCACACAAAATCTTTTTCACTCCATCTTTCCACCTCCAATTTGGTCTCCCTCTTCTCCTCGTTCCCTCCACCTCCGACACATATATCCTCTTGGTCAATCTTTCCTCACTCATTCTCTCCATGTACCCAAACCATTTCAAAACACCCTCTTCTGCTCTCTCAACCACGCTCTATTTATTTCCACACATCTCTCTTAACCTTACGTTACTTACTCGATCAAACCACCTCACACCACACATTGTCCTCAAACATCTCATTTCCAGCACATCCATCCTCCTGCGCACAACTCTATCCATAGCCCACGCCTCGCAACCATACAACATTGTTGGAACCACTATTCCTTCAAACATACCCATTTTTGCTTTCCGAGATAATGTTCTCGACTTCCACACATTCTTCAAGGCTCCCAGAATTTTCGCCCCCTCCCCCACCCTATGATCCACTTCCGCTTCCATGGTTCCATCCGCTGCCAGATCCACTCCCAGTATCTAAAACACTTCACTTCCTCCAGTTTTTCTCCATTCAAACTCACCTCCCAATTGACTTGACCCTCAACCCTACTGTACCTAATAACCTTGCTCTTATTCACATTTACTCTTAACTTTCTTCTTTCACACACTTTACCAAACTCAGTCACCAGCTTCTGCAGTTTCTCACATGAATCAGCCACCAGCGCTGTATCATCAGCGAACAACAACTGACTCACTTCCCAAGCTCTCTCATCCCCAACAGACTTCATACTTGCCCCTCTTTCCAAAACTCTCGCGTGTCGTAGAAAGCGACTAGAGGGGACGGGAGCGGGGGGCCAGAAATCCTCCCCTCCTTGTATTTTTTTTAACTTTCTAAAAATGGGAAACAGAAGGAGTCACATGGGGAGTGCTCATCTTCCTCGAAGGCTCAGATTGGGGTGCCTAAATGTGTGTGGATGTAACCAAGATGTGAAAATAGGAGAGATAGGTAGTATGTTTGAGGAAAGGAACCTGGATGTTTTGGCTCTGAGTGAAACGAAGCTCAAGGGTAAAGGGGAAGAGTAGGAGAGATAGGTAGTATGTTTGAGGAAAGGAACCTGGATGTTTTGGCTCTGAGTGAAACGAAGCTCAAGGGTAAAGGGGAAGAGTGGTTTGGGAATGTCTTGGGAGTAAAGTCAGGGGTTAGTGAGAGGACAAGAGCATATATATATATATATATATATATATATATATATATATATATATAGAACAAGAGAAGGAACTACTTTACCCCAATGGAGAGCTGTGGACATGTTGCTAGAATTCATCCTATCACTAAGATGATCAGTTTCTTCTGCCTTTTTCTGTAGTTTACATTGTTTAAAATTGCGACCCTGTTAGTATCAGGACACCTGTAGTGGTATATTACTCTGGTGATGTTCGCACGGTCGTGTTATCATCATAATCTAACTTTATTCCGATACAAACAAATATGCTTACGAAAACATTCCATCTCTTTATTCGCAAGACATGGAACCCCGTGTGTGTGTGTGTGTGTGTGTGTGTGTGTGTGTGTGTGTGTGTATCACAGTGCAGCTCTGCGCGTCGTGCTAACCCTATCCTAATATTAAACTCTGTAAATGGGATAAAACTTCAGGCAGCGTGTAATGGCTCCCAGGGACACACTGATGAACGGAGATGTTCACACTCCCCACACATAGACACACACACACACACACCATGGCGGGGGAAAGGGTGGTGGGGGTATCTGTGATACCCTGTGAAATTACTCCCTCACGAGCCAGTGAAGCTTCAATAACAAGCACTTGAAGGCTGTGGTGCCCGGCAGCAACGGAGGCAACAAAAACATTCCTCAACGCTAAACGCTGTTGTTGGACGCTCGCTCCATTTCCCATGATGCAGAGAGAACACATGACTTTCCTTTTTTCTTTTTAAAAGGCCTCGGTGTCATGCGCAGCTTTTCCTGAAAAGACGGAGGTGAAAAAGGGGAATAGAAAGACTTCATGTTCCGTGTCTTCGTAGTGTAAGCAGAGTGTTTACGTATAGAAGTGACGAGAGGGGATAAAAAAAGAAAGTAATCTATCAGGACTGCGTTCCCACTGAGAGGTTATTGTTTATCTTCTGGATTAAAACTGATTGAATTTGGCAGCAAAGTGGACTGGTGCAGGAAGTGCATTGTCTGCGGGGCCAGGAGATTTAAGAGTGGGTTGTCTGTGGGTTAGCAGTATGACTACGGTTGTCTGTAGGTTAGCAGTGTGATGCCAATTGTACGACATACCATTAGCATGAAGCCAGTTATGTGAAGACCAGCAGCATATAGCCAGTTATGTGAGGACCAGTAGCATATAGCCGGTTGTGTAAGGACCAGCAACATGAAGCCAGTTGTGTGAAGACCAGCAGGGTGGAGTACGTGTATGTTTGATTTAGTGTGCTTGTCTGTTTGTATGCGTTTTCCTCTCTCTCTCTCTCTCTCTCTCTCTCTCTCTCTCTATATATATATATATATATATATATATATATATATATATATATATATATATATATATATATATATATATAACATACAAACCTCCAACAGCCAGGATCTAACCGCTAGGTGTATGTTCTTTAAAGGTGCGCGTTTCTGTGCACTTTATTCATATATATATATATATATATATATATATATATATATATATATATATATATATATATATATCTGGAGTAGGGAAAAATTCTACCTCCCTATTCCCAGAGTGTCGCAGAAGGCGACTAAAGCGGGAGGGAGAGGAGAGCTGGAAACCCTCCCCACTTCAGTTTTTAAAAGAATGTTCAGGGTGTCTAAATGTGTGAGAAGACAGGAGAAAAAGACAGTATGTGTGAGGAAAGAGGCCTGGATGTTCTGGTTCTGAGTGAAAACAAGTGTTAATGTAGATGGGAAGGATGGTTTGGAAATGTCTTAAGAGTAGCACAACTCCCGAACAGGAGTTGTGGGAGTGTGTGAAATAGTGTAAGGAAGGAAATTCTAGATTGATGCGGGTGAAAAGGAAAGAGGATGGCGAGAGATGGGTGATTATTAGTTCTTATGCACCTGGCTATGAGAAGAAAGATCGTGAGAGGCAAGTGTTTTGGGAGCAGCTGGGTGAATGTGTCAGCAAATTTGATGTAAGAGACCGGGTATTAATGAAGAGTGATTTGAATGCGAGAGTGAGTAATGTGGCAGTTGAGGGTATAATGGGGAGTGGGGGAATTCAATGTTATGAATGGAAATATTGAACAGCTTGTGGAATTATGGGCTTAAAAAGGACTGGTGATTGGGAATACCTGATTTGAAAATAGGGACATACACAAGTATACGCTCATACGTTGACATAAGTGATCCTGCTTGATAAACCAATTTCCATGGTTTATCCCAGACGTTTCACATGTCAGTCCACTGACAACACGTCGACCACAGTATACCACATCGTTCCAATTCACTCTGTTCCTTGCATGCCTCTCACCCTCCCTTATGTTCAGGCCCAGATGGCTCAAAAGCTTTTTCATTTCACTCCATCCCTCCACCTCCAATTTGGTCTCCGCTTTTCCTTGTTCCCTCCACCTCTGACACATATATCCTCTTTGTCAACCGGGGTAGCAGGAGAAACAACGTATAGGTCTGTAGGGCCTGGTTGTGGACACGAGGCTGTGTTTTCGGAGCGTTACACATGGCATTCAGAAAATGGATGTGAGCAAATAAGGCCCTTTCTTTGCTACTCGCTACTTTGCTAATGCGGGAAACAGCGAACAAGTATGAAAGAAAAAGAATATATATATATATATATATATATATATATATATATATATATATATATATATATCTTTCAAACTATTCGCCATTTCCCGCGTTAGCAAGGTAGCGTTAAGAACAGAGGACTGGGCCTCTGAGGGAGTATCCTCACCTGGCCTCCTTCTCTGTTCCTTCTTTTGGAAAATTAAAAAAAAGAAAAGAGGGGAGGATTTCCAGCCCCCCGCTCCCTCCCCTTTTAGTTGCCTTCTACGACACGCAGGGAATACGTGGGAAGTATTCTTTCTCCCCTATCCCCAGGGATAATATATATATATATATATATATATATATATATATATATATATATATATATATATATATATATATATATTCCCATGAGTCCACAGGGAAAATGAAACACGAAAAGTTCCCAAGTGCACTTTCGTGTAATAATCACATCATCAGGGGAGACACAAGAGAGAAATATACAGTCAGTTGATATACATTTTCCCCGAGGACTCATAGGAATATCTTGATCACGCGCAGAATTGTGATCCCTTCCAATATATATATATATATATATATATATATATATATATATATATATATATATATATATATATATATATATATATAAAGGGATTAACCTCCTTAAGTGTCACTCTTTCCCAGTAATTCACAAATGGTAAATATAGATACACACACACACAGGGTCGGACCAACCTGGGTTCGAATCCCGGGCGTGGCAGTCGGCCTACACCCGTCCCAGATGTAAATCCTTCCCTCAGTCGATAGATGGATACACGGCTCAAACTGAGGTGTGTGTGTATGTGTGTGTGTTTGTGTGTGTGTGTGTACGTATGTACAAAGGAGTAGAGACATGGTACATATATGCAAGTTCAAGGGACGGGGGAACACGAGTGTAAAACACTCTTTTTCCGAAAAAAGATACAAATAATAATCATATACGAGAGAGAGAGAGAGAGAGAGAATGAATTATAACCGCCTCCCTCACCATGCATTTCTCGTAAAATGCAGCCCCCTTGCCTCCCACACAATCCTCCCACATCAGGTCTAAACCTCCAGGATTATCTGCTGCAAGACGCCTCACCGATGGCTCACTGTGATCCCCTGGAGGTGGCGATACTGGGAAGGAAAGGGATAGAGGGATGCTTCTGGCTCCCACCCAGGGGTTGGGGGGGTGCTCACGGGAGAACCATATGACGATCAGGGACGTAAGCTGGCGTGGCTCGGGAAGAAGATTTTATGGCGTGGGAGGAACGCGGTGAGGGTAGGTGTTCGGGTGTTGGAGAACGAGGCTATTGGGAGGGGAGGTTATAGGGAAGAGCAGTGAATGGCTGTGACGACAAAGGTAGTATTTACTTGTATGTACCTACGACGGGGTAGTGACACACGGCATGGCTAGCTCGTAGCGCTCACCGCAGGAAAATCAAGGATCACGAAGAACGACTGGCGAGTGTTAACGTGTTGGTCAGGTATTGTGTGGAAGATGGAGGGGCTGCATGTTTTTGCTTTGAAAGCAAGCAGCCCACGTGTGGGTGAGGCAGAAAGACGAGACAGCCACCGGGCCCAAAGGAGTAAAATGTCACAGCCACTTAAGTTCTGGTTCACTTCGCAGCCGTAGCTAACCCTCCCTATACCCAGGCGGGTAGTACTTGTAACATGTTTCCCTGGTCGGTGGCTGCCATCACCCACAGAGAGAGAGAGAGAGAGAGAGAGAGAGAGAGAGAGAGAGAGAGAGAGAGAGAGAGAGAGAGAGAGAGAGAGAGAGAGTTTAATTGGAGTATAATTAGAGAGGAGTCTGTAAGAGTGGGACGGTAGTGAGACGCAGGGAGATGGGAGGAAACATGATGATTGTGAAACACAGGACGGAGAGGGGAGTAGCGAGAGGGGAAGCCGGTGACATAGAGAAGTTAGTGAGAGAAAAAAGGAGAATGAGAAGGGTGGACGGTAATATAAAGGCCGGTGAGAGGACGTGGTGGTTAGAGATGATAACACAGAGGACAGTGAAAATGTGAAGGTGGCTAGAGCGGCAAGAATGTTGGAGGTTGAGGCGAGGGGGGAAACGATGAATGGATGGATGGAGAGAAGACTGGAGTCGAATGAATGGTGATGCGGTGGGTAGGGTCTTAGATGGGTGTTTGTCATAAGGGTAGAAGGGAGGTTAGGTGAAGGGGGGCTGTGAGAGGCTGTAAAGAAGGGTATGAAGCTGAGATAGGGGTGTTGATATGAAAGGATGTCTGACACGGACGGGGTATAGATACAGAACTAGATGTGGGAGGACTGTGTGTGGTGAGAGGCTTGGAGGATGGCGGATAGTGAGAGAAGAACCGGAAGCACTGCGCGGCCAAAGAAATATAATCACAGGGCCTTCAGGTGTCAGGGTGGTGTTGAAAGGAAGCAGCTGAGTATCGAAGTGTGATGCGAGTTGGTGCACGACGTCTTTAGGATGGTCACGGTGGTAAAGGGTTGTGGTGTTTCTTCGATATCATAGAGCCAGTAGACTGTATGAAGATTGCCAAGACCTTCCTTGGAACAATAAAAATGGAAATACAAAAACGTTTTCGTAAACAAATGTTGGAACTAGAATAGGTATTCAGCATTCACATTTCGCTGTTTCTCTGTCTGACAATTAAACCCAAAACCATGGCAAAAAAAAAAAAAATCATTCAGCATATACCAAACTTGTCAGTGTCCTTCATATTTTCTTTTCGCTTTTTCCAGCAAAATTTCAGTTTCACTATAAAAAGTTGGTTCTAACACACATCATCACCTTATATCGAAGTATGCATTTTGTCATCGCTTTGTCAGAACTCGACAGTTGTGGGTGAAATGTGAGCTGGAATATTGTACCTGCGGCCTGGCCTGGCGCCGTGGTGCTCAGGCGGGGAGGACAGTACCTGTGGGCAGAGCCTGGATGCTCGTGTTCTGGGAGGGGAGATGGCAGCTTCCGTCTTTTTTGTTGATTTCCGTCTTTACCCAGTGGTGATTGCGTTATGTATACATGGATAATAGAAACAAGCAATGCAGTAGAGTTGGTAAATGTAGAATGATAAGGATGGAAGGGACAAAAGGCATGCAAACAAAATCTGGGATTGCAGAGCCATGGAGGAGTTATCCTCGCATGACTTTCAATGGTCGTAGAAAATTGATTGCAGTTCGTGTTTTTTGTTTGAGCATCCCCACTTCAAAGACGTTCTTTCTATCGTTGTATCGTTCTAATTCTGTTGTGAGTCTTTTGTTGATACTTCCATCCCTGTGTCCTTTATCATTCATTGTCTTTTATGACCTGTTGTAACACTGACACTGGACAGCGAACACACGTATTTGCCCTTAACGCTCGGGAATATGTAGTTTATCCAGTTCATTCTCAGAACGGCAGGTGGACATCCCTGAAAGAATGAGTAAACGATCTGAGGCCAGCCAATCTGTACGAGAGAGTTGACTAGACAGTTTCAAGAACTTAGGGTTCACGTAATTTTTAGTGGTAGGCAACGAATGCGGAAGTGATGGGGAGATCCCAAAGACGAATTTTTTTCTTTTCTTTTTAGGTTCTAATCCCACGAGAGCCTGAATGGGCTTCATGGGTCAGGCCTCGAATATTGAGCCCAGTGAAGGGTAAAGCACTTGATCCTCCTCATGTATTTCCCCAGAGTGAGCACTGCAATATTCTCTACAACATTTCATTCACACAGGAAAAGAAAATATGAAAATAAGTTTCTACTGAAAATATGCGCCGACTTTATGGTCTGAAATGGTTTTTTCTATGATTTTTTTTAGATAAATCGGTTTTAGTTCTTCGCATTCAATCAAAATTTTTCACGTAATAACACACACACACACACACACACACACACACACTGAGAGAGCACGACTTCTTTTCTATACTTCATTAATCCATAGATCAAATAACGTTCATTACTGATGATAATGAAACCATTGCTCTTCATCTTTACAATAGATTCGTCCTGGACTAAATAATAAGTGTATCAACGCATAACCGTGAGAATAACCCAAGCCTTGGTAAAGTCACCAGTGGCTCAAATGTCCGGACAAGTTGTATTTTTCGCAGGCTTTCACATGGCTTCTGTTTTAGCAACATTTGTGGTGTCCAGGATCACCCGTGGCTGTTTGGTCAACACGAGAGATGAGCTGGCCACCAAGATCAGTCGCCAGCCCCAGAGGGTTGTAGGGTAAGAAATCATGTTCGTCTTCGCTCTCACAAGTGGAATCATCACTTTGGTCTTTAAGGAATGACAGTTTCGTAGTTCATTATTTATATAGAAATAATTTTTCATTCATATTGAGTCGTGTGTATAACTTCTTTCTTGGCAGACGATGGGTATCTCACTCGTTAATCATTATTTGCAGAATACTGACTATAAACGATGAATGGTAAGATGTAGAACATCTAGATACCCAATTCGTATATCTACAGCAGAGATAATTATCTCTATTTCACGTGCGGCAGAACCTTAAAAAAATCACGAGTGAAGAAACGAATCTTTATTTTGAGATAGAGAGAGACCGAGAAGAGAGGTATATATATAGAGTAATGAATAGACAGATAAATAGATTAAAAAATTGTTCGATATATAGATATGGAGGACAAATTAAGGATATAAAGATTTATGAAATATATAAGATATAAAAGATCAAGAAACGAGAACCGCGAGATAAGTTGGGAGGAGCAGAGAAAGTTTGAAAAGTGTATTATGAACAAAGCAAAAGGAAACCCAGGACTTTTCCATAAGGTCGTCAGGAGCAAAGTATCAGCTAAAGAGGCGCTAATCAGGCTAGGGGGCTCGGAGGAAAGAGCTATTCAGGTTGACGAGGAAATATGTGACGAGATGAATGATGAGTTTCGAAGTGTTTTCACAGCGGAGGACAATACTGTCCTAGAATTAGCCAGGCGTGCTGGCGAGGAAGGCTTGGAAGGAAGAGATATCGATGGGTATGATATCATTGGACTATGACAGCAAATTGAACCCATACCAAGCTCATCGTCCTAGTGATGTCTCCCTATAGTTGCCGAGGGAATGTGGGAATCCAACCGATTGGCCACTCTAAATGCTATTCACATTCTATAAGGAAGGCGTAGTTCTGAAGATGTGGAATTAGGCAAATGTCGTGCCTCTTTTAAAAAGAGCTGATGGGGAAATACGTCGTGTCGTGTCGTCGTCGGTAAAATACAGGAAGAGATAATCCGAGAGCTAATGGATGGTTACTGGTAAAGAGGGAACGACCTAATTGGACGACCACTCACATTCAGGAAAGGGAGGCCTTTCGCCACGAGTCTTCTAGACTATTATGACATCTGCGATCACAGACGAATGGAGAGACTGTGCATTGCTGGACTGCCAGACAACTTTTCGCACTGTAGTGCATCAGATTCTGGTTAGAAAGACAGGGCTACTGGTGGGTGTAAGGAGCAAGGCCCTTCGTGTGATGTTAATGGAAAGCAGAAAAGAGCTCGTATAAAAAGGAACATTGAAGAAATGATCTGGAGTTACTAGTGGTTTGCCACAGGGCTCGCTCTTGGGGCCCACTGCTGTTTTTGACATATGGAAATGACTTGCCAGATGGGTTAGACTCTTGCTTAGAGAGAATCGAGCTAGTGTGAGTGGCTGAGGACTAAGATTTGTCACCATGGAGGAGACACGAGGGAAGGGTAATCTGATTCCAGACATAAAGTTGCTAAATCAATGAAGAGTTCTTCATGAGATCCATTACCTGAGTAAAACAGAAACCAGGACAAGAAGCTGGGCAATAAACTTCCCTAAAAAAAAGATCCAAGGAAGTATTGTTATACCATAAGTGTGGTGGATAGTTGGAATTGACTTGGGAAGGAAACTGTGATAGCCTGCATTTAACAAAGGTTTGAAAGGCTATTTGATGGGAAAGACAGTTCAATAGATGGAGCCCCACGAGCGTAGAATTTTTTCCCGGAATGAACAAAAAGGTAATTACAAAATAGGCAAAACACACACACACACACACACACACACACACCCTTCTTCACCGCTTGCCATCTGCTATTAATTCTCAGACGCTTCTCAAAGCATCATTTTCAAAATTCCGATGAATGGGATAGGGTCCATAAATGTCACTCATACGTTGCCTGTAATTCATTTAATAAAGCCTCCATCTGTGAAATATAAAAGTAAGATCACGACCCATTACACTTGGGAAACCGCTGTGTGTCTTCGCCCTCACTAAAACTCAAGCCACCTCTTCTTCATTCAGCCTGACCTGTCTGCCGGGAGACCACTAGACACTATACAGCTGAAAGCAATACGCTGCCCAAGACAAACTTAGTGAGCACCTGGCAAGGTGATAGTAAGTGTTTTACCCACCGTCGGTTTTGCTTGTGAGAAATTAACATTCGTCAAGGCTTAGTCTCTTCCTATGGCATATATCCCAACATTGACAAAGGTTTCTGGGCGTCACGGCCAATCCCCGTTGCTTTAACCTTTTCAGTCCTAAGACACCATCTTCCTCAAACCATGAACCTCACCATAAAGGACCATCTTTGGATATTGCTAGCTTCCCTGATTGACTCGCTTCACACTTCTTCACAGTCAAACCTCACATCGTACCCAAACATTTCGCGTTCTCGATGGTTTGTCTTCCCTCTTGTACCTCGATCGCCATCTGTATTCAACTTGGGGTTAGTCCTTCTCTCGCTCAGAGGAAACGAGCCACAAAGTTAACCTTGATGTTTTGCTTGATTTCTAATTATTTCTTATTCACAGTCACTGAGAACGTGTCAAAATAGAATTCATCTCCTAAAAAGAGGTGATGCAAACCTTCTCAAAGTCTAAAGAAATAGTTCTTACCTTTGTCATCCGTAACATCATGGACGCCATTCGAGTCAGAATTTGGAGAATAGAATCATAAAGGACACTAATTCTCTCTCTCTCTCTCTCTCTCTCTCTCTCTCTCTCTCTCTCTCTCTCTCTCTCTCTCTCTCTCTCTCTCTCTCTCTCTAATAAATTCAGAAGAAATCCTTTGTAGTTGCCTTTGACATCTCAAAAGCTTCTGTTGTATTAATCCGTTGGATCTCCTCTTTCCAGTCCAATCGCAGAATCCTGGTCGTATGGTACGACGATGTTTCACACTCTGCTTTTTCGTCCATACCAGAGTGTCCGAGAGCATTGCTCTTGCCCTTAAGACCCATAAACTTCTAAAATCAAAGACCAAATGACTGTAATCTTTGTAATGGATCTTGTTATCGTTCTACTGTACCTATGAAACATTGTTCTTTTGTTATAGAATTTTTCCTCTCCCTTTCTCTTTAGTACTAAACATGCATAGCAAAAGCCACCTTCAGTCTCAAAGTGAACACTTTTCTCAGTCAAAGAATCGCCAGACACTGTTGCTGTTGTGGACCGACTTGGGTGAGGACTTGGCCGGGATACAGATACCTGTGGGAGGTTGCCCAAGACTTTGTCATCAAGACGAGTATCACGCCAGACGGTGCTCTATGTACCTGACTCTCGTAAAGTTGATTAGAACAAGTCTCACGCTCTGCAGTGCTGTGTATACGTGACTGTTGTAATGTTTGTCATTAGAACTACTCTCACGCCTCCACAGTGCTGTGGAAACCTGACTGTCGTAAAGCTTGTGAGACAAGACAGAAATCCTGCCATACATCAGAAGCTATACGTGAACATTTTTATCTGTAATGATGCTCTGTCTCAGGTACTTTAGAATTATCTTGACTCTCTCAGCTACAACTGAATCACAAGCATACTAACATGACAAACTTCAGTCACTTTGGCCTAATTCCTGGACCTTTCTGTAACAACGTATCCACTTTTGGCTCTGCCTACAGTGTGGGTTGGGACGTAAACGCATTCGATATTGTTCGCTGCAAAGTCAAATGAATTACTTAAATGTAAGAGGATTTATATCGATTCTTTTCAGATCTTTTTTGACACCTGTAATCTGAAGCTGTTCATTCTTTATCATCGACCCAACCCACACTCTCTCCCTCCGTGTCTCTCACGTGATCGTTGAAATCCCTTTATCTCTCGTTCCTTGTCGTGATTTTTCTTGCAGTTGTTCCTAGGGAATTTTTGGCCATTATACCTTGGATGTTTGAGGAAAGAAGACTTGTCTTGTTCTTCACTGCCTGTCACCAGTTAATGGTCTACACTGATATTTGCGATCATCCTTCGTCCTTCTTATCTCTGTGTCTCGCATGTCTCTCCAGTGGAGCTCCCTTCCTGAGCAACTCACTCCTGACGTGAATATTCTGGAGCTTGTTGGGTATAAAACGTGTGTAGATCATGAGTCGTCTTGTCTCGCATAGTTGTAGAAGGGAAGTTCTCTTGGCACACAGGATGATAATGAGTTCGAACGTTACCTTTGTTTGTTACTAGAAGAACAAGAACATTGGTGAAAATAAGAGGCATCATAGGAGAGGCATTTATTTGCACAGGGTAGTTACGGTTGTCCAAAGTAGTCAGGACGTGGTATAACGTTATTCCTCCTCTTCTTCAAGAGCGCACTGGTAATTCTAAGTTTGAAACCGTATCGATGTTAGTGTTGATTACCGCTTTCATATATATATATATATATATATATATATATATATATATATATATATATATATATATATATATATATATATATATATATATACTCTTAACTTTCTTCTTTGGTAAAGTGTGTGAAAGAAGAAAGTTAAGAGTAAATGTGAATAAGAGCAAGGTTATTAGGTACAGTAGGGTTGAGGGTCAAGTCAATTGGGAGGTAAGTTTGAATGGAGAAAAACTGGAGGAAGTCAGGTGTTTTAGATATATGGGAGTGGATCTGGCAGCGGATGGAACCATGGAAGCGGAAGTGGATCATAGGGTGGGGGAGGGGGCGAAAATTCTGGGAGCCTTGAAGAAGGTGTGGAAGTCGAGAACATTATCTCGGAAAGCAAAAATGGGTATGTTTGAAGGAATAGTGGTTCCAACAATGTTGTATGGTTGCGAGGCGTGGGCTATGGATTGAGTTGTGCGCCGGAGGATGGATGTGCTGGAAATGAGATGTTTAAGGACAATGTGTGGTGTGAGGTGGTTTGATCGAGTAAGTAACGTAAGGGTAAGAGAGATGTGTGGAAATAAAAAGAGCGTGGTTGAGAGAGCAGAAGAGGGTGTTTTGAAATGGTTTGGGCACATGGAGAGAATGAGTGAGGAAAGATTGACCAAGAGGATATATGTGTCGGAGGTGGAGGGAGCGAGGAGAAGTGGGAGACCAAATTGGAGGTGGAAAGATGGAGTGAAAAAGATTTTGTGTGATCGGGGCCTGAACATGCAGGAGGGTGAAAGGAGGGCAAGGAATAGAGTGAATTGGATCGATGTGGTATACCGGGGTTGACGTGCTGTCAGTGGATTGAATCAGGGCATGTGAAGCGTCTGGGGTAAACCATGGAAAGCTGTGTAGGTATGTATATTTGCGTGTGTGGACGTATGTATATACATGTGTATGGGGGTGGGTTGGGCCATTTCTTTCGTCTGTTTCCTTGCGCTACCTCGCAAACGCGGGAGACAGCGACCAAAAAAGAAAAAAAAAAAAAAAATATATATATATATATATATATATATATATTTATATATATATATATATATATATATATATATATATATATATATATATATATATATTTATATATATATATATATATATATATAGTCAGTTGATATACAACGAAGAGGCGTAGCTAGGACGCCATTTGGTAAACATGTGATTGTCCAAGACAGACAACGAGCGTATCATAAACTTACTATGTGTACAAGAAGATGAATTGTTTACAAATTTTATCAACAATAAAGCTATCCAATTTATATAGACCCTCACTTATATTAAGATTATAATTCTTTGTGTATTTGATGATAGAAGATTCAGTGATATTTCTTGTGGTACTAGAGTTAGATTTAATAATTGAGATGGAATTACTCCAGTCAATACAATAATCATAATTTTCAACGTGATTAAACAAGGCATTTGATTTTTGTCTTGTTCTTATACTATATTTCTGTTGCTAAGTCTAACAGAAAGATCCTTACCAGTCTGACCAACATAAAACTTATCACAAAGTCTACATGGCACTTTTTAGATGCACCCAGGAGAATTTTCTGGCGAGTTCCTGATTAACATATTCTTTATAGTATTATTATTGCCGAAGGCAACATTTACATTAAAAGATTTAAGCAACATGGGAAGTAAAGTAAAATGGTTATCAAAAGGGAGAAGTAAAAGATTCTTGTTGTCAATGGGAGGTTTGGGCTCAACTCTATAAAATGATTTCTTTGCTAACTTAAGGGATTTATCAGTGAAAGATCTAGGGTACTTTAACTTAGATCCAATAGAATATATCGTCTTCCTGGGTATAATCTCTTGAACAACAACAACTTTAACGCCTTAATTAGTGTCATTGCGTATGCTGAACCAATTATCGAACACTGGCGTAGCACCTGCAGACAATGCGTAAACCCTCCTTTCTCCTTGTGTGAATTGAATCATTTTACCACTTGACGAGCGTCATCTCTCTCTCTCTCTCTCTCTCTCTCTCTCTCTCTCTCTCTCTCTCTCTCTTATTCGTCACAGTGGCGTAACTTCTTGCAAAAAGTACATTGGTTTGTTATCCGGAGCCCTGGGCAAACACCAGACTTACTGCTGGTCGTGCGTGGCGCGGTCCGTCGGCCGTGCATGGCGAGGTCCGCTGGTCGTGCATAGCTAGGTCCGCCGGTCGTGCATGACGAGGTCCGCAGGTCGTGCATGACGAGGTCCGCAGGTCGTGCATGACGAGGTCCGCAGGTCGTGCATGACGAGGTCCGCTGGTCGTGCATGACGCAGTATTCCGGGGTACACGGCTGCTGCCGACCCTCCCACAAATCATTCAGTTGGGGTCACCCTAAATTAGTCACACTGCCCTGCTTGTCGTGGCTTCCGGCGCTATAGATCCCTCAGGAGTGGCGGCCAGGTCACCTGACCCCCGCCCCAAGCTTCATGTTGCTGAATTAAAGGTAAGTCGTCGCGAGAGAAAGTTGCTTCATTGTGAGTACATGTGTAGTCGTGTTCTGTGATATAAGGCGGCCAAACCGCTAGACTTTGCCAGCCAGATGTACACTGAGTACATGTACACTTTCGAGTAAGGTGCACCGTACCTTCAGAACAGCGATGTTCACTACTCTGGGCCGCATGTGGCCTGCACTTGTCTTCTTTGCCGTCAGAAAGAAAGAGAGAAAAAAAGAAACTAATTGAATAGGAGAGATTGTGAATGATCATCATAAGTATAGGGATGAATACTTTGTTTATCGAAGCGCGGCTAATAAAATGTGGAGATTTAATGTAATTCTTTGATTTAATGTAATTCTAATACGTACAACGATACCTTTTTGTACAGTGATTACATGTGAATGTATTCTTACGAAGCCTCCGTGGCCCGATGGAATGTTGACATAATGGGCCCTTCTCACTGTTTTTCTAGCGGATACCATTACAACGTACTCAGCAATCATGATTTGGTACAGCCTTAGAACTAATCTTGTGCATGTCAGACAACACGCTTGCTAACAGTGCTTACAAAGATTTAAAACTGAGCTTACGTATAAGTAGATCATGGGAGAGTTTGTGGTAAAATGCTTCACGTACAAAGGTTGTGTGGTGTTGTTGCAATGCATGTTAGACAGAAGATTGTCTGATCGCGGATGAAAATGTTCCCGCGAAAAGAATGAATCAGAAAACAGGTTTTTCGGATCTCGAGGTCAGGTTGTGGGCACAGTATGAACTGCGTATATCTGGGATACCAATTAAACCGTCTGACGCAACTTTCCGAACACGCAAAGTGCCAGAACCCGGAAACTGGGAGATCATGTTTGAACTGCACCTGTGTTTCGACAGCTTGATTGTAAAAGTTGCATATATATATATATATATTTTCTTTCTTTCAAACTATTCGCCATTTCCCGCATTAGCGAGGTAGCGTTAAGAACAGAGGACTGGGCCTTTGAGGAAATACCCTCACCTGGCCCAGTTCTCTGTTCCTTCTTTTGGAAAATTGAAAAAAAAAAAAAAAAAAACCGAGAGGGGAGGATTTCCAGCCCCCCGCTCCCTCCCCTTTTAGTCGCCTTCTACGACACGCAGGGAATACGTGGGAAGCATTCTTAATCCCCTATCCCCAGGGATAATATATATATATATATATATATATATATATATATATATATATATATATATATATATATATATATATATATCTTCTTTTAAACTATTCGCCATTTCCCGCGTTAGCGAGGTAGCGTTAAGAACAGAGGACTGGGCCTTTTTGGGAATATCCTCACCTGGCCCCCTCTGTTCCTTGTTTTGGAAAATGAAAAAAAAAAACGAGAGGGGAGGATTTCCAGCCCCCCGCTCCCTTCCCTTTTAGTCGCCTTCTACGACACGCAGGGAATACGTGGGTTATATATATATATATATATATATATATATATATATATATATATATATATACATGTATGTATGGTCTTTAGATAATCAGAAAATAGATGAATAGGCAAGTCCATGAGTTAATGTAGAGATGACTAGATACAACTCATGAAGAACCGATAAATGTGCGACCGTCTTGTATGCGTTCAATGAAAGTATATACCAGACACATTGTTTCGGACCAACGGTGGAATTAAATTCCTGTGCGCGCCGTTCCAAAACTGTAATATCTACCTATCTATCTATCTATCCATATATATATATATATATATATATATATATATATATATATATATATATATATATATATATATACATATACATATATATTTATAACGAAGATAGATTGAACGAAGTTTTACGGACTGCTGATAAAACAATACATGAAGCAGGGAGTCAAAATCACACTGAGAGTCGAGAAGAGCAAACTCACGATGATTTGCATGGCCGAATCACCGAAATTGGAGCTGAACGAAATAAACTTTTCTGGCGATCGTCGGGATTGACTCGACAGTCTAAATTTCGGTTCTGGAGTAAGATTTATCCCGTGATCCCCCGCGTCAACCTGGCTTTCCACACCCAGCACACACACACACACACACACACACACACACACACACACACACACACACGAATGGAGAAGAATTTAAAAAGAATGTGTTGCTTCAACCGGGGGAAAAAACTGTATCAGCAGAGGTGAGGGCAGTGAGTGGACAAAGCAGGGGTGAGAGTGAGAGGGGTGAGGACCAATAAGTGAGCAAACTAGGGAAGAGGTGGGAGGATAAGGACCACAGTGAACTTGCGAGGGAGGAGGAATGAGTGAGGACAGTGAGACAGACCGGGAATGGAAGATGAGGGCAAGGAATTAGTGCTATAAGGGTGAAGGTTGAGGGAGGCGAGTGATTAAAGGCGTCTGAACACCAGTGGTGAGAGACGGGATGAGGGCAGCATTCGACCTAGCCGTAGGCGAGGGAGAAAGTGAGGAGAGATACTGAGCAGATGAATAGTGAGGGAGAGGCGTGAGGGGGAACAAGTCAACAAACCAAGGACGAGGCAAAGGATAACCAAATCAGAGGTGAGAGGGAGGAGGAGGGGTGGTGAGTAAGCCATGAGTGAGGGGAAAGGTGAGGAAACCAGAGAGAAAAAGAGAGAGAGAGAGAGAGAGAGAGAGAGAGAGAGAGAGAGAGAGAGAGAGAGAGAGAGAGCAACGGAGTGATGGGGTGAGTGATGGGGATGGTGGAGGATAAGAGACGGGTATGTAAGTAGTGGAGACAGCATGGATGACGGGGAGAGGTAAGAGTAGGAGGAGCGAGGACAGTGGCTGAGGAAACTTGAGGTGAGAGAAAAGTTGTCGTAGGACTGTCCGAGACATGAATACAAAACATAAAGTCTTACTGTTCTGTTTAGATGAAACTTAGGGTGGATTATGTACTCAAGGGATGCATATGTCCCTCAAGACATGAGAACCAGGCGCGGCAGCTGCTGGAAGCTGAGGTTATCATAAACCTTTGTGGGTTTAGTGGAACTTTCTTACATCCGTAGGTCGTCGCTCGTGTTCTGTAGACCACCATAGCCATGCACCGTCCTCCTCTCTCTCTCTCTTGCTTTCCTCCAGTCTACTGGCATTGTCTTGATGGCCATCCGAGTCTTCTCAGCACCTCGTTTTTCAGCTAGGCTTCATATCTTGTCTCCAGTACATCATGGCCTCTGGTGCCTTTCTCAAGTGTTGTTCCGGGAGGCATCGTCCTCTGATTCATGTTTATCCTCTGACCTGTTGGCTCCCTCCTGACTTTCTCTTGTCCCTGTCTAGCCTTCTATTCCAGTACCCTGTGAGCATTGTCTTTTAATATCTTGATTGTTGAATTTCTTGGCCAATCCAGTTTATCTAACTAACCTTTGGTCTCTTCTTCCTTCCACATTAGTTATTCCCCTCTCATCTGCTTTACCATGTGATCTGCACCTTTCTTGAATACAATGTTAGCGTGAGACTCAGTCAGTGCAGATGTTACACTTTGAAGAAGATTGATGTGGAGGCACCATACTGAATAAAACAGTCAGATGGACGTCTTTATTACAGGTGCAACACATGAATATCGAGACACGCCCTTACGGTCTCCAAAACTAAGTGAGGCGACTTTCATCCTCCTTTTATGGACCGGTTTTTAAAAGAATATGAAAGTAGATGTGAGAGATAACTAGACACGTACAGGCAGACAGGCAAATGGTATAATGTTTACATGAATATTTATACAATCGGTAAAGACCATTGCCAACACGATGAGTCAGTTAATAAATTTACTAATGTGAATCATTGAGAGAGGCAAAAGAGTTCAAAATGATTTTTTTAAGGAATAGATAAGAAAAACTATAAAACTTACCAAAATAACACACAAATGCTTACTTCTTCAAGGCCACAGTGTTCAGATGGGGTTATTTTACTGTGTGAAATCACGTTAATTATCTATCACGAATTGAATAATCAAGCCTAATGACTACACTTTAGACTTGCATCGTCATTTTGGTATGTAACTTGACATTTCATTTGCAACGGTAGACATTCGCTTGGCTAATTTGACTGTCATTACGAGAATGATAATGAACTGCCTTATACTTCTGAGGTCAGGCCAGAAAGAAGCCTCATTCTCCAGTATTGGAGTGTGAGAGAGGGACACTGTTATCCCTGCCACTTACACTTACAAGGACGGCCCTTGTAAGTTGCATTCCTATTCCTTCTGGTGTGTCTCCTCCTAAGGACAGAGGTAGGAGGTAATTCCTGCCTGTTGTGTCATGCAGATCATGAAATCAGCGGTTGTGTCATGCAGATCTTGACCTCCGGTTGTGTCATGCAGATCTTGACCTCAGCGGTTATGTCGTGCAGATCTTGACCTCAGCGGTTATGTCGTGCAGATCTTGACCTCAGCGGTTATGTCGTGCAGATCTTGACCTCAGCGGTTGTGTCATGCAGATCTTGACCTCAGCGGTTGTATCATGCAGATCTTGACCTCAGCGGTTGTATCATGCAGATCTTGACCTCAGCTGTTGTGTCTTGCAGATCTTGACCTCAGTCTCCTTCTCACCAGTCCTTGTGGAACCAGTCTTCTTAGCTTGTCTTCTTGAAATAAGTCTTTTAGCATCCTTCCTCTTGGCACCAATCCTTTTGTCAACTGTCCTCTATCCATTCTTAGCGCCTGTCTTGGCACCAGTCCTCTTGGAACCAGTCCTTTTAGCATAGGTCTTCTTGGCACCAGTCCTCTTGGAACCAGTCCTTTTAGCATAGGTCTTCTTGGCACCAGTCCTCTTGGAACCAGTCCTTTTAGCATAGGTCTTCTTGGCACCAGCCCTTTTAGCATAGGTCTTCTTGGAACCAGTCCTTTTAGCATAGGTCTTCTTGGAACCAGTCCTTTTAGCATAGGTCTTCTTGGCACCAGCCCTCTTGGTGACAGTCATCTTGGCACCGTTGCATTACACGCGGCACTTGCCATCTCCCCCATGTTAAACATGGCAGCGCCACATTACGTAGCACTTAGCATAACTGCGTCAGGAACTCCTACATTACTCCCTGGGATATAACTAGGCACAGCACTTTCATGTAGTTCTTGACACCACAGCATTATGTAACGCTGGAAACCCCTCCATTATGTAACACTGGGAACTGCTGTATAATTCAAGACTGATAGTCCCTCTATTATGTATTACTGGGATGTGTTAGGTAACTCTGGGAACCTTTGTAGTAGTAAACACTGAAAACTGCTGTATTATGTAACACTGGGAACTGTTTATGTAACGCAGAATCCTTGCATTTTGTAACAGTGGGAACTGCTGTGTTATATAACACACGGTAAAATTTGGAACTCTTATGTTATGTAATACTGGGACCCCCTCAGACTTGACACTGTGAACCCCCTGCATTCTGTAACGTGGCAACATTGCATTGTATAACACTTGTCGTTGCTGTTATGGAACACGTATAGACATATACAGCTCTTAACATAATGATGTTACATACCATTTGATACATCTTTATTATGTACCATATGGTACAAATGCATGCAGGATGTCACATAAAACTTAATGCCAGTGCAGTGCAAAACGTTTAGAGATTATGCAACGTGTACATCCACACAATACCTCCATTAAAGATTACTTTGCACCACTGCATTAAGCAACACTAAGGACACCTGCATTAACAAACACTTGACTACACTGCATGATTATGTAACACTATGGACACCTGCATTATGAAAAACTTGACTCCACTGCATGATTATGTAACAATAAGGACACCTGCATTATGAAACCCTTGACTCCACTGTATGACTATGTAACACTCAGGACACCTGCATTAGGAGACACTTGACTCCACTATATGATTATGTAACACTAAGGACATCTGTATTATGAAACACTTCTCTCCATTGTATGATTATGTAACACTAAGGACATCTGTATTATGAAACACTTCTCTCCATTGTATGATTATGTAACACTAAGGACATCTGTATTATGAAACGCTTGTCTCCACTGTATGATTATGTAACACTAAGGACACCTGCATTATGAAACACTTAGCACCACTGCATTATGTAACACTTAACACATCAGATTGGGTGTATATCAACTTGGCTTTATGAACTTTACACGTTCAGTACGTAATAAATGATGTTAATTGATAATGCAACGTTGTCCATCATCTTGCTCTGTAACATCTGATATTAATTAAAGGTGTTTTTATATATGGGTCAGTATTAATGCATTATACACCAGGAAATGGAAAACGGATCATAAATCTAGGATGACGTAGAGATGTTAGTGCGAAAGAAAATGAGAGAGATAAGAGTAGGGATGATATATCTATGTAGAGATCATTCTTGCTTGACTTCTGGTCGTCGTCGGAAATACCATATAGTGGTAGCAGATCCTCCTCACCCTGGTGACGGCAACAGTAGACGGCAGAGTCGTTGGCGAAGACACCTTTGAGAAGTGTCTCTCTGAAATCTTGCCGATACAACTCATGTAAATGTTTATGTTTAGGTCAGGCTAGGAGATTTAACTCATATGCGTGATGCTACAGAGATTCCACACACTTCATTCTAATGTGGAATGCTTTGGGCACGCGCAGGGCATTATGCAAAGTACGTAGCCGGATTTGGCAGATCTTGGCAGCTTGATACTTTAGTGAAGGTTTCTAGCCTCTTTATTTTTTTTGTTGGGGGGGGGGGGCAACTTGGTGGATGGAGAAATTGCCGACTACGAGAGGTGGTTGTCTATAATATCCTGCCATTTTTGCAGACTTGCACATCCACAGTGTTTTGTCCGTCCCCTACATCGAGAGTCTCGCGCCTCTATGATTCTTGACCACAGTATACTACACAAGCTGAGTTAAGTCATTCGTCGTCATTTGATACTAGGCATCAGCTCCCTGTGTGAGGAAGATGTGATCTGTTCTTGACACGTTGTTCCCTTGGAAGTGAAGATTTCTGGCGAGAACTGATTCTTCCTTCAGGTGCTGTAGCTTATGTAGGGTGGAGACCCTTGAATTATTTTCCAAGATTTAAACAGCATATTTTGCCGTTTTTATTTGTAATGTTGGCTGAGATTGCACGGGCAACTGAGGCCCTGATCAAGAACATCCCATTAACGCTCTCTTTCCCTCTCCCTCCCAAGAGGATATATGTCTCAGAGGTGGAGGGAACGAGGAGAAGTGGGAGACCAAATTGGAGGTGGAAAGATGGAGTGAAAAAGATTTTGAGTGATCGGGGCCTGAACATGCAGGAGGGTGAAAGGCATGCAAGGAATAGAGTAAATTGGAACGATGTAGTATGCCGGGGTCGACGTGCTGTCAATGGATTGAACCAGGGCATGTGAAGCGTCTGGGGTAAACCATGGAAAGTTCTGTGGGGCCTGGATGTGGAAAGGGAGCTGTGGTTTCGGTGCATTATTACATGACAGCTAGAGGCTGAGTGTGAACGAATGGGGCCTCTGTTGTCTTTTCCTAGCGCTACCTCGCACACATGAGGGGGAGGGGGATGTTATTTCATGTGTGGCGAGGTGGCGATGGGAATAAATGAAGGCAGAAAGTATGAATTATGTACATGTGTATATATGTATATGTCTGTGTGTGTATATATATGTGTACATTGAGATGTATGGGTATGTATATTTGCGTGTGTGGACGTGTATGTATATACATGTGTATGTGGGTGGGTTGGGTCATTCTTTCGACTGTTTCCTTGCGCTGCCTCGCTAACGCGGGAGACAGCGACAAAGCAAAATGAATGAATGAATAATGATAATAATAATATATATATATATATATATATATATATATATATATATATATATATATATATATATATATATATATATATATACACACACACACACACACACACACACACCCTAGCCTGAGCCAGATATCCATTCTATCAACCAACCCCCTAAGGTGGATGAACAGCTGGATTGATTGTGGACAGACTGCCGGATCTAAGAATACTAACCTATATACTTGACTCCAGCAGGCCTTTTTGGAATTTCAGCTTTGGTGCCGGTCACCATTATGCTGAATAAGGTAAATTAGGTCTAAAATTTGCATTTCGACAAACTATTCGTGTTGTCTGTGCTTGAAAATCCCCTCTACAGGTGCGGGTTCGATCTCCCAGCGTGGGCATGTGGTGCATAGGCCAACCTGTTAGATCATTGGATACCAACTTGGATCGGGTTAGGTAACACAACTGGCACATGTCTAGCTAACACAGCAGTATGTAACTCAGCTCGCGATTCGCAAACGGTGTCCAATATAGACGGGCATAACCAAGGCACTGCCAGGCTTAATGAGTCTACCAGGGGATTGGTTACCTTATCAATTCCTGGAGAGTAATTATGTGTACTGGTAGATTTGATGATTAGCAATGACCTAATTATGTGTACTGGTAGATTTGATGACTAGCAGTGACCTAATTACGTGTACTGTTAGATTTCATGATCAGCAGTGACGTAATTACGTGTACTGGTAGGTTTGATGATCAGCAGTAACATAACTACGTGTACTGGTAGGTTTGATGATCAGCAGTAACATAACTACATGTGCTGGTAGGTTTGATGATCAGCAGTAACATAACTACGTGTGCTGGTAGGTTTGATGATAAGCAACGACTTGTCCTTCCCGGATACTTTTTCATGGCATATCACCTTGACATTAAAGGTATCCAAGTGGTTTTCAGTAAGTTATTTTCTAGTCTTGCCACGACGAGTCATCCGGCCCAATACTACTTCAGTTCCAAGCGTTCTTTCTTTCCTTATTATTTTCGGAATTCTAGTGTTTTTCTTCTTGGATTCTCATAAGCCGCTACAATTCAATTTCAAGAAAACTCTTTGACCTAAAAACTTGCATCTTACCTAATTAGTCATGTTGTCAGGTCTTGGAATAATGTGAATACAAGAATTATAGATTTCCTAGATGTAAGGTTTATAGCAAAGGTAAACAATGGCCATTATTATTTTCGAATCTGGAAATAAGATTGTCTTCCCGAGAAAACCTCGCTTTTCACTCCATTTTCTTTGCGACGTTTTGCCTTTTGAAGTCTTATTGAAGGTGCTATTTATCTTGTTGAATTAGGCCCTCAGGTTCAGAAGCTGTATTTCAGTTAATTACTTATATTCACGGTGAGCCTTAGAGCAAAATACACCTGTCTTTTTTATCTGATTCTAAAGATAAAGCTTTTCTTTTTTCGTGGAATGCAGCAGCACAAGACCCGAGCCATCTTTTTACCTTGTATCTCACCCTGACAACCAACTCCCGAGGTTTTCCTCTTTTAAACTCACCTTAGGTGGCAACGATCGTGGAAAATAAGGGTCTATGGTTGAACAGTTTTCTCTTCGTGGAGTTAATTACTCGTGTTAATTAGGGTGTTACACTAATTACACTTGAAAATAGATTTTATAATTAATCGTACCCTGTCCCCTCTTGGTACTGTGTTTTTTGACACTATCTTAATATCAAATGTACATAGGTACCTAATTTATATCTTATCCAAATTCATCAAAATCTTTCAGTTGTGGAATATTCCTGTTAAGGGACGCTTTAGTGTTTCTGAAGTTTCGTACTTTCTTCTTAAGCGATAAATATTCTCAAAGTCAAGTAACTCAAGGTAACTATCGAGTAACTTGATGGTCTACCAGTAAATACAAGACTGTAATAGATATGATGTAAATCTATTTAAGTACGGGAATCTGTGTCTCATTAACTTACCAGATTTTGCACAGGGGAAGTTCACTTTAAGTTGTGTTTTCTTGTGTCGTTTGTCAAGGCCTTGCATCAGGCGAGTGGTGTGCGAGGGGACCGGTGCTATGAGACAGGGAGTCTCGTCCCACCGTTATAATCTGAATAACGTAGTCAAAGATCACTCTCATGATGTTCTTTGACTATTCAACAGCTACATTTTTTCTTGTAATCCTAATTGGTACTGGAACATTGGCTACTATATAAGTAAGTATATATATATATATATATATATATATATATATATATATATATATATAGATAGATAGATAGATATATAATATTCAAACCTCCAACAGCCAGGATCGAACCCGGGACCCCAATGCAACAGGCGGCAACGCCCCCGCCTGTTGCACTGGGGTCCCGGATTCGATCCACGCAGTTGGAGGTTTGTATGTTCTATGAAGGTGCGCGTTCATCTACACTTTGTTCGTATATATATATATATATATATATATATATATATATATATATATATATATATATATATATATATATATGTGTGTGTGTGTGTGTGTATGTGTGTGAATTTCGACCACATTTCAGGAACGCTGTATTATGTTAAGACTTCAAACAAGAGATTTTAAACTTTGCTTGTCCGAACATGTCAGCACAACACTTCCGAACACAGTTGTAAGTTTGAAACCGTCGTCATGTAAACACTATTGTGTAACATTCACTACCTATCTCACTCCAGACTGTTGGAGATCTCTACCTTCAGTTGATTAGCTTTCAGTCTTCAATTACCGAGTTAATTAATCACCTTCCCGTTCTACTGTCTGGGTTTGATCTATATTGTTTACCAGTCCCGTCATCCTGGGTTAATGGTTTGCCAAACGACGGTCGGAAAAAAGACTTCCCTGAAACCATCATGGACGACACTCATGATCCGGACGACACTGGTACAAACACATGACCAAACTGGGGGATTGAAGGTCACGTGTACGCCCTTCTCCTCTCACTACAGATCAACCATTACCCCGTATGAACCTGCTGCAACTGGCTGAATTGTTGGGAACTACGTTGAAAGAATATTAAAAAGGAAAATGGTATCTATTCTAGGATGCTGTATAGTGTAGCATTTCCTCCTCTGGGTAATATATATTTTCTTGGTTCCTTTTTTCTTATTTTTCGTCCCCCCCCCCCTTTTCCTCATAAAAAAGAAAATAAAAAAAGAAAAAACCTGCATCGTCCTCTGAGCGGTGGTTCTTGCTATGAATAAGGAAATTTCAGTTCTCTTGCCTCATCCGCAGTGAAGTTGCCTCGGAAAAAGTCTTCAGCGTTTCGTTAACTGTTGTAGTTATTTAATTGCAGACCATTGCCTTCACATTCCAATTTCTGGCTTGTTGTTGCTGGTGCAGGAGGCGGTGTAGGTCACTCTGGTAAAGGTTGTGGTGGTCAGTAAGGTGGTCGGTGAGCAAGGTCCTGGGAAGAGTTCTGGCGGCTGGAATTGTGCGTCTGGTGGAATGTAATTGAATTTAGGTGTACAGCTCGGCCGTCGTAACTCCCACCTCCACCCCCTCCCTTCCTCCCTCCCTCGCCTCTAGCTACCGTCTCTCGTCTGTTTACATTAGTACAGCCGACGGTCTCCTACCAAGGCGCACTCACTAATTAAGTCCGCAAACCTTCCCATGAGGCCAAGTTAGGGCGACCGCCCACACACACACACACACCCACACACACACACACACCTCCTTTCCCTTGACCACGTTATTACCCCTCACACCACACCTCTCCTTTCCCTTGATCATATAATAACCCCTCACATCACACCTCTCCTTTCCCTTAGACATGACCTCACCCTTCACAACACACCACTCCTTTCCTCTCACCACCCACTCTCCCCCCTCTCACCTTCTTCGCCTCCATTCCCACGCCAGGTAACGGTCTGAAAGCAATAATCTTCGATTACAGGAAATGGATTAGGCATTCTTAACGCATGTAATGGGCAATTTAACCAAATTATTAGTGAAATCAGTCGTGGTAATCACCCTCCAGTTCCTTGACAAAAACCAGGTCCGTGTGGAGTTAAAAGTCCCCAGAAACGCCAAGTCTGGGGTGAAATTTAGAACCAGAAAAATAAAGAAATGCGAATGAAAGTTCATCAATAGATGCAAGAACAAAAATAAAATTCCTTTAAGTGATATCGAAAGTTACACACAACATGAGGTAAAAGTGATAAACAGCGACGAATGGCCATTGCGTTCCAACAACCTAGTGACATAGTCTCGCAGTCGAATAGCCTAGCGTAGGTGGAATCGATGAATACATGACAAAAATGCGAACACAGGTAATGGGCAAAGTCTTCACTCAACTCCAAATTGAACCATCAAGACTCTATCTTTGATCACCCTTAACACATGCATCTCGGGGACGACCCGCCTCACCATTACCCTATTCTTTCTCCGCAGTTACGAAGCTATCCTTAAATATGGACCCCCGTGATGTAGCAGTTAGCGTTCCTGACCTCGACATATCCACGGGCCGCTCAGGATCGAGCGCATAGGTGCGAATTCTGGTTGCTTCAGCTGGTCCACAGTTAACCCCGCTGCTTATTCGTACACGGGTTTGGGTTCGATAAACTGGGTACCTAGCTCAGGCTAGGGTATATATATATATATATATATATATATATATATATATATATATATATATATATATATATATATATATATATATATTTTTTTTTTTTTTTTTTTTTTTTTCGTCTGTTTCCTTGCGCTACCTCGCTAACGCGGGAGACAGCGACAGAGCAAAATAGATAGAATATGTGGAAATATGTGGAAAGGGAGCTGTGGTTTCGATGCATTACACATGACAGCAAGAGACTGAGTGTGAACGAATTATGCCTTCGTTGTCTTTTCCTAGCGCTACCTCGCACGCGCGCGGGGCGAGTGGGGTGCCATTTCACGTGTGGCGGGGTTGCGACGGAAATGGATGAAGGCATCAAGTATGAGTATGTACATGTGTATATGTCTGTGTATGTATATGTTGAAATGTATAGGTATGTATATGTGCGTGTGTGGGCGTGTATGTTTATACATGTGTTTGTGGCTGGGTTGGGCCATTCTTTCTTCTGTTTCCTTGCGCTACCTCGCTAACGCGAGAGACAGCGACAAAGTATGATATATATATATATATATATATATATATATATATCGTTCATGAGACGGCCTTGATTTGGTCCTCGGTTGTACGTGCCGTCTCATTTGACATAGAAAGAAAATACACAAGACAAGAATCAGTATGTTTACCACTAGGGATTTTTATTCGCCCTTTGCGAAGCCGTGACGCAAATCATCATTAGCACAAATGGAGACCAAAAAGGAGTGTAATGTAGCGTATGTCACGTGACGTCTTTCGTAGTATCTGGTTTTGTAATGTTTGAGGGTGTCTTTATAGCTGTTGATTTTGCCGTATTCTATCCATTTCTTTCAAGTTGAAAAAAATGCTTCTTTTTTTCATACAAAGTCTTTTACATTTGCCCTTGTTTTCTCATTCGCTCCCTCCTTTGAACATTATCATGTCTTGAAAATCTTCACATCAAGAACATTGTGAAACCTTGTTTTTGTATTCTGCAAACTGCATATTACAATCTTTTTCTGCCTGAAGCAGATTTATCATACTTTGTCTTATTGCTTGACCTTCCCTTTGACTTTTACCATGTTTTACTTCTAGAACCCACCCCCTCCCTCCAGCCTTCTCTGAGGAGCAAGATGTTAGTTATGTTCAAATCCTCCAAGTATAGATTTAGTATACTTTCACCCAAGTTTTTTTTTTTTTCTTTTTTCCCCTGAGACCCCTCTATACATACCCCTTAATTTACACTTCACTCTGCCAGCTCTGAGCTTAACCCTTGGATCTACCCCGTTTGCTGTTCTTTTCAGGCAATATCGCTGTACTACAACGCCTCTCTGTAATAACAAAGTACATTGATTACGTCACACACGTTTTAGATTCATTTACTACGAATTGTGCAAATGGTAAACCTCGAGTCCTATATTTATAACTGGTTTTCTTGCATAAGTTTCATCACGATTCAAAAGGCCCAAACTACCTTTCTCGTCTGCCACTCTACACCTTCCACAAAACTCGTACCTCCACCTTGCCACTTCAGGCCAGCTAATCTTCCACTTTCCTTCAACGTTTGCGCTACATGCGCTTAACACTTCACAGTTCCCCGAACTAACAAAGTCCAGCATATCTATTTACTTGAGAGTCTTCATTTATTCGTGTCACACTGCACTCGGCCTTACAAATCCTCAGTGCCACGGTGAGCTGAGGAGGAAGAGAATAATTGTGGTAATTAGGGTTCCAACCCCATCCTGGCCCTATGTGGTAATTTTCTAGGAAATAGAAGAAATGTGTGGATTTGAGTCTTCATGGCCCCATCTCAAATACATTTTTCTCTACTGAAAGGATAAATTCGTGGTCTCAGAAGATAGCAACTACATACTCGCGAACATATAAACACGAAGAAATGAATGCATGCATCCACACATGTAAAAATACGCACATCCAAATTCATACACGAAACAGGATTGTATAATTCATACTTCTAAGCATGCAGCCTTAGTCAAATAAACACAATTTCACACGGCAAATTAATGCAAGCATTGTTGCATACATAATTCACACCCGAGTACATCCATAAGCCCCAGTAGCCCTGAAACAAGATAAACAGAAGCCATAAATAAACGTAATTCATTCAGGCCATCGCGTGTTTAGCTGTAATACATGCGAGGGCAAAAATGGGCGGCTTCTTTTGCTCCCTCAGCACATGGTCAGCAGCAGCATTAAGGAAACACTCGCCATTTCCCAGGGAGCGTCAGGTAAGGAATGGGTTGGCTGCTCCCTCTCATTTTGGCATAATGGGCTTCCTGTAATGAGCTTAGATAATCGGACTAGGTATTGCACATAAGCAAGGCACATTACCACGATAAGGGGATTCTCCACGCCCATCAAACCCGCCAAGTTTATGTCTTGTGCTGCTGTCTTTTTGAGGTGTGTGTGTGTGTGTGTGTGTGTGTGTGTGTGTGTGTGTGTGTGTGTGTTTATAGGGTGGTGTTTCCCTGTTTCATTGTTGTGTACTTGGATCTGTGTACCTAGGAGAGTGTAGATGAAGTGGAAGTGTGTGGGTTGTATATATATATATATATATATATATATATATATATATATATATATATATATATATATATATATATATATATTTATATATATATCTGAATGACATTGTCTGTGTTGTGTACCAAGTAATTAGTAGGTGTTATGTACCCAGACCTGTGAAGATGGTGTGTGTCAAGAACTGCATATGTGGTAGAAATGTGGTGGAACATACTATCTGATGTGTGTACAGGGCCCTACATTAGTAATGTATGGCTAGAACTATGTAGTTAACTTGTATGTGAAATTAGATTCGGAAAGTTAGCTTAGGACCGTGTTAGCACTGTGCACCTTGTCTCTGTAATCGAGTCTCTCCCTAGAAATGCGTTGGGAGGATGTGTACACCTGATGAAGTAGAGAGGGGTAAGTGCTTAAGACATCGTCTTGTATCTGTATGGATGAGGATGTGTGGCTTCTGGTATTTCGTCACGCAAACTCTCTCCCAAGCTGGTAGCCACAACGAGAATGAAACCCTTTCCTTGTGGCTCCGAGTATAGTCTTGAAGTACGTGTTCCTTTTGTGATTCATATATTTTCTAGCTCAGGCAGCACGGGCAACTGAAGCGTTAATCGAGGCCATTTCATTCTCTCTCTCTCTCTCTCTCTCTCTCTCTCTCTCTCTCTCTCTCTCTCTCTCTCTCTCTCTCTCTCTCTCTCTCTCTGTATATATATATATATATATATATATATATATATATATATATATATATATATATATATATATATATATATATATATATATATCCCTGGGGATAGGGGAGAAAGAATACATCCCACGCATTCCTCACGTGTCGTAGGATGCGACTAAAGGGGACGGGAGCGGGGGGATGGAAACCCTCCCCTCCTAGTATTTTAACTTTCTAAAAGGGGAAACAGAAGGAGTCACGCGAGGAGTGCTCATCCTCCTCGAAGGCTCAGATTGGGGTGACTAAATGTGTGTGGATGTAACCAAGATGAGAAAAAAGGAGAGATCGGTAGTATGTTTGAGGAAAGGAACCTGGATGTTTTGGCTCTGAGTGAAACGAAGCTCAAGGGTAAAGGGGAAGAGTGGTTTGGGAATGTCTTGGGAGTAAAGTCAGGGGTTAGTGAGAGGACAAGAGCAAGGGAAGGAGTAGCACTACTCCTGAAACAGGAGTGGTGGGAGTATGTGATAGAGTGTAAGAAAGTAAACTCTAGATTGATATGGGTAAACCTCAAAGTTGATGGAGAGAGATGGGTGATTATTGGTGCATATGCACTGGGCATGAGAAGAAAGATCATGAGAAGCAAGTGTTTTGGGAGCAGCTGAGTGAGTGTGTTAGTAGTTTTGATGCACGAGACCGGGTTATAGTGATGGATGACTTGAATGCAAAGGTGAGTAATGTGGCAGTTGAGGGAATAATTTGTGTACATGGGATGTTCATTGTTGTAAATGGAAATAGTGAAGAGCTTGTAGATTTATGTGCTGAAAAAGGACTAGTGATTGGGAATACCTGGTTTAAAAAGCGAGATATACATAAGTATACATATGTAAGTAGGAGAGATGGCCAGAGAGCGTTATTGGATTACGTGTTAATTGACAGGCGCGCGAAAGAGAGACTTTTGGATGTAAATGTGCTGAGAGGTGCAACTGGAGGGATGTCTGATCATTATCTTGTGGAGGCGAAGGTGAAGATTTGTAGAGGTTTTCAGAAAAGAATGTTGGGGTGCAAAGAGTGGTGAGAGTAAGTGATCTTGAGAAGGAGACTTGTGTGAGGAAGTACCAGGAGAGACTGAGTACAGAATGGAAAAAGGTGAGAACAGAGGGCGTAAGGGGAGTGGGGGAGGAATGGGATGTGTTTATGGAAGCAGTGATGGCTTGCGCAAAAGATGCTTGTGGCATGAGAAGCTTGGGAGATGGGCCGATTAGAAAGGGTAGTGAGTGGTGGGATGGAAGTAGGGTTATTAGTGAAATTTAAGAGAGAGGCATTTGGACGATTTTTCCAGGGAAATAATGCAAATGAGTGGGAGATGTATAAAAGAAAGAGGCAGGAGGTCAAGAGAAAGATGCAAGAGGTGAAAAAGAGGGCAAATGAGAGTTGGGGTGAGAGAGTATCATTAGATTTCAGGGAGCATAAAAAGATGTTTTGGAAGGAGGTGAATAAAGAGCGTAAGACAAGGGAACAAATGGGAACTTCAGTGAAGGGGGCTAATGGGGAGGAGATAACAAGTAGTGGTGATGTGAGAAGGAGATGGAGTGAGTATTTTGAAAGTTTGTTGAATGTGTTTGATGATAGAGTGGCAGATATAGGGTGTTTTGGTCGAGGTGGTGTGCAAAGTGAGAGGGTTAGGGAGAATGATTTAGTAAACAGAGAATAGGTGGTAAAAGCTTTGCGGAAGATGAAAGCCGGCAAGGCAGCGGGTTTGGATGGTATTGCAGTGGAATTTATTAAAAAAGGGGGTGACTGTATTGTTGACTGGTTGGTAAGGTTATTTAATATATGTATGACTCAAGGTGAGGTGCCTGAGGATTGGCGGAATGCTTTCATAGTGCCATTGTACGAACGGAAAGGGGACAAAGGTGAATGCTCAAAATACAGAGGTATAAGTTTGTTGAGTATTCCTGGGAAATTATATGGATGGGTATTGGTTGAGAGGGTGAAGGCATGTACAGGGCATCAAATTGGGGAAGAGCAGTGTGGTTTCAGAAGTGGTAGAGGATGTGTGGATCAGGTGTTTGCTTTGAAGAATGTATGTGAGAAATATTTAGACAAGCAAATGGATTTGTATGTAGCATTTATGGATCTGGAGAAGGCATATGATAGAGTTGATAGAGATGCCCTATGGAAGGTATTAAGAATGTATGGTGTGGGAGGCAAGTTGTTAGAAGCAGTGAAAAGTTTTTATCGAGGATGTAAGGCACGTGTACGTGTAGGAAGAGAGGAAAGTGATTGGTTCTCAGTGAATGTAGGTTTGCGGTAGGGGTGTGTGACGTCTCCGTGGATGATTAATTTGTTTATGGATGGGGTTGTTAGGGAGTTGAATGCAAGAGTTTTGTAAAGAGGAGCAAGTATGCAGTTTGTTGTGGATGAGAGAGCTTGGGACGTGAGTCAGTTGTTGTTCGCTGATGATACAACGCTGGTGGCCGATTCGTGTGAGAAACTGCAGAAGCTGGTGACTTGAATTTGTTAAAGTGTGTGAAAGAAGAAAGCTGAGAGTAAATGCGAATAAGAGGAAGGTTATTAGGTACAGTAGGGTTGAGGGACAAATCAATTGGGAGGTAAGTCTGAATGGAGAAAAACTGGAGGAAGTGAAATGTTTTAGATATCTGGGAGTGAATTTGGCAGCGGATGGAACCATGGAAGCAGAAGTGAATCATAGGGTGGGGGAGGGGGCGAAGGTTCTGGGACGCTGAAGAATGTGTGGAAGTCGAGAACATTATCTCGGAAAGCAAAAATGGGTATGTTTGAAGGAATAGTGGTTCCAACATCTATAGCCCACGCCTCGCAACCATATAACATTGTTGGAACCACTATTCCTTCAGACATACCCATTTTTGCTTACAAAGATAACGTTCTTGACTTCCACACATTTTTCAACGCTCCCAGAAGTTTCGCCCCCTCCCCAACCCTATGATTCACTTCCACTTCCATGGTTGCATCCGCTGCCAAATCCACTCCCAGATATCTAAAACATTTCACTTCCTCCAGTTTTTCTTCATTCAAACTTACCTCCCAATTGACTTGTCCCTCAATCCTACTGAACCTAATAACCTTGCTCTTATTCACATTTACTCTCAGTTTTCTTGTTTCACACACTTTACCATACTCGGTCACCAGTTTCCCTAACAACCCCATCCATAAACAAATTAAACATCCACGGAGACATTACGCATCCCTGCCGCAAACCAACATTCACTGAGAACCAATCACTTTCCTCTCTTCCTACACTTACACATGCCTTACATCATAGATTAAACCTTTTCACTGCTTCTAACAACTTGCCTCCAACACCATATATTCTTACTACCTTCCACAGAGCATTTCTATCATATGCCTTCTCCAGGTGCATGAATGCTACATACAAATCCTTTTGCTTTTCTAAGTATTTCTCACATACATTCTTCAAAGCAAACACCTGATCCACACATCCTCTACCACTTCTGAAACCACACTGCTCTTACCCACTCTGATGCTCTGTACATACCTTCACCCTCTCAATCAATATCCTCCCATATAATTTCCCAGGAATATTCGACAATCTTATACCTCTGTGATTTGAGCACTCAATCTTATCCTCTTTGCCTTTGTTCAATAGCACTATGCAAGCATTCCGGCAATCCTCAGGCACCTCACCATGAGTCATACATACATTAGATAAACTTACCAACTAGTCAACAATACAGTCACCCCCATTTTCAATAAATTCCACTGCAATACCATCCAAGCCTGCTGCCTTGCCGACTTTCATCTTTCGCAAAAGCTTTTACTGCCTCTTCTCTGTTTACGAAATCATTCTCCCTAACCCTCTCACTTTATATATATATATATATATATATATATATATATATATATATATATATATATATATATATATATATATATATATATGTATATATATATATATATATATATATATATATATATATATATATTTTTTTTTTTTTTTTTCTTTTGCTTTGTCGCTGTCTCCCGCGTTTGCGAGGTAGCGCAAGGAAACAGACGAAAGATATGGCCCAACCCACCCCCATACACATGTATATACATACGTCCACACACGCAAATATACATACCTACACAGCTTTCCATGGTTTACCCCAGACCCTTCACATGCACTGATTCAATCCACTGACAGCACGTCAACCCCGGTATACCACATCGATCCAATTCACTCTATTCCTTGCCCTCCTTTCACCCTCCTGCATGTTCAGGCCCCGATCACACAAAATCTTTTTCACTCCATCTTTCCACCTCCAATTTGGTCTCCCACTTCTCGTTCCCTCCACCTCCGACACATATATCCTCTTGGTCAATCTTTCCTCACTCATTCTCTCCATGTGCCCAAACCATTTCAAAACACCCTCTTCTGCTCTCTCAACCACGCTCTTTTTATTTCCACACATCTCTCTTACCCTTACGTTACTTACTCGATCAAACCACCTCACACCACACATTGTCCTCAAACATCTCATTTCTAGCACATCCATCCTCCTGCGCACAACTCTATCCATAGCCCACGCCTCGCAACCATACAACATTGTTGGAACCACTATTCCTTCAAACATACCCGTTTTTGCTTTCCGAGATAATGTTCTCGACTTCCACACATTCTTCAAGGCTCCCAGGATTTTCGCCCCCTCCCCCACCCTATGATCCACTTCCGCTTCCATGGTTCCATCCGCTGCCAGATCCACTCCCAGATATCTAAAACACTTTACTTCCTCCAGTTTTTCTCCATTCAAACTTACCTCCCAATTGACTTGACCCTCAACCCTACTGTACCTAATAACCTTGCTCTTATTCACATTTACTCTTAACTTTCTTCTTTCACACACTTTACCAAACTCAGTCACCAGCTTCTGCAGTTTCTCACATGAATCAACCACCAGCGCTGTGTCATCAGCGAACAACAACTGACTCGCTTCCCAAGCTCTCTCATCCCCAACAGACTTCATACTTGCCCCTCTTTCCAAAACTCTTGCATTTACCTCCCTAACAATCCCATCCATAAACAAATTAAACAACCATGGAGACATCACACACCCCTGCCGCAAACCTACATTCACTGAGAACCAATCACTTTCCTCTCTTCCTACACGTACACATGCCATACATCCTCGATAAAAACTTTTCACTGCTTCTAACAACTTGCCTCCCACACCATATATTCTTAATACCTTCCACAGAGCATCTCTATCAGCTCTATCATATGCCTTCTCCAGATCCATAAATGCTACATACAAATCTATTTGCTTTTCTAAGTATTTCTCACATACATTCTTCAAAGCAAACACCTGATCCACACATCCTCTACCACTTCTGAAACCACACTGCTCTTCCCCAATCTGATGCTCTGCACATGCCTTCACCCTCTCACTCAATACCCTCCCATATAATTTACCAGGAATACTCAACAAACTTATACCTCTGTAATTTGAGCACTCAATATTATCCCCTTTGCCTTTGTACAATGGCACTATGCACGCATTCCGCCAATCCTCAGGCACTTCACCATGAGTCATACATACATTAAATAACCTTACCAACCAGTCAATTATACAGTCACTCCCTTTTTTAATAAATTCCACTGCAATACCATCCAAACCTGCTGCCTTGCCGTCTTTCATCTTCCGCAAAGCTTTTACTACCTCTTCTCTGTTTACCAAATCATTTTCCCTAACCCTCTCACTTTGCACACCACCTCGACCAAAACACCCTATATCTGCCACTCTATCATCAAACACATTCAACAAACCTTCAAAATACTCACTCCATCTCCTTCTCAAATTCCCACTACTTGTTATCACCTCCCCATTTGCGCCCTTCACTGAAGTTCCCATTTGCTCCCTTGTCTTACGCACTTTATTTACCGCCTTCCAGAACATCTTTTTATTCTCCCTAAAATTTAATGATACTCTCTCACCCCAACTCTCATTTGCCCTCTTTTTCACCTCTAGCACCTTTCTCTTGACCTCCTGCCTCTTTCTTTTATACATCTCTCACTCAATTGCAGTTTTCCCTGCAAAAATAATCCAAATGCTTCTCTCTTCTCTTTCACTAATAATCTTACTTCTTCATCCCCCCACTCACTACCCTTTCTAATCAACCCACCTCCCACTCTTCTCATGCCACAAGCATCATTTGCGCAATCCATCACTGATTCCCTAAATACATCCCATTCCTCCCCCCACTCCCTTTACTTCCATTGTTCTCACCTTTTTCCATTCTGTACTCAGTCTTTCCTGGTACTTCCTCACACAAGTCTCCTTCCCAAGCTCACTTACTCTCACCACCCTCTTCACCCCAACATTCACGCTTCTTTTCTGAAAACCCATACAAATCCTCACCCAAGCCTCCACAAGATAATGATCAGACATCCCTCCAGTTGCACCTCTCAGCACAGTAACATCCAAAAGTCTCTCTTTCGCGCGCCTGTCAATTAACACGTAATCCAATAACGCTCTCTGGCCATCTCTCCTACTTACATACGTATACTTATGTATATCTCGATTTTTAAACCAGGTGTGTTCTAGGAAAGGAACCTGGATATATATATATATATATATATATATATATATATATATATATATATATATATATATATATATTATATAAAATGTTTGCGTTCAGGTATTAAGTCTTCTCCTGCTCGTGGTTACACCGCAAATGAAAATTCAGTTTTGACGAAGCTGTACCATCATCAGTTGACGAGAGTGAGTGTAGCAGTCTCGTTAAATAGGTTTTCACTTAAAGGAGTCCATTCTGACCTTGTTACCGAGTGTAGCTCACACACCTTCACACACATACACAAGCACAGTCAAGCATATTCCTGCGTATGTTAAATTCATTGACCCGTAAAATGTTACAATATTAAGACAATAAATTTTTGGGGTTTACAGAGTTTAAAAGTAAATATTATCATTCATGATCGTACATCCGTCAGAGAATTTGTGTTAGGAGATGATGATGGCGTGATCCAGGCTCTTCACATTGGATTAACGAGGCAGATGTAAGAGAGGCAGGGAGGGAGGGAGAGGTTCCACCACAACATAACGCTTGTGGAACGCGTTTTATACGGACCAGCCAACTCTCTCTCTCTCTCTCTCTCTCTCTCTCTCTCTCTCTCTCTCTCTCTCTCTCTCTCTCTCTCTCTCTCTCTGTATATATATATATATATATATATATATATATATATATATATATATATATATATATATATATATATATATATATATTACTCGCACTACGTCTTTGCGTAAATGTACCTCTGTTGCAAAGCTTCTTAGTATATATTCATATATATGTGCTTGTGTGTGTGTGTGTGTGCGTGTGTGTGTGTGTGTGTGCGTGTGTGTGTGTGTGTGTGTGTGTGTGTGTGTGTGTGTGTGTGTGCGTGTGTGTGTGTGTGTGTGTGTGTGTGTGTGTACGTGTGTGTGTGTGTGTGTGTGTGTGTGTGTGTGTGTGTGTGTGTGTGTGTGCGCGCGCGCGGAGCTTCGGTAACCAGCAACACACACTGACGCGAGGCGCGCATTAAGGTAAACCCTTTATCAGCATCAGGTCGATGTACACAGAACTGTCAAGCATCATCATCAGGTCACATAGTTTGCCCATCCGTCATGTGATAGTCATAAGCAAGGAATTGTCGACGTTGTTAGCGCTGCTGTAGTTACGCCATTCGTCATGTGATTCTCATGGTACGATCATCATGTGATTCTTATGGTACGATCATCATGTGATTCTCATGGTACGATCATCATGTGATTCTCATGGTACGATCATCATGTGATTCTCATGGTACGATCATCATGTGATTCTTATGGCATGATCATCATGTCTCGCTGAACTTAATAATCTTACTTCATCTATTGACTTCCTCTTATTTTTTTTTTTTTTTGCCTTCCTCTGCCGTTAACACTCTAGCATATACAGTATGTGTAATACTGAGAAACATTTTAGCAACCTCTCCAGTCATAGCTTCATATGCTGTCCGATAATCTAAGTCACACACTAGTTCATGAGGGGACTTGGCCTCACATGATGTATACGCACGGCTTGTACGGGAATGTGGTCAGCGACGGGGAATGGTGTGAAAGCGCGTTTGACTCGCGAGAATAATTTCATTTGAACGTCGACGGGAGCATAATTCAGACTTGCCCGTGCCATTAAAAGCCTTTGAGGGGGGTGGGAAAAAAAAAGCAAGAATTCGCAGGAGTGCTTGCACTCCGGCCCCCCTGTTATCGAATCACGGCGAGAGATTTCCCTTGACTGCTGGTAATTGAGAGAGAGTTCGTGATGGCCATAACACACATAAATGGATTTTAACTTCAGGACTGCGTGTGGGTGACTCTGCCGTACACACAGGGAGAGATCTCTCTCTGTTCTGTTGACTATCTATATTGATCTATATTTCCATAAGAGAAAGGTGGATGCAAGCTTTACCATCTCTACAGTTTCAAGAACATACATGTTTGTCATGTGACTGTGCAAACCTTGGATGGAATTACAAGAAACATATAGAAGTAGTAGTACAAAGGTACTTTATTTTTTCAGGCGATTCACCTTTTATGACAGAATATAGAATGGGTGAGCAATCATGAACGCAGACTCGGGATTATCAAGGCAAGTGCACCTTAAATAATGCAACACCTTCAATTCTTTTCTTTTATTTGAGGTTTCAGTTATAGACAACAGTTCAGATAATGCTAAGCCTTAATTTGTATGCGAGAAATACATTACGGAGAGGGAGAGATGAGAAGAGGAAAAGTATTCTAAGAGTTTTGGATAACCTGCAAAATCTGCCTTTTCGAAAGGGTTTGGAAGTGGGTTTTAGGAAAGAAGTGAGGAGGTAGGGAGTTCCAAAGCTTCGCAGTGGAAGAAAAAAAGCAAATATCACAACGGCACATCTTTGCTCTGCCATCGACCACACAGTCATCGTGTGATGCGGTGGTTTGCCGAGTATTACGTGATTTTGCTAATGGTGTGGACACACAAGCAGCCAGTTTTGAGAAGCAGAAACCGAAGTAATATTTTGCTAAGATGGAAATTGAACTAAGAAAGATGCGGCGTAGGGCATGTGGGTCAAGTTTCAAGGTCAGAACAGAGTAGATAAATCTGAGTGGATTGGACTCCGTTCTCTCTAGTAAATAGAACGAAACACCATCCCAAATGTGAGAGCAGCTCTTCAAACAAGGACGAATAAATGCTTTTAATTCTCGGAGAATCTGTTCAGTAGAGGAACTTGACAACATCTGAAAAAGAACTACCAGTTATTTAGAGGCAGGCTTGGTTGTCTGTGTAGTGTGGAGTCTCTAAGACACGTTAACTGTTACAGTGATACCAAAATCATGTTCAAGCCTGAATTTATAAAGGAAGTTGTTATGAGGCGAGACACAGGTCGGGGAAAATAGGATGGAGCGGATTTGAAGGAAATGCAGCATGCAGCGCTGAGTCGTCACTGCATGAATGTATCTGGTTATCTGTTGAAGGAAGAAAATCGTTGATAAAAAGGAGACATGTAGGAGACGAGACAGATCCCAGAGGAACGCCGCTCTGTATAAGTATGAGAGAGGTGTATCCATCAACACCTAAGGCGACAGATCGGCCAGAGAGGAACCTTGATGAAGTTATTATGGAAAAAAACCATCGGTAGAGCAAAGGTCAAGTGTGATGAAGCATGACACAGAGGTGGCTTGTTTAGGATGTGTTGTCCAGTGAATGTGTTATTGACGGCGCAAGACATGCTACGTACCTTTTCGTAAGACAGATGTGTACTTCCTCAATCCACCACCTTCTACCCCAGCTTACGCTTGCGCGGGAAGATTCAGTAAGGACAACATGGATGGAAACCTTTAAGCAAAAGCGCTTTTGATACGAAGCAAGTTTGGCTTGAAGGTTATAATGAGGATGACGTTCATTAACTGCAAATGAACATGGTTGAACGTGATTAGAAGCATGATTTCATTAAGAGTATACTACTAATTAGGAGTGTGTTGTCAGTAGTAATAGATCATTATGTGTATGATGCTATTAGCAATATGACATCATTCGGAATATGAAACAATTTGGAGTATATCATTAGAGGCATAAGATTTTTACGAGTATTATATGATTAGGGAGTACTATTGCATTAGAAGTATGATGTCATTAAGAGTATCATTAGGAGCAGAATATCATTAAGATAATGATATCAGGAGTATGATATCATGAGGCGGACGATACCACTAGAAGTAAAATGATATCACAAAGGGCTCTGATTATGGAGCAGAGTGACCATGTTTTTATCACATGACGTTCCAAGGACTCCTGTGTGTTTGTTTTCGTTTTATCCAATGACCTTTCGACCTTTTGAAATATCATTAATAACACAACAAACTGGGTGACGTGACCTTCAGAGTCGAATTGATAAAATATCTAACGAATTTTTCGCTTTGTAATTAATTGCTTCCCTGATAATAATCTCCTCGTCAGTTTGTCAAAAGCCAGACTTGAAATATATGGAAAATTCTTATAGACACACACACACACACACACACACACACACATTTTTTTTTTTTTTTTTTTTTTTTTTTTTTATACTTTGTCGCTGTCTCCCGCGTTTGCGAGGTAGCGCAAGGAAACAGACGAAAGAAATGGCCCAACCCCCCCCCCCCCCCATACACATGTATATACATACGTCCACACACGCAAATATACATACCTACACAGCTTTCCATGGTTTACCCCAGACGCTTCACATGCCTTGATTCAATCCACTGACAGCACGTCAACCCCTGTATACCACATCGCTCCAATTCACTCTATTCCTTGCCCTCCTTTCACCCTCCTGCATGTTCAGGCCCCGATCACACAAAATCTTTTTCACTCCATCTTTCCACCTCCAATTTGGTCTCCCTCTTCTCCTCGTTCCCTCCACCTCCGACACATATATCCTCTTGGTCAATCTTTCCTCACTCATTCTCTCCATGTGCCCAAACCATTTCAAAACACCCTCTTCTGCTCTCTCAACCACGCTCTTTTTATTTCCACACATCTCTCTTACCCTTACGTTACTTACTCGATCAAACCACCTCACACCACACATTGTCCTCAAACATCTCATTTCCAGCACATCCATCCTCCTGCGCACAACTCTATCCATAGCCCACGCCTCGCAACCATACAGCATTGTTGGAACCACTATTCCTTCAAACATACCCATTTTTGCTTTCCGAGATAATGTTCTCGACTTCCACACATTTTTCAAGGCTCCCAAAATTTTCGCCCCCTCCCCCACCCTATGATCCACTTCCGCTTCCATGGTTCCATCCGCTGACAGATCCACTCCCAGATATCTAAAACACTTCACTTCCTCCAGTTTTTCTCCATTCAAACTCACCTCCCAATTGACTTGACCCTCAACCCTACTGTACCTAATAACCTTGCTCTTATTCACATTTACTCTTAACTTTCTTCTTCCACACACTTTACCAAACTCAGTCACCAGCTTCTGCAGTTTCTCACATGAATCAGCCACCAGCGCTGTATCATCAGCGAACAACAACTGACTCACTTCCCAAGCTCTCTCATCCCCAACAGACTTCATACTTGCCCCTCTTTCCAGGACTCTTGCATTTACCTCCCTAACAACCCCATCCATAAACAAATTAAACAACCATGGAGACATCACACACCCCTGCCGCAAACCTACATTCACTGAGAACCAATCACTTTCCTCTCTTCCTACACGTACACATGCCTTACATCCTCGATAAAAACTTTTCACTGCTTCTAACACCTTGCCTCCCACACCATATATTCTTAATACCTTCCACAGAGCATCTCTATCAACTCTATCATATGCCTTCTCCAGATCCATAAATGCTACATACAAATCCATTTGCTTTTCTAAGTATTTCTCACATACATTCTTCAAAGCAAACACCTGATCCACACATCCTCTACCACTTCTGAAACCGCACTGCTCTTCCCCAATCTGATGCTCTGTACATGCCTTCACCCTCTCAATCAATACCCTCCCATATAATTTACCAGGAATACTCAACAAACTTATACCTCTGTAATTTGAGCACACACACATATATGTATATATATATATATATATATATATATATATATATATATATATATATATATATATATATATATATATGTAGGATGAAATACAAGCGGGTTGAATCCTGCTGTCTGTAGTATGTTAAATGGCATGAGGTCATACGCAACCATTGCATGTAACCACACTCATGATAGCGCAAGACCATTTTCACGGGGCTTCTGCTGTTTGGTGGCAGCGCTGCTCTCAGTAGCAAGGAAATTATACAAAGTCACATCTGTTTCCGCTTCTGTACAATTGTTTCTGAGGAATTATTCTCGGTGTATAGACATCACAGAAAGTTGTATCGTTATTTCTTTCACCTTTCCATACATTCGTAATGATAACAATGTCTCCTTAGTTAGATCTCTTGAATTTTCATAGGTTTAACATCTGATACACAGTTTGTATAAGATCAATCACTACTTTTCCCTAACTTCATACAGTTGTGCGGATTTTTCCGTTTCATTTATCGATTTCTTTTTTCTATCTATAGACTGTAAAGTGATGTGAAGCCAGACAGTGTGATTGAAGCGCCTTTGGACCTGTTTTTCTCCTCGAGTCAGACCCTGAGCTCGACCATGTGTTGTACAACAGAGCCTTGGGATTTATATTACTGAACAGGTGATATTCTTAAGACAATCGTGCTATAGGAGATTCTCTCAGGAAGCCCCAACTTCAGCATCATTTTGTTGATTAGTATCAATATAGCAGGCGCAAATTGGAGGTGGATGATGGAGTGGAAAAGATTTTGAGTGATCGGGGCCTGAACATGCAGGAGGGTGAAAGGCGTGCAAGAAATAGAGTGAATTGGAACGATGTGATATACCGGAGTCGACGTGCTGTCAATGGATTGAACCAAGGCATGTGGAGCGTCTGGGGTAAACTATGGAAATTTTTGTGGGGCCTGGATGTTGAAAGGGAGCTGTGGTTTCGGTGCATTATATATGACAGCTAGAGACTGTGTGTGAACGAATGTGGCCTTTGTTGTCTGCTCCTGGCGCTGCCTTGCTGCAAGGGAAGGAGGGGGGGGGGGGGGGTGGATGCTATTTCGTGTGTGGTGTGGTGGCGACGAAAATGGATGAAGGCAGCAAGTTCGGATATGTACATGTGTATATATGTATATGTCTGTGTATGTATATGAATGTATACGTTGAAATGTATATGTATGTATATGTGCGTGTGAGGGCGTTTATACACTTGTATGTGGGTGGGTTGAGCCATTTCTCATATGTTTCCCACAAATATCTGTTTACATATTCGTTATTTCTCATCACAATGAAGTGAAACGTTCTGGGTTTTCACCAGTTTCTTCAGAGCATTTCGCATGTGTAGTTCAGACTTCATTCTCAAAGTCTGTATAACGACCTGTCTCCCTTTTAACGGATCCTGCTTATATATATTTACTTGTCTTGCCGAAGATATCTTCTCTTGATGAACTTTAAGCAAGATCCTGGAAAAGTACCAGTCACTTGTGATAGAACAGTTATGAGTTCATTTTGAAATATCGTTCAGCATCCCCTTTAATCTTCATTTTCATAAGACACACACACACACACACACACACACACACACACACACACACACACACACACACACACACACACACGGACGAACAATGTGTCTGCAACCTTGTGCCAGTCTGTGTAGTTGTAGAGGGAATTAAAAAGCCTTTTCGTATATGGATCCCTGACCCAAGCGTATTTATACTTCAAATTAAAACTGATAATTAATCATTCTGGTGCTGCATATGCAAATGAAAAAATTCCAGATTGACGGTATCATGAAAGTTTTATGGTACAGTTTTTTTTTTTTTTATTTTCGCAACACAACATTCATGATGAAAAAAAGGATATGAATAAAAACTGAAACGTACCATTATATATTACCTGTTATTTCAGTTGTTGCCTCTGCTGCCAATGTAGATAGTGTGCGTGGAGAGTGTACGAGTCACACTATTGTACGTAGAGAGTGTACGAGTCTCACTATTGTACGTGGAGAGTGTACGAGTCTCACTATTGTACGTGGAGAGTGTACGAGTCTCACTATTGTACGTGGAGAGTGTACGAGTCTCACTATTGTACGTGGAGAGTGTACGAGTCACACTATTGTACGTAGAGAGTGTACGAGTCACACTATTGTACGTGGAGAGTGTACGAGTCACACTATTGTACGTGGAGAGTGTACGAGTCTCACTATTGTACGTGGAGAGTGTACGAGTCACACTATTGTACGTGGAGAGTGTTCGAGTCTCACTATTGTACGTGGAGAGTGTACGAGTCTCACTATTGTACGTGGAGAGTGTACGAGTCTCACTATTGTACGTGGAGAGTGTTCGAGTCACACTATTGTACGTGGAGAGTGTACGAGTCTCACTCACTATTGTACGTGGAGAGTGTACGAGTCACACTGTTATACGTGGAGAGTGTACGAGTCACACTATTGTACGTGGAGAGTGTACGAGTCACACTATTGTACGTGGAGAGTGTACAAGTCTCACTAGTAGCATTTCCAAGAGCTAGCAGACGACTAGCCATTCGTTGGTTTTAGTGGCTGATGATTATTAGCAGAACATGACGACAGACTAACCACAAAAGGTTTTATTCCGCCCCTGCTTTGTATTTGGGTCTGATCTTCAGCCAAAAGATATATTTTTCATTCTTTCAGATTTTTTAGCTTTCCTGAATCATGTGTTATTTTTTCTTCCGACGAAGAGCCTGCATATATACTGTGGGTAGTGAGGGGCCTACGTATGTGCTGTGGGCAGAGGGGTACCCGAGCACCCCCATCTGTTGTGAGTTCAGTGAACTGCAGATTCTGCAGAGGACTGATGGCAGAGTCCTCAACTAGTACACACGAAGGAAAGAAGAAACCATTATGTTTTGAGTCCGTTCATCGTCTTAGTCAGCCGAGGTAGTTGTGATATTCCAGACTCACGGGATTTCTAAATCTGTTGAGGTGTGAGGAAGTCCTGGTTCCTCGGTCCTAGATTATGAAGCGCAAGACCGCGATCATACTTGGACATATGCTTGAGCGTGGGTAGACGGCAGTCGTCCCTCCCTGCGCTAGATGATTTCAAGTGGGACGAGCATGAAATATCACCCCCGGCTGTGTGTAGTGCTGGTGTGGCATTCTTCATTCGTTGCTCCACAACACGATCCATCCCACGGAACCTTACAGCTGGGAAAATATGATATTATTGGTGTAGATAACTAGAAATGGTCTGTCGTGTGCCTGTGTATGCCATTCTTTGAGACTGATAGACGCATTCAGCGTGTTAGTGACACATGTGCCTGTTTCCAGCGTGATATAATGATATTTTCCATGAAATATGAGGAATTAGGTAATACAAGAATGTATTCTAGTCAAAAGCGGTCCCACTTATAAACTGTCTCAGGTTAACTTCCAAATTTGACTCCCTTGCCCAATGCCGCAATGTCAGTTCACTTTTTCCCTCTTCCGTAGGTATTTCTTTGGTTTTTGCTTCCGAGAGCTGGCAGCTTGTGTGCCCCCAACACTAGCTAGACCACGCAATACTCGGCAAGCTACTGCGTCACATTATTATTATGTAGCCATCGGGAACTCAGTGGTGGGCCGTTTTGAAACCTGCTTCTTTTCCTACACGTCGAAGCTTTGGAACTCTCTAACTTCTCATGTCTTTCCTAATATCTATGACCTGGCACATTTCAAAACAGGTTTTTCACTTCCTCCATAATCGTAAATACTTTCCCCTTATCTTTTCTTTCTCCGCTTCATAATTCTCTCTATATTTCAATTAAGTATTGGCCTTGAGGAAACTAATGAAGGTGCGTTCAGAGCATCTCTGCCTTTCAAGAAGGAACTGTTGTTCACTGACTGATAGCGATGTCAGAACAAAGCTGTAGTTAAGAGTACAATGAAGATTTTATGCCGGGTTTTGGAAAAGTGAAACATAAAAAGCAAAGAATGGCGTGTGCAGTGTGCATTTCTGTGGTTGAATAAGAAACTTTTTATTGAGAAATGTAATCCAAAGCAACTGCACACCCGAAGTTTAGTCATCGTCAGAATATATATATATATATATATATATATATATATATATATATATATATATATATATATATATATATATATATATATATATAGTGTGTGTGTGTGTGTGTGTGTTTGTAATTTATGCGCAATGGCTTCTCCCACTTTAGCGAAGTAACGTCAAGAACAAATGAAATATGGCATCATTCATACACATCCATTCTCAAGCTGTCGCATGTAATGGTCCGCATCCAGTGCCAACCATCCACAGGAAAAGCCACACATCCTCGTCTATGGTCTACCTTTACCACGTCACATGGCACGGTTCAGGATGACAACGTCACGTTGCCCCCCATAACACCACGTCGATCCATTTTATTCTATCCCGTGCATGTATATCACACACCAGGGCTCCTTTTGTGGACCTCCTGCAGTTTCGAGGCTGCTCATCACGCTGGAGCAGAGAGATGAGAGACTCCTAAGGAGTAAGGTCTCGTGTAATCACTGGCAGGTGGAGACCAGAAACACGTATATGTATCTGCCTCTGTCTGTGTAGAGAGAGAGAGAGAGAGAGAGAGAGAGAGAGAGAGAGAGAGAGAGAGAGAGAGAGAGGACGCCAGGCACAGTACTGTTATGTCCACCAAGCCAAAAGCGAAGAATGTACACTTGGGTTGGCTGCTTGTGAGGCGACTGTCCTGCCCAGAACTGGAGCGCAGGCCAGCGAGATCGGCAGGTAGTGACAGAAACAGCTACACTTCATCTTCAAGCTGGACTACCTAAAGAAAAAAGAGATTCGCTCATTCATGAGAATAATCCCAAAGAGTTTTTCTAGAGAATTAATCAGATAAAATGTTATTGGGGTAAAAGTCTTACAGGATGTAGTTGGAAATTCTCTTTTCGTCATCTACTGCAGTGTGCCCCTTGCCTTTGTCAGACTCTCCAACTTCATCAGAAACTTTGAAATTGTGGGGACGTGTTTGTGCTGTCCTGTTGCCGACATCAAGGGAGGAACTCTTTGCTTAATAACGAAGATTCGTGAGAATAGTATTTGGTTGTCTCGGGTCAGTGTGTAGCCAGAGGAATATTTGAAGCTTTACTGCTTGTGAGATAAGTCTAATCATTCATAGAAAATCATTGACCTTAAAGGAATGTTAAACAGAGTAAGTGACTATCATACTTTATATGTACTTTAAGCGACTCCAGTATAGGCAACATCCTTTCTTGCTCCATGATCTTGACACAGATTGATATATAAGACAAGTGACACTCACGCCATTGACACTTTTAAGGGCATGTAATTAATCTTTTTGACAGTTACCTGGAAGCTGGGGATGGAGTGATAGAGATCAAATGTATACGTCTTGCACTACGTAGAGGTTACGATGTATACGTGGGAGTAGACCTTCCAGTGTCTTCGAGTAGAATTAGAAGTACTCGGGGTCAAGCCTTGTGGTGCACCTCTTGTGACACCGTAGTCTGGGAATCTCGGTGAACGTACAGCTTATGGTGTGTGGGTGAGGCTGGTGGAAAGGGGTGAGGCTGGTGTAAAAGTGAAGGAGTGTGTATTGCCGACTGATTATTACCTACCTGCTGAAGTCTAGGATGGGGACTTCTTTACCAGCTGGAGAAAAGTGTTGCTGATACTAATATTAGCAAGCGATATATATATATATATATATATATATATATATATATATATATATATATATATATATATATATATATATATATATATTCATACTTTTTTCACATACATATTCGTCATTTCCCTCGTGCTCGAGGTAGCGTTAGGATCAGATGACTTTGAGACGTAGAGGGGAAAATCTTCAACTGGCTCCTTTCTCGGTTCTTTTGTTTGGAAAGTAATACAGGAGGAGAAGAATTCTAGCCCCCATCCCCGTTTCCACCCCTGTTAGTCCCTTTCTATGACACTCGGGTGATACGTGGGCAGTATTGTTTCTCTCCTATCCTTTGGATAATATATATATATATATATATATATATATATATATATATATATATATATATATATATATATATATATATATTTACTTATTTATTTATTTATTTTGCTTTGTCGCTGTTTCCTGCGTTAGGGAGGTAGCGCAAGGAAACAGACGAAAGAATGGCCCAACCCACCCACATACACATGTATATACACACACGTCCACACACGCAAATATAGATACCTATACATCTCAACGTATACATATATATACACACACAGACATATACATATATACACATGTACATAATTCATACTGTCTGCCTTTATTCATTCCCATCGCCACCTCGCCACACATGAAATAACAACCTCCTCCCCCCTCATGTGTGCGAAGTATCGCTAGGAAAAGAGAACAAAGGCCCCATTCGTTCACGCTCAGTTTCTAGCTGTCATGTAATGATGCACCGAAACCATAGCTCCCTTTCCACATCTTTTCTTTCTTTTATATATATATATATATATATATATATATATATATATATATATATATATATATATATATATATATATATATATATATATATATATATATATATAAATATATATATATATAGATAGATATATGTATGTATATATCCTTAGGGATAGGGGAGAAAGAATACTTCCCCACGTATTCCCTGCGTGTCGTAGAAGGCGACTAAATGAGGAGGGAGAGGGGCGATGAAAATCCTCCCCTCTCATTTTTAATTTTCCAAAACAAGGAACAGAGAAGGGGGCTAAGTGAGGATATTCCCTCAAAGGCTTAGTCCTCTGTTTTTAATGCTATCTCGCTAACGCGGGAAATTGGGGAATAGTATGATATATATATATATTATTATTTTTTTTTTATTATACTTTGTCGCTGTCTCCCGCGTTTGCGAGGTAGCGCAAGGAAACAGACGAAAGAAATGGCCCAACCCCGCCCCATACACATGTATATACATACGTCCACACACGCAAATATACATAGCTACACAGCTTTCCATGGTTTACCCCAGACGCTTCACATGCCTTGATTCAATCCACCTACAGCACGTCAACCCCGGTATACCACATCGCTCCAATTCACTCTATTCCTTGCCCTCCTTTCACCCTCCTGCATGTTCAGGCCCCGATCACACAAAATCTTTTTCACTCCATCTTTCCACCTCCAATTTGGTCTCCCTCTTCTCCTCGTTCCCTCCACCTCCGACACATATATCCTCTTGGTCAATCTTTCCTCACTCATTCTCTCCATGTGTCCAAACCACTTCAAAACACCCTCTTCTGCTCTCTCAACCACGCTCTTTTTATTTCCACACATCTCTCTTACCCTTACGTTACTCACTCGATCAAACCACCTCACACCACACATTGTCCTCAAACATCTCATTTCCAGCACATCCACCCTCCTGCGCACAACTCTATCCATAGCCCACGCCTCGCAACCATATAACATTGTTGGAACCACTATTCCTTCAAACATACCCATTTTTGCTTTCCGAGATAATGTTCTCGACTTCCACACATTCTTCAAGGCCCCCAGAATTTTCGCCCCCTCCCCCACCCTATGATCCACTTCCGCTTCCATGGTTCCATCCGCTGCCAGATCCACTCCCAGATATCTAAAACACTTCACTTCCTCCAGTTTTTCTCCATTCAAACTCACCTCCCAATATATGGTGTGGGAGGAAAGTTGTTAGAAGCAGTGAAAAGTTTTTATCGAGGATGTAAGGCATGTGTACGTGTAGGAAGAGAGGAAAGTGATTGGTTCTCAGTGAATGTAGGTTTGCGGCAGGGGTGTGTGATGTCTCCATGGTTGTTTAATTTGTTTATGGATGGGGTTGTTAGGGAGGTAAATGCAAGAGTTTTGGAAAGAGGGGCAAGTATGAAGTCTGTTGGGGATGAGAGAGCTTGGGAAGTGAGTCAGTTGTTGTTCGCTGATGATACAGCGCTGGTGGCTGATTCATGTGAGAAACTGCAGAAGCTGGTGACTGAGTTTGGTAAAGTGTGTGGAAGAAGAAAGTTAAGAGTAAATGTGAATAAGAGCAAGGTTATTAGGTACAGTAGGGTTGAGGGTCAAGTCATATATATATATATATATATATATATATATATATATATATATATATATATATATATATATATATATATGATATGCAGGCGCCTACACACGTACATTTTGTTAATGTACTTTACATTCACCTTCATATAAATGGTTCACAACATTCCTTCTGTGTTCTCCGTTCAGTAATATCTGTGACAAAGTGGATATTAACACGGGAACTCTGACGTGGGCAGAAACTCCGTGATATCGTTTGTCACAATTTCACAATCGGTTTACCTTCGTTTTATTGTTATGAATTTTAAAGCAATATTGTTTTCCATCCGTTCGTAATGCTTCTTTGGATATTTCCTAAGTGTTTTCCTTTTTTTCCCCCTCCTTCGTGTTGTCGACAATTCCAATTTCTTCATATAGGTTTTCATTCACCATTTAATGTACATTACTTAGTGTTATTTCATTTTTCTTTCGAATGTATTCAACAGTTGTTGGAGACCCAGTTGGAGACCAGGCTGTTTTCAGAATTGTTTGTGCTTTTCAGGATCCTGTGTTATTAGTTTTATTATTTGAAACGGCCCAGAATGCGATTACTGCGTATGATAATGAATTGGATTTGGTCCCCTAATAACGTAATTCATTTAATAAGTCTTCTGAAAATTTAATGTTGATCACATTTCCCAAAGCAAATGGAAGTAATTCATATTTCAAAAGTTTGTTATTAAGAGATGTCCATTAACAAATGACTTTTTATTTTGCATTAATCCAAACCCTTCATATTATATTCATACCAGTAATGATACAGACTTAAGGATATTACTATTAATATTGATATTATCCCAAAATTTCGGGACACTGGCGCTAGTACTGAGAATATAGTTATGAGTTACGAAGATATTACATCATTGATGATGATATTCTGAGTTTGAGGACTGATAGTACTTGTTACTAGTCTCTAGAAATTTGTAGTTACATTAGTTATGCTAACATTGTGGATTTCTCTATTTCAGGTGAGTTGATGAACGTATTCGCTAGCCAGACTACCATACTTACTTGAGATGATTTCCGCCTGGTGGGATTAAGAAGCCACGAAGAAGGTAAGTACTAGGTGAAGTTCACCTTATGTGTTTGTGGAGGATGGCATTGACATTCTAGCTGTGTAGAAACTTAATGGTGTCATTACCAAAGAGTGAGTAGCTAATGGTATTTGGAGAATGAGTGGGTCCAGATGTATCACAAGATGTTCGATATGTCCAGATATTTCGGGAATTAGAATGTGAACGAGCGGCCTCATTGTCGTCACAGATGTGAAGCCTAAGACACTATTGTAGCGTGCAGTCGTATTGGCATGGAACAGTTAGCGGGTTGTTCCATCATCGTACTTGTGAGGCGTCCGACCACCGCTGTGGTTCCCTGAGTTCTGAAAAGAGAGAAAAAAAAAGGAGGGTCTCAAGTGGTCGATGGTCGAGAACTAAACTTAGTTAAATCCTTCTTAAGCCTAAGAACCCTCTAGGTGGGTCTCAACCTTTGGGTTAAGTATAAAAGTTAAGAAGTTGTGGCGGTGGAATTATATGTGGATGTTGGGGACTTTCTCAAGCTCGAGATGAAACTGCTTCAAAAGGTTCTTATTTTTTTCTTCCCGAAATTGTGAAATTTGTATCGTTCACAATATATATATATATATATATATATATATATATATATATATATATATATATATATATATATATATATATATATTTATATATATATATATATTTATATATATATATATATTTTTTATCCCTGGGGATAGGGGAGAAAGAATACTTCCCACGTATTCCCTGCGTGTCGTAGAAGGCGACTAAAAGGGGAGGGAGCGGGGGGCTGGAAGTCTTCCCCTCTCGTTTTTTTTTTTTAATTTTCCAAAACAAGGAACAGAGAAGGGGGCCAGGTGAGGATATTCCCTCCAAGGCCCAGTCCTCTGTTCTTAACGCTACCTCGCTAACGCGGGAAATGGCGAATAGTTTGAAAGAAAAAAAGAATATATATATATATATATATATATATATATATATATATATATATATATATATATATATATATATATATAGTGATTGGTTCTCAGTGAATGTAGGTTTGCGGCAGGGGTGTGTGATGTCTCCATGGTTGTTTAATTTGTTTATGGATGGGGTTGTTAGGGAGGTGAATGCAAGAGTTTTGGAAAGAGGGGCAAGTATGAAGTCTGTTGTGGATGAGAGAGTTTGGGAAGTGAGTCAGTTGTTGTTCGCTGATGATACAGCGCTGGTGGCTGATTCATGTGAGAAACTGCAGAAGCTGGTGACTGAGTTTGGTAAAGTGTGTGAAAGAAGAAAGTTAAGAGTAAATGTGAATAAGAGCAAAGTTATTAGGTACAGTAGGGTTGAGGGTCAAGTCAGTTGGGAGGTAAGTTTGAATGGAGAAAAACTGGAGGAAGTAAAGTGTTTTAGATATCTGGGAGTGGATCTGGCAGCGGATGGAACCATGGAAGCGGAAGTGAATCATAGGGTGGGGGAGGGGGCGAAAATCCTGGGAGCCTTGAAGAATGTGTGGAAGTCGAGAACATTATCTCGGAAAGCAAAAATGGGTATGTTTTGAAGGAATAGTGGTTCCAACAATGTTGTATGGTTGCGAGGCGTGGGCTATGGATAGAGTTGTGCGCAGGAGGGTGGATGTGCTGGAAATGAGATGTTTGAGGACAATGTGTGGTGTGAGGTGGTTTGATCGAGTAAGTAATGTAAGGGTAAGAGAGCTGTATGGAAATAAAAAGAGCGTGGTTGAGAGAGCAGAAGAGGGTGTTTTGAAATGGTTTGGGCACATGGAGAGAATGAGTTAGGAAAGATTGACCAAGAGAATATATGTGTCGGAGGTAGAGGGAACGAGGAGAAGTGGGAGACCAAATTGGATGTGGAAAGATTGAGTGAAAAAGATTTTGTGTGATCGGGGCCTGAACATGCAGGAGGGTGAAAGGAGGGCAAAGAATAGAGTGAATTGGATCGATGTGGTATACCGGGGTTGACGTGCTGTCAGTGGATTGAATCAGGGCATGTGAAGCGTCTGGGGTAAACCATGGAAAGTTGTGTGGGGCCTGGATGTGGAAAGGGAGCTGTGGTTTCGGGCATTATTGCAAGACAGCTAGAGACTGAGTGTGAACGAATGTTGCCTTTGTTGTCTTTTCCTCACCTTTGTCCCCTTTGCCGTTGTACAATGGCACTATGCAAGCATTCCGCCAATCCTCAGGTACCTCCCCATGAATCATACATACATTAAATAACCTTACCAACCAGTCAACAATACAGTCACCCCCTTTTTTTAATAAATTCCACTGCAATACCATCCAAACCCGGTGCCTTGCCGGCTTTCATCTTTCGCAGAGCTTTTACTACCTCTTCTCTGTTTACCAAATCGTTTTCCCTAACCCGCTCACTCTGCACACCACCTCGACCAAAACTTCCTATATCTGCCACTCTATCATAACGAACGTTCAACAAGCCTTCAAAATGCTCACTCCATCTTTTCACATCACCATTACTTGTTATCACCTCCCCATTAGCCCCCTTCACTGAAGTTCCCATTTGTTCCCTTGTCTTACGCACTTTATTTACCTCCTTCCAAAACATCTTTTTATTCTCCCTAAAATCTAATGATACTCTCTCACCCCAACTCTTTTTTTTGCCCTCTTTTTCACCTCTTGCACCTTTCTCTTGACCTCCTGCCTCTTTCGTTGATACATCTCCCACTCATTTGCATTATTTCCCTACAAAAATCGTCCGAATGCCTCTTTTCTCTTTCACTAATCTTACTTCTTCATCCCACCACTCACTACCCTTTCTAATCTGCCCACCTCCCACGCTTCTCATGCCACAAGCGTCTTTTGCTCTAGCCATCACCGCTTCCCGAATTACATCCCATTCCTCCCCTACTCCCCTTACCTCCTTTGTTATCACCTTTTTCCATTCTGTACTAAGTCTCTCCTGGTACTTCCTCACACAAGTCTCCTTCCCAAGCTCACTTACTCTCACCACTCTCTTCACCCCAACATTCTCTCTTGTTTTCTGAAAACCTCTACAAATCTTCACCTTCGCCTCCACAAGATAATGATCAGACATCCCTCCAGTTGCACCTCTCAGCACATTAACATCCAAAAATCTCTCTTTCGCGTGCCTATCAATTAACACGTAATCCAATAACGCTGTCTGGCCATCTCTCCTACTTACATACGTATACTTATATATATCTCTCTTTTTAAACCAGGTATTCCCAATCACCAGTCCTTTCTCAGCACATAAATCTACAAGCTCTTCACCATTTCCATTTACAACACTGAACATCCCATGTATACCAATTATTCCCTCAACTGCCACATTACTCACCTTTGTATTCAAGTCACCCATCACTATAACCCGGTCTCGTGCATCAAAACTACTAACACACTCATTCAGCTGCTCCCAAAACACTTGCCTCTCATGATCTTTCTTCTCATGCCCAGGTGCATATGCACCAATAATCACCCATCTCTCTCCATCAACTTTCAGTTTTACCCATATCAATCTAGAGTTTACTTTCTTACACTCTATCACATACTCCCACCACTCCTGTTTCAGGAGTAGTGATACTCCTTCCCTTGCTCTTGTCCTCTCACTAATCCCTGACTTTACTCCCAAGACTTTTCCAAACCACTCTTCCCCTTTACCCTTGAGCTTCGTTTCACTCAGAGCCAAAACATCCAGGTTCCTTTCCTCAAACATACTACCTATCTCTCCTTTTTTCTCATCTTGGTTACATCCACACACATTTAGACACCCCAATCTGAGCTTTCGAGAAGGATGAGCACTCCCCGCGTGACTCCTTCTTCTGTTTCCCCTTTTAGAAAGTTAAAATACAAGGAGGGGAGGGTTTCTAGCCCCCCGCTCCCGTCCCCTTTAGTCGTCTTCTACGACACGTGAGGAATGCGTGGGAAGTATTCTTTCTCCCCTATCCCCATATATATATATATATATATGTGTGTGTGTGTGTGTATGATAGTAGCAGTTCTTGTAAACACATCCTTTTAAAATGACGAGATAATTTTTTTATCAAATTCTTTCTGAAATTTTCAAGTTGTCTCATATTTGTTTTTTAATATGGATGAGGAAATTATGTAGGATACCTCCAAGGTTAATGCAGAAGCTGGAAATAACTGCGGGTGAAGTTGAATAATACCAGCAGGCGGACGTACATGTAGCGCTGCGTTTTTCCTTACTGGCTGTAACGCGTCGCTTGGGTATGTAGCGGTAGTAGTCTGTCTTGTTCTGGTTGTTGAGTTTGGGTTGGTTTTTGATTAATGCATCGGCGATGTGCAGGCGTCTTGTGTCGTGTTCACGGCGGAGTATCATTGTAGATTTAACAGTCGTCTCTCCTGTGAGGGGTAGTGTTGTGCTTCTTGGTGAAACGTAGTTTGATGGAGCCTTCTTGTAGGTGTTGGTAGGGTGAGTCTTCTGGACTGTGTAGAGGTTGTGCTTCCCATGTAAGTCATGTTAGTAAGGAGTTCACAGTCTCCTTGTCGACATTTGAATTTATAAACTACGTTGGATGTTTGTAATGTGTCTTGTTTTTTGTACATTTAGTTGCTCATGATGAGGTTGCTTCTCCTATCTTATGAGTAGATGACTAGCTTGGCTTTGCCTTGTGTGGTTGATGCTTCTGGAGACGTAGTACACGTTCATCTGTGTTGTACATTGTTGACATCTGGCTGCAGCAGTATTGTTTGTGTGTGTGTGGTGTTTCTTGCCGTTTCTGCCTCTCTGATCTTATTTTGTATGAAGGTTTTTTTTATTCATTTGTCGAAGTCTGAGTTTTTCTATCCGTTGTTGATATTGGGTCTGCTTAATGCGCTGCTTCTTTGTCGAAGATATGCTAGTGTGATGCGGTCGTGAATCCTCGATGTAACATAGTGTTGATAACTCCAGTTTTGTAGCGGTGGGGACATTCACTAACTGCATGCAAACATCGGGGAGGTCTGTGGGTTTCTTGTGAATGGAGGTGACGTTGCCATCGTTGTTGCAGTTGACCATAAGAACCATGAAAGGCATCTTGTTGTTGACGTTCTCCCATCGCTGTCTTAAAGTTGTTGAGGTGTGTTTCATCTATGGCGACTACGTAATTGTAACAGAAGTATCTGTATTATCTAGATGGGTGTAGTGAGCCTTCCTGTAGAACGCTGTTTTCAAGGTGACACATGTATACAATGCGGCAAAGGTGCGCCTGAGTGGCGAACCTATGGCCGCTTCTTCTGTCTGGTGGTATACAGTGCTTTCTGTGTGTGGGAGTGGAGCCTGTGTGGTGCAGGCTTTCAGAAGTTACTGTAGGGTGTTGCGTGGGATGCTTTATGGACGTAGTTCTGGGTGATTGTATACGTTTTCTCACATGTCGATGGTGATGCCTGTAGGAACGTTGGTAAATAGCCTTTAGGTTTCTAACCTCAAGAGATGCTACGAGCCCATCTTGAGTAGTGGAGCGGAGAATCTGAGGGAATCGTGTGTGAAGTTGATTACATTTTTTGTTGGAAGGTACTTCATGATGATGACGACGATGTTAAGGTCTTTGGTCGTGTTGTATGTTGGATCGGTGAAACTGTGAAATGATGGGACGTAAAGGTCTGCTTGGTTTATGCGTCTTGTCGTTGCTGTAAATGTGTCCAGGTGAGTGGTGTCTTGTGACGGAATGTGAGCCGATGTTCGCTCCTGAATGCGTTGGTGTTGCTGATGAGTTTGTTCCGCTTGGTCTTGAGTTGTTCGCACGGGTTGTGTCTCGTGTGATTTTTCTTGAATTTTGTGTTGTGATTGAGAATGTTGTCAAGCCTGTGTTTGCCGTCTTCTCCACTGAGGACGACGTAGATCTGTCTGTCTTTGTTCATCAAAATGTCTTTATTGCAATTTAGTTCACTGGCTGCTGCACGGAGTAATGAGGTCAGGATGGAGCTGCTATTCTGACGTTATATTATGGTGTTTGATGTCAGAATTGGACTGGAAGCTAAGTAAGGCCATTGCCAGCGGTATTACGTATCGATACAGGAGACGAAGCTGAGAAAACTGATGGTCTCATAACAGAAGTAGTAGTGTCGGTGCTAATGTTGAATAGCGATGTGCCACTGTGTGTGAAACCTTTGACCTAAATCATCCATGAATATCATTAAAAATGATCCCGCGCAAAACAAGGCTTTAAACGCGTTCAACACGGCTGTCATATTTTACATAATATCTGTGAGCGAATCGCACCTGTGTCACAGCTAGGTTCCGAACCTGTGACTTTCTGTTAGGGGTGTAGACTGCACCAATCCGGGTGTGTACATGGATCACGATAATGCCATGATAAAATGAAAAATAGAGATTGTATCAGTGACTTGAATTTTAGATTTCATTTACATGTAAATTTCTTTGCACCTTAGGTGTTTACATAATGTTTATTTAATCCATATTCTATAAAGCTTCATCCCCGCAGGCCTTTCAGAGCAAGGCGCTACACTCTGACTTACACAAACATTTTTGGCTTACTGACCCTCAAAGTCGACGTTCGATCGTCAGTGTTTCAAACGTTTCCTGAAGACTTCTCGATGTTGTTGGTTTTGACTGACGTGTGAAAGTAGTCTCGTCGCCCCTGTCGCACCATGAGGGACGTGAGTGTGTGGGAGAATGACTGGTACCTCACCGTGGCATACGGCAACGGCGGATTGTAACCAGAGAAGCAAAAGAAAGAATAATGGATAGAGATAATGATACGAGACGAAAGCGGACGTGGAAAACAAATTGCTTTGAAGGAATTGTGTGTCAGTATAACGTGTCGCTGTGGATCTTATGGTATAATGTGAGGGGAACGAGGATGTAATTCCTGACTTAGTGCCTCAAAGACGACCGAAGACTTCGATGGTACCTCCTACCCGCTACGGTCAATCCATTATCCCAATACAATCAGTACGATGTATATTACTGGAGTAAAGTGACTGACTAAACTTTTCCTCAAACATACGTACTTTTCGCTGAGGGAATTAGCAATTTTTTGCTCAGACATTCACTGAAAAATGATAAGTAATGATAATATTCGTGGAGTGCTGTATTGATTGTTAAAACAGATAGGAACTCAAGTACAGAGGAACAAAAGAGAGTGGAAAATTATATGTTAAATCTTTCTCTTAAAACGTGTGTGTGTGTGTGTGTGTGTGTGTGTGTGTGTGATTAACCTAGAACCTCTATTAAGAGGCTTTAGCGGACAATTGTTCATTGATTTGGAGAGAATAAAGATGTCACTAATGGCAGAGGTTTTGAAAAACTGATCTGTGTTGAAATATGTTTTGAAGGAATGGGGAATGGTTCTTCTTGAGAGCTGTCTGTGGGTATGGGACAAGGTACAGTAGCTTCAGGAGGATAATATTCTGTACTTTTTGTACTTTCTAAAAGAAAAAGTTATCCAGAGTCTTGAGGGATGGAAAACTTTGATGTAATGTGATAGAGAACTATATATTTCGTTTTTTACCGTAGAATATCCTTAACGAAGATAATCCTTTTTATCCGATAACAAGCCTCAGGTATAGTGAATGTCGTGTACCAGTGTTCACGTAACGTTTTTGTATATTTCTTGTAGGCGGATTTGAGACGAATTTTTCAGTTGTGACAGCTGGATATTTTTTTTTTCTTTACACTGATGTTGGAAAGCGATCATTTATTTCTATTCATATAAAGATCACGAAGTGTAAGTCCGTTTCTGACGTACGATATTACAAGTGAATATGGCATTTTGAGTGGTGAGCATTCACGCTGCTCTCAGTGTCTTTGTAGAAAATTCTACGACTTACCAAAGCTAATGACACCATCGCTGAGACGAGAGTTGTTTCTCTCAGCACATACATATACGCTGCTCATCCAATATTTCATAGAACGAGAAAAGTACGCGACACTGAGGTACATTTTTTTATCACTTGCATTACGCCATCGAGGGCTATGTGTGCAGTGTCCTATCACAGCCCAGCGAGAATGTCGACCACAGGAAAATTTACATTTTCTGGTTACAAAAAAACAGCTTCATAACATGGGCAACTAGGATGCCAAACTTTAATTATTTTTGTAGGGGCGAGGGTGAGGTCTCATAATGATTATATAAAATGTAAAGCATATATATATATATATATATATATATATATATATATATATATATATATATATATATATATATATATATATATATATATATATATATATATATGATCATTCCATAAACTAAGTTCAACGTTCTTTGTTTTTTTTTTTAATGAAAGACGGTCGAATACATGCATTTATTCTATATCTTTATTTCCTTTAACTTCCAATTGTCACAAAGCTTTGAATATATATATATATATATATATATATATATATATATATATATATATATATATATATATATATATATATATATATATATATATATCGAGTAAGTAATGTAAGGGTAAGAGAGATGTGTGGAAATAAAAAGAGCGTGGTTGAGAGAGCAGAAGAGGGTGTTTTGAAATGGTTTGGGCACATGGAGAGAATGAGTGAGGAAAGATTGACCAAGAGGCTATATGTGTCGGAGGTGGAGGGAACGAGGAGAAGTGGGAGACCAAATTGGATGTGGAAAGATGGAGTGAAAAAGATTTTGAGTGATCGGGGCTTGAACATGTAGGAGGGTGAAAGGCGGGCAAGGAATAGAGTGAATTGGATCGATGTGGTATAACGGGGTTGATGTGCTGTCAGTGGATTGAATCAGGGCATGTGAAGCGTCTGGGGTAAACCATGGAAAGCTGTGTGGGGCCTGGATGTTGAAAGGGAGCTGTGGTTTCGGGCATAATTGCATGACAGCTAGAGACTGAGTGTGAACGAATGAGGTCTTTGTTGTCTTTTCCTAGCGCTACCCCGCACACACGAGGGGGGAGGGGATGGTATTCCATGTGTGGCGAAGTGGCGATGGGAATGAATAAAGGCAGACAGTGTGAATTGTGTGCATGGGTATATATGTATGTGTCTGTGTGTGATTATATATGTGTACATTGAGATGTATAGATATGTATATTTGCGTGTGTGGACGTGTGTGTATATACATGTGTATGGGGGTGGGTTGGGCCATTTCATTCGTCTGTTTCCTTGCGCTACCTCGCAAACGCTGGAGACAGCGACAAAGCAAAATAAAGAAAAAAAAAAAGAATAATATATATATATATATATATATTATCCCTGGGATAAGGGAGAAAGAATACTTCCCACGTATTCCCAGCGTGTCGTTGAAGGCGACTAAAAGGGAAGGGAGCGGGGGGCTGGAAATCCTCCCCTCTCGGTTTTTTTTAATTTTCCAAAAGACGGAACAGAGAAGGGGGCCAGGTGAGGAAATACCCTCAAAGGCCCAGTCCTCTGTTCTTAACGCTACCTCGCTAATGCGGGAGATGGCGAATAGTAAGGAAAAAAAAAAAAAAAAAAAAAATATATATATATATATATATATATATATATATATATATATATATATATATATATATATCCCCAACAGACTTCATACTTGCCCCTCTTTCCAAAACTCTTGCATTTACCTCCCTAACAACCCCATCCATAAACAAATTAAACAACCATGGAGACATCACACACCCCTGCCGCAAACCTACATTCACTGAGAACCAATCACTTTCCTCTCTTCCTACACGTACACATGCCTTACATCCTCGATAAAAACTTTTCACTGCTTCTAACAACTTTCCTCCCACACCATATATTCTTGATACCTTCCACAGAGCATCTCTATCAACTCTATCATATGCCTTCTCCAGATCCATAAATGCTGCATACAAATCCATTTGCTTTTCTAAGTATTTCTCACATACATTCTTCAAAGCAAACACCTGATCCACACATCCTCTACCACTTCTGAAACCACACTGCTCTTCCCCAATCTGTACATGCCTTCACCCTCTCAATCAATACCCTCCCATATAATTTACCAGGAATACTCAACAAACTTATACCTCTGTAATTTGAGCACTCACTCTTATCCCCTTTGCCTTTGTACAATGGCACTATGCACGCATTCCGCCAATCCTCAGGCACCTCACCATGAGTCATACATACATTAAACAACCTTACCAACCAGTCAACAATACAGTCACCCCCTTTTTTAATAAATTTTAATAAATTCAAATCTTTGTGACCATTGAAAGTTAAAGGTAATAAAGATATAGAATAAATGCATGTATTCGACCATCTTTTTCATTAAAAAAAAAAGAAAAACGTTGAACTTAGTTTATGCAATGATCATCTTGTAGGTCTGTCTACATACAGTGCTTTGCGTATTTTGCATACATTGATCTATGTATACCTTTTTTCCAGTTGGTACCACTGGTGTATACAGGTAGAGAGTTTTATGTAAAAGGACTTTTGAATGCTGTAGTCATAGTATCCACTGAGCATAAGTGATATAAATAGAATATTAAAAGACTTACCTGATTAAATGCTTCTTTGGGATCCGCTGGATGTTCATGTGTATGGGTTCATCTTTTATCATCTTTTCTTTTGGCGATAGGAGAAACACTCATGAATCGTGAATTTCCTTCCGGAGTCATTAAGTATAAAAAAAAAAAATGTCGCGCCTTCAAAAGAAAACGGAAAAAAGATTCTATAAATGAAACCATCTTCATCGTTGGAAACTGGAGACGAAACCACGAAAATATCGCTCGATTGGAGGAAAAAGGTTTGGAGTGCGAGAGAATCTGGGAGGGAAGGGGTTGTTGTTGGAGGGCTTTACGAGTGCGGTGAGGAAGAGAAAGCTAAGACGAGAAACGAGGAGGGTAGTTTCTGTGGGTCTCGAACCGTGTGATCTACTGTAACCTCCCACCATCACAGGACACATGGCTGGTTGGTTAGCTTAGCCTCTAGACCTGTGGATCGAAAACCGTTCCTTTTAGTCCATAGAGAGCAGTACTTCCTCTATTGTTCGTCCTACATAGTGCAGAGAGAGAGAGAGAGAGAGAGAGAGAGAGAGAGAGAGAGAGAGAGAGAGAGAGAGAGAGAGATTCCTTTGTGAAATTATCTACTTGCTTGCATAGTTACGTAAAGTTACGTGGAATCATAGAAATACAAAAACCTCAGTTACGTACCTTTCTTTTGAGTGTGTATGATCTCAGATTTATCCTCAATACCTGAAGGTGTTATAAGAAATCGTTATGTTGGTGGATTTAACGTAACGTTAACGGGTTTAACGAACCTGGCCGTTGACAAGCCGAACGACTAAACAACCAAACAGGTAACCACCTGCGGTAGCGTGAAAGGCCACACATCTACTGAGAATTTGATTGTAAAGATTGTAATTAAGACCGATATGTGTTAAAGATTTTTTTCAGTTGGTTGATTTAGCGTGATGTTGACGGTCTTATTGGCCTTGGCAGTTGATAGGCCAGGAACCCAACCCATCAACAAAGCCCGTCATTAACTTATGTGGACGAGCGATTTATCTCGAATGAGGCGAAGTAATTTTTTCTTCAACAGCATTGTTAACATATGGAACAAGTTACCGGTTAGAGTGGTTTAAAAGCAGTATTGTAGATAAGCTGAAGGCATATACTTGATAAATACTTCGCATCAAGTCCAAGACTTTCATTATTTGCGCCTCCATAGTCAAAATAACCATTGTTTATTATACACTTTGAATGATTTGTATACCATCTAACGTTTACCACACTGATCTGTGTGTTCCTGATGTCTTCTACCATCACAAAGTGCATCCAAAGGACCCACTGGTCTGTTGCTGTTTGAATTCCTTTGTTTTTCTTTGTCATTTTCTTCACATCCGGATAAGATTAGTGGGCAGTGAGGTCTGTTATTTTCCTGTTATTGTATGACACACTTTACGCTTACTTCTCATGCAGACTCAGTATTGGTAGTGAGTAAGAGATATATAATGTATACACTGAGCTGAAACGCTATATACTTTCCATGATTTTTATATTCGTATACAGTATAAATCTTATATGATTTTGAACGCTATTAAACACAGTTTGAGCACAGTGTTATTAATTCACGGTACACGGAATGCATATCATTATAAGTTTTCCTTTATCTGAGAGCGTTGTGCGAGGCACAAGAGTATTTTGCGAGGCACTAGAGCGTTGTGCGAGGTACTAGAGCGTTGTACGAGGCACAAGAGCGTTGTGTGAGGCACTAGAGCGTTGTACAAGGCGCAAGAGCGTTGTGGGTGGCACTAGAGCGTTGTGAGAGGTACTAGAGCGTTGTACGAGGCACAAGAGCGTTGTGTGAGGCACTAGAGCGTTGTACAAGGCGCAAGAGCGTTGTGGGTGGCACTAGAGCGTTGTGAGAGGTACTAGAGCGTTGTACGAGGCACAAGAGCGGTATGGGTGGCACTAGAGCGTTGTGGGTGGCACTAGAGCGTTGTGGGTGGCACTAGAGCGTTGTGCGAGGCACTAGAGTGTTATGCGTGGCACTAGAGCGTTGTGGGTAGCACTAGAGCGTTGTGCGAGGCACTAGAGCATTGTACGAGGCACTTTAGTGTGGCGCCGCGCCTGGTGTGGTCTTCCCCACCTCTCGATGGATGGATGATAAGCATATGGTCGTCTGGTTTGTTCGTTTTCTCTCACTGTTCGTCATACTTTACACCGATTTTCTACACTTAATACACCCCCGACGGTGGAGAGGATTGTACTAAATATTTAAGTACTTTCTGACACTGTATGAATTTGTAAATTACTTTTAGATACATTTTTTTCTCAGTTTTGTTGGTTCTGTTACTTGTTCAGTCAGTGAGTCTCTGAGAAACTCGCCACTACGCAGCCCAACACCATAACCTCTACATCTTGATGACCGAGGCCAATTTGCTTCTCCTATCTCTTCGTCCAGCGTAGGTACACTGTCTTTGTGCCATGGTTCTTCCTGCCGTTGACGGCGCTGGCTTCTGAAGGTGTTGTGACTTACCACCCGTGGGTACCAGCCTGCCTGGGACATGCCCACCAGTCTGTGGACGGCTTGGCTACCAGTGTCTAGGGCATGACTACCAGTCTGCATGGGGCATGTTTACCAGTCTGCATGGGACATGGGTACCGGTCTGCCTGGGACATGGCTGGCTACCAGTAAGACTGGAACATGCCTACCATTCTGTCTAGGGCATAGCTACCAGTCTATGTAGGGCATGACTACCAGTCTCTGTAGGACATGACTACCGGTCTGTCTTCGGCATGGCTACCATTACCAGGTTGTCAAGTATGATAAAGGTGACCTCTCGTGCTGGTTCGTACCTCCTCCGTACGTCATCCCACTGAAGTCGTCCTATCAGTCACATATTCCTTCACAGATCTCATTTTCTTCCTCCTTCACTAACCTCAGAAACGGATCTAGAAGTGTCCCTTATCGTAATTTCTGTCACCTGGCAATAGATGTATGTGCCTGCGGGGTTTATACACACAACCTCAGGTCGACGACCTTGACCATTTAATGGTAATCGCAGGGGTACTTAGGAGAGCGGAATTGCTTTCCCGTGCCTTCCTGTCAGCAGAAGAGACCTCCATAGGCTACTAGTGGTACGATAATTCACATAAATGTTTAGACAAAGACTGGAGAGAGTTCGATCATCACGGGACGCTAGGCGTGGTCTTCAAGAGGATCTTCATTTGACGATGAGAACAGATTAAGGGTTAGACTTCTCTGGTGGCGGTGCCCATGTGACGGATATTTATATACACGAGGCCTGTGTGGGTGTCTGGCCCCAGGGCCATAGATGCAGTGAGAGCGTATATGATCTTTGAATTATCTTAAGTACCTAATTGGCCTTAGTAAAGCCCGAGTGACCAGTGATGTAGATCTGAATTCATTTATGTCTTACGACTTTTAAGAATCCATATATTTATTCACATGACCCGATTCAGCTTTTGAGATTTTTCTCGATTTGTTATATCAGACCCGCTGGACTTGACTGGTCATTGAAAGAAAAAATATTTACCAATTTTCTGTGCGTTTTTCTTCTTCGAGGCTAAAGTCCAAATGACTCTGTTTGTAAAACAGAGGTAACTACGCCATTCTTACGGACATCAACCCGTGATAATTGATAATTATCTGGTTATGATTATTTTGATTATTAAATCTAAGTGATACTTTGAGTTATAGGGGGAATAATTAGTGATTAGGTATAGCTTTGTGTATCGCAGATATATTCATCTTGACAACCCCAATCGATTTCCCCTTCGAGAAAAACTGCAGATCCCCTGTGTAGGTTTTCATTCTACGAAATTCACAAAAAAGAACTTGGGAGTTTTTATTATTTATCTATTCCTTGAGGAAGCCTCTAAGTTCATGGTAGAACACCACCGAGGCACACGTGTTGGTACAGAGTCGTGCCAACACTATTCTTCGGTATCTGTTGCCACCAGACGAGGTAATGATTCTTACACCGTATGAGTTTGTTTTCGTTTAGGAGTTTGACATTATCTATGATGCTCTTCATGGATAAGTTTTCGATATTTTTTCCCTGTGTATTCAGCCTTTTTGCCGGACTATACAAGGTAAAGCTGCTCCCTCGAAACACAATACTGCCGAAACCTAACCTGGTCACTGCAAGACTACATGCAACTGAACCTATGAGTTACCTATATATTACGCGTCATATGGCCAGTATAAGGGATGAATAAGAACTTATATGTTATACTCAAGATATCACACTAACCATATTCAGGACCCTACACTGTTTACGTAGCTTTATCCCTACGTCCCAGCACCTTAACGTGGCGTTGAACTCCATTTTCAAAGGACTCCCACTAAGGAGCACAGGCGCCCCTCATTCTTCATACAATGCCCGCGGACACTTACCGCGACAAAAGGCTCTACTGCAGCACTGTTCCTGTCATCTTAGAACTCGCCTCACCAGCCTCAGTTGACGTTCACATCATAAGAATGGAAACACCAGGAGTCCATTAGCACATACAATGGTGCTCGAGACGAAGCAATGCTTGGAACACGGAGTCTCGTGCGGTGGGCTATCTTTATATGGCGTGATGGTGACAGAAGCACCGAGGAAGAATACATATACAAGCATCTGAGCTGTGGTTTGAGTTAACAAGAGCCATCGTAACAGTGAGATGAAACTATGAATCACCCAAAGAGAACAGCTGTCAAGCTACAGCTACAGCGATTTGATTATGAAATTTAATTGGATGTCTATTTTTATTTTTTATCTTTTGTTATTAGAGACTTTCAATGCCAGAGTTCTGGTGTTACCCAGGACTGTTTTCTTAAGGGCTGCGCTACTTCCATTAGCAGGGAAATGTAGACTTCTTTTGATTGAGATATTCTTTCACGAGGCACAATGATACAGCCTCGCGAAAAAGTGACTTCCCAGTCGTTGTGTAAGTGGCGGAGCCTGATAGACACACACACACACACACACACACACACACACACACACACACACACACACACACACATTTTATATATATAATATGTGTGTGTGTGTGTGTGTGTGTGTGTGTCTATGTCTGCGTGTGTGTGCCTATGTCTGTGTGTGTGTGTGTGTGTGTGTGTGTATGTGTGTGTGTGTGTGTGTGTGTACCTTTTAGTTCTTCTCTTGATTCTCTTCTAACTACTGATGCTTTCTCTTTCATCCTATGAAGAAAAATTTTTTGCGTTTTTGTTTTTGTTCTAGGAATTAGATATGAAACCAAGATATTAATGAGCTCATTAGTGTACACAATTTTGAGTCATGATATTTGCTTAATGCTCTTCGTTCATTCAGCACGCCTGAGTTGAATGTCATTTGCAAAGAAAAAAATGTTTTTCGCAACTGATATTCACATTTATTCAGTTAGGTGACCCCCGCCCCCCCCAAAAAAAAAGAAAATCTAATCAGTTCGTTACCTCCAGAGGGAGTTGTTGCTAAGGTGTTGGTGTGAAGTCTCAGTCCTGTATTGATCTTGTGTCATCCAGATAACAGACTGAGGGACAGACGGACAGACAGACAGACAGACGCAAGGATTGATGATGTACTGTTCCACACATACATTGTCTACTGGAAGGACATTAGGGGGAAAAAAAATGACTGTAAACAATTCCTCTTCAAATACTATTTTCTTGCTCCAATTAGCTCATCTTGTTTGATGAAGATTGTGTCATAATTGGTTACAAAAGCCTGAGGTGAAGATTTTTGCCATACGAGAGGCGAAGTTAACCCAAGTCAATACAACAGGGAACTTTTCTCCTCCGGTGGACAATAGTTGGCGCGGGCGAAGTTTTGGCAACAAATGCTCGTTGTGGGTGAAAAGCCTGGGGAGGTGTTTTGAATTCAGCCTCTGCTGAAATTCTGACGTGGAGGAACGGCAAGAAGGACATACGACTCCGTGTGTTGTGGGATGGGACGACACATAGATCACATCATTTCAAGAGTTTATTCTTACCTTCCCGGAACCTCTAAACGAATTGGATTAGTCCAGATGGATTCTGGAGTGGGACTCGGGGGGGTTGAAGGCCTAGGACTCTGAACACGTCATAGAAATTAATCATGTTGAGTAATGACGCGAGGGTGATTGGGGGTTGAGGATGATGAGACGATGCTCTTTCTCCTGTACTACGCCCTGGCCGAGGTGAGGGGTCACAGACGGAGAGAGAGAGAGAGAGAGAGAGAGAGAGAGAGAGAGAGAGAGAGAGAGAGAGAGAGAGAGAGAGAGAGAGAGAGAGGAGGCAGTACTCTATGCCCGTGTACAAATGTCCTCCCACCCATTGCATACACCTTTCGTTTGTGTTTCAATGGTCTCTGTTGTCAGTCAGATCTTTTTTTCACCTTCTCACCATCGTCGTTCACTGTTACCTCTGGAGATCAGCGCGATCATATATAGTCAACATGTCACCTCTCCTCTGAAGCTGTGCTTTTCTCTGCCTCCCGCCTGCTCCAGCATCCCCTGCTCTCCCGGGGTCTCCTGGTTGTCTCCACCTAACCATTCTTCTTCTTTGACCACTCATCCATGTCAACAACCTCTCACCCTTGCACCGAGTTCTTTTATTTCCTTACATCCTCCACCTTGATCCTCATCACCATCCCCTCCCCTCATTTTCTGTACCTTTCAACATGAGCCCTGGTCTCCTGTTGTCTTCCTGTTACTTAAAGCGTTCTCTCTCTCTCTCTCTCTCTCTCTCTCTCTCTCTCTCTCTCTCTCTCTCTCTCTCTCTCTCTCTCTCTCTCTCTCTCTCTCTCTCTCTCTCTCTCTCTCTCTCTCTCTCTCATATATATGTACATCATTCATGATAATTGTACATAGTATGTGTAGCTTTACTACCCTCTTGCCCCTCCTAACACGCAAGACCCACAAAAGGGCAAAAGTTTGTACACTAATGAGGAGAGAAGAGTCTGGGTGACTTGATCACTGCCTTTAATTTTTTTTTTCTAGATCAGTTTGATATCATCAACAGTGAAGAGTCTTCGAAATATGCAAAGACATAACAACCAGAAGCTATATCATGAAATTAAGTAGGAATATTATTAAGGAAAAAAAATGGAAAGGAATACTTTGATAATATAGTGGATGAATAGAATAAGCTAAAGGATGAAACTGTGATTGCTGACGACATGGTAAAGCTTATGAAAACTGTGAACATATAGAAGGTTAGAGAGATTTGGCCCCACGAGTGTAGAACTCCCTCCCAGGACCGTGTAAGTGGGTGATTACCAGTAGGTGATTCCACGTAGTGCACAGGTATTGTGGTACAGCATATGGAAGAGGAGGGAGGTTAGGTGGAAGAGGACGCTGTTGCGAGGTTCGGCGCCCATAAGGCAAACTCATCACCCATCCCCACACCACATATCAACACACTTCCTCCGTCAACCACCCATCTAACCATCACTACTCTCTCCCCACCCCCCTGCGCAGATACACACACACACACACACACACACACACACACCCATGGCCCTAATACCCTCGACCTACTCTCGTAACTTTCAGTAGGTCGTTGTATTTACGGTCATTAAGAGCATTATCTTTTTTTTTTATCAAATTTCCGTCTCTCTCTCTCTCTCTCTCTCTCTCTCTCTCTCTCTCTCTCTCTCTCTCTCTCTTCCAGGAAGTACCATAACCAGGCTCACAGTGTATCATTGTCGATGTCTCTGATTACAGTCCTTGTCTCACGCTGCCACATCACTCGTTGCCTGCTTCACTTTACACATTGCTCGACAGTAAACTCTCTCTCTCTCTCTCTCTCTCTCTCTCTCTCTCTCTCTCTCTCTCTCTCTCTCTCTCTCTCTCTCTCTCTCTCTCTCTCTCTCGATCCGTCTATACCATCTCGCTAGTGGTTCTCATTAGGCCTGTCAGCCAGGGTCATGTCCCTGGATATGAACACCTCTGGGGAATCCCTCGACTAGAGGTTACAAGACGCCGTGGCGTCTACGTCTGCCACAGTCGAGTTCCTCTCCCCCACTTGATGGTGTTACCCGTCTGTCGACCACACAGAGGACTGGAGGAACATCAGCAAGACCCATCGTGAACATCAGAAACATCCTCTCACTCATCACCGCTGAGAAAACCCATCATGACCGGTAGCAAAACCCTCTAACTCATCATCGCTAACATTATCTTCGTCGACCCACTCACACTTGCGCAACGATCGCTGATACATTAACTCGTCTTCTCTCACATCCTTGTTGCTAAATACTCCCTCATCGATCTGTACTTACATCACCTCTTCTCATTCCCTTGCCAGCCTAAGGCCTGTGCTAATCTCACATGAGCAACATGCTACCGTCTTATGCTTTATACCCCATTATATCTATCATGACTCACAGATGTAACTCCCTAGCCTTCCTACATTCATACTTCTCATCATTATATCCTCCTTCCTCACCAGCACTCATAACCCTACCCACTGCGTACTTTTCCTCTTCTCCTACCCTCATAATCTTCTCTCATCAACATACTGCCTGTAATCACCAGTGGTAAGGTCTCTCTCTCTCTCTCTCTCTCTCTCTCTCTCTCTCTCTCTCTCTCTCTCTCTCTCTCTCTCTCTCTCTCTCTCTCTCTCTCTCTCTCTCTCATCAATTATCGTTCCCTTCCTCGTATACAGTTGCATGTCCTCTCATCATCAGCCACGTTCGTCCTTCATCTACACACTCATCCCTTCCCGGGAAAGCATTCATGTCAGAGAAAATGAGCTTTATTAAGATGATGATGAGACTAACCACTTGTCCTGCCTGGCCATGTATAATGGTAGAGTCTTAATCACATATTTAGAAAAATAAAGATGATAGAGACCATTAAGAGAACTGTAAATCCTTGAAGAATGATTGAAAATAAATAGATTTGTAAAAATGATAAAAAATTCATAGATAAAATGTAGTCTCCCAGTTCTGGGTTGTGTTCACGTCAGGAAGTCTGCTTGTTATGGCATAATTTCAACAGGTCTCATTTATATATCTTTGGGCTCAGTTCTTTGACTCGTTTCACTGAACAGATTTCTAAACTATGGAGGCCAGTGCTGATGTGTGATGGTGAGAGGATTTGAAAATGATCACACTTTCATTTCACTTTTTACACACTTGGATGTTTCTTTCTCATATCGTCATGTTATCCTTACACTAAGGTGGATGATATTTGTAAGGCAAGGTAAGGTAAGGTAGGGTATGGGAAGGTGAGGCAAGGTAAGGTAGGGTAGAGTAAGCCAAGGTAAGGCAGGATAAAGCAAGATAAGGTATAGTTAGAGAAAAGTATCAGTAAAGGTGGAAAGTACAGAGACCGAATGAGTTAAGGATTCATATTAAAGAATTTTTTTTTCCTATGAAAATGATGTGCGGTACAATAACTGAGTTGTCTTTCATTCTCATGGAGGTGGAGTAATTGAGTTTAATTTCATCCTCATTGAGGTAGAAAAATTGAGTTATCATTTATCCTTATGGAGATACAGTGACTGAGTTGGCTTTAATCTTCACTGGGATACAGTAACTGGGTTAGCTTTAATAATCTTTAGGGGAAAACAGTGAGTTAGCTTTAATAATCTTCAGGGGGATAGAGTAACAGAGTTAGTTTTCATCCTCGTAGAGGTCATGAATTTGCCCTTCATGGATGAGAGAAGAGTAACAAGCGACCCGATCACATCCTTTCGCCTCCCAAACCAGTTCGATGGTGTCATAAGATTCGAAGACAGAGCAGGCAGAGGCCATGATGGAGAAATTACTCGAGGAACGTGTCGAAAAGGAAGTAAAGAAGTATGGCAGTACTGGAAGAATGGAATAAGATACGTAAACGATGGGAAATGCTGACAATATAAGAAGTGATGAGGGACTCCACGAGTGTAGTAGAACTTCCCATGCCATACATGTTGGTAATTGCGGTTAAGGCTTGCCTGAGGTGCAGTATCTCGCATCAACCTATCTCATCTACATCAACTCTGACAGCACCCATTAATGTTGTCACTATATTACCAGGCGTATGAATCAGTCTCTAATTAAGTTTTCCGCTGGTTACATCACTCGCCCACACCAGCAGCTCTGACCTATAGAAAATACATGTGTTAGGCAAATTTTGAAAAAAAAGAGGCTTCATTCTCTCAGCTCTGTACATCTTTGTCATTGATATGTACGTCTTCGTTATTGATCTGTACGTCTTTGTTATTGATCTGTAAGTCTTTGTTATTGATCTGTACGTTTTTGTTATTGATCTGTACGTCTTTGTTATTGATCTGTACATCTTTGTTATTGATCTGTACGTCTTTGTTATTGATCTGTACGTCTTTGTTATTGATCTGTACGTTTTTGTTATTGATCTGTACGTTTTTGTTATTGAACTGTACGTCTTTGTTATTGATCTGTACGTCTTTGTTATTGATCTGTGCGTCTTTGTTATTGATCTGTACGTCTTTGTTATTGATATGTACGTCTTTGTCCTTGATCTGTACATCTTTGTTATTAATGATACGTCTTTGTTATTGATGTACGTCTTTGTTATTGATCTGTACATCTTTGTCATTGATCTGTACGTCTTTATTATTGATCTGTACGTCTTTGTTATTGATCTGTACGTCTTTGTCATTGATCTGTACGTCTTGGTCATTGATCTGCAAGTCTTGGTCATTGATCTGCAAGTCTTGGTCATTGATCTGTACGTCTTTGTTATTGATCTGTACATCTTTGTCATTGATCTGTACGTCTTTATTATTGATCTGTACGTCTTTGTTATTGATCTGTACGTCTTTGTCATTGATCTGTACGTCTTGGTCATTGATCTGTACGTCTTGGTCATTGATCTGCAAGTCTTGGTCATTGATCTGTACGTCTTTGTTATTGATCTGTACATCTTTGTCATTGATCTGTACGTCTTTATTATTGATCCGTACATCTTTGTCATTGATCTGTACGTCTTTATTATTGATCTGTACATCTTTGTCATTGATCTGTACGTCTTTATTATTGATCTGTACATCTTTATTGATCTGTACGTCTTTATTATTGATCTGTACGTCTTTGTTATTGATCTGTACGTCTTTGTCATTGATCTGTACGTCTTTGTCATTGATTTGTACATTTGTCATTGATAAGTACGTCTTTGTTATTGATCTGTACGTCTTTTTTATTGATCTGTACGCCTTTGTTATTGATGTGTACATCTTTTTTATTGATCTGTGCGTCTTTGTTATTGATCTGTACGTCGTTTTTTATTGATCTGTACGTCTTTGTTATTGATCTGTACGTCTTTTTTATTGATCTGTACATCTTTTTTATTGATTTGTACGTCTTTGTTATTGATCTGTGCATCTTTTTTATTGATCTGTACGTCTTTGTTATTGATCCGTACATCTTTTTATTGATCTGTACGTCTTTGTTATTGAACTGTACATCTTTTTTTATTGATCTGTACATCTTTTTTATTGATCTGTACGTCTTTATTATTGATCTGTACGTCTTTGTCATTGATTTGTACATTTTTGTCATTGATATGTACGTGTTTGTTATTGATCTGTACGTCTTTTTTATTGATCTGTACGTCTTTGTTATTGATGTGTACATCTTTTTTATTGATCTGTACGTCTTTGTTATTGATCTGTACATCTTTTTTTATTGATCTGTACGTCTTTGTTATTGATCTGTACGTCTTTTTTATTGATGATACGTTATTGAGTTGTACGTCTTTGTTATTGATCTGTACGTTTTTGTTATTGATCTGTACGTCTTTGTTATTGATCTGTACGTCTTTGTTATTGATCTCTTCATGTTTGTTATTGATCTGCACGTCTTTGTTATTGATTATACGTCTTTGTTATTGAGCTGTACGTCTTTGTTATTGATCTGTACGCCTTTTTTTTTTATTGATCTGTACATCTTTTTTTATTGATTCGAATCCAACAGAGATGATTGTTTTTAGAATTCTCGGTACATGATCGAGGCGACGGATTGCTGAACCTATCTCAAAAATCTTGATATAATTTATCAGTTCTCTGGGTGAACACGCAACCAAATATTAATGGATTTTGCTGGCTGAAATTAGATGAGGCGCCACGAGTGACGGAGTGGCGACATAATTCATTCTGCCAATTACCTCCCTTAAGTGGCTCTACCAATTTTAACCCCCCCCCCCCCCTCCCGCCACACACACACACACACACACACACACACACACACACACACACATTCCCATTTTCCAAGAGATATTTCCCGCTGCCCTGACTGTTCCTAGTGGAAATTTTATATTTCCCATCGTGCTGAGTTAGCCTATGTCTTTTTTTCGTATACATGTCTGTGTATGACGTTGGCAAGGTTTCGAATCTTATGATATGGAATGTAAATACGTTTTCCATATGACACAACGTGAGACGTATCGAACCCATGTACCCGACGCTCCCATTGTCTCTGTGTCGTAAAACACTGATCTGAGCAGCCTCTCACCTGTGACGGTACATTAGTTCCAAGGTGATGTAACGCTATTGCTTATCTCTAAAGCAAGAACATGTGCCAAGTGTTTCAGCTCACCAAAAAATACTCGCATGAATCCAGTTGCTGTACACACACACACGCGCGCGCACACACACACACACACACACACACACACACACACACGTACGCTCAGGTTAATGAGGAGATTTGTAAGGTAAATAGCCAGAGGAAAGAAGGTGAATTCATTGAAAACCCAAATCAAGTTCAAAAGGGTCTTTTCTGGATATCCTAAAGGTTATCCCTGTAGAGGACATAACCATAACACTTCCAGAAGTTCTCAAAGATAGTAGACAGAGGTGAGGCAGGAGTAGCCCCGAAGGCTGACCAACACACGCCGAGTATTTAAAGGCTGATGAAAAAGGACCAGAGGACGTAGACACAAAGGTACCCTGGAGATTAATTGGAGCTGTAGAGGGTACAATTTACTGAGCAATTAAGGATGTTTATGGCCTGATTGACGGAAAGATTAGCAGAGTGTGGAGTAGACACGATCTCTGCTTGTTAGCTAAGAAGGAAGATTTTGGAGGAAGTCAGAAATACAGAGGTGGACGATTCAGCTACTAAAGGATCTGGCTGAGAATTGAGTGGCAACAAAATTAAAAAGATTAGTAAAGTAGGAGGTTGATAGGAGTAGGAGTAAATCGCTCATTACTTCGGCTTGGAGGAAGATTATACACTTGATAAAGAAAAAAAAGGAAAAAGAGGGAATGCTACGTGGCTCATTAAAGAATTATTCGGAGGCTTTAGAATGGCCTGAAGCAGTAGTATGATAGAGGAAAGGAGATGAATCTGTGTTTACATTCAAGTCGCGACAGGGACAAACAATTATAATTGCGTTTCGTTTCAAAATGTTTAGCTAGGAGGGAATCAAGCAGGGTAAGGAGCTTTACAGCGAAATTGAGCGCAGTAATCGTCAAACGTGATAGACCGAGTGACGAGAGAGGGATTGGCCAAGAATGCAGGTCAGAAGGCAAAGAACGGGTTGCACCAAAACAGGCTAGAGCACGGAACAGCACCGCAAAGAGAGGGCAAGATTGTTAGATGATGGTAATATCATACTAAAAGTAATGTGCACTAATGCAGAGAAATTAGTGGTAAATGGTAAATAGCTGGAATCTAAGTGTGGTATAAAGGAAAACGCACCTGATATTGTTGGAGCTATGGAAACATAGCTTACTAAAGAGATGAGATCTCACTTGTTCTGTCCAGAGGGTACATGATGGCAAAAACTAAACTAGGAGACAAAGGAGAAGATGCTTTGGCCTTCATAATAAAAAGGCGACCTAAAGTTTCAGGAACTAGTGAAAGCTGGGCCACTCAGATAGTACCTTCTCAGAGACGGTCAAGTATGAACAATGGGGGACAGAGATAGTAGACTGGGGGAGTTTCGATTCTCATGGTGACAGAGAGTCGTGGAGAGACAATTTCTTAGTGTGTATAGGAAGCTTTCCCCTATCAGCATGTCAGTGAATACTCTAAGAATACACGCAGCATCATGGATACTGAGAATATCATTTTATCATACACCAGTTGGAAAAGAAATGAAGAATGAGCTATTTTTGATTACGTGGTCAATGAGAAGGTAAAAATGCTCCGTAGAATTTACAGTGATGGAGTGTGAACATGGATGCCTCTTGTCTCAAATACGGAACGAAGGTTAAGAAGGAAGAATGGTTTGATAAAAGATATTCGAAAGATAAGGAGCTTCGAAATGTGAAGAAGATAAGGTGTCACTTCAACCAGCCAGGTTTTGTTATATATAAATGAGCAATGAACGATCACAAGTGCATAAGAGGAACAAAGAAACTTTGAAAAGCACACACACACACACACATACATGCACACACACACACACACACACACACACACACACACACACACACACACACACACACAATGACATATTTTTTCGTTGTATTCTCCCCTGATGATGTGATTATAACACGAAAGTGCACTTGAGAACTTATCGTGTTTCATTTTCATGTGGACTTGTAGGAGTATGTATGTATGTATGTATGTATGTATGTATGTATGTATGTGTATACATTTGTATAAAGAGAGAAACTAATGAACACGATGCTCAGTAGAGTGAGACTCCTTTCAAGCAGAGCAGAAAAACATAAAAGTTTCCCGAAGGTTAAAATATTTTAAAGCAGCTATGTTGTCCAACATACCGAGTCGCGTGTAGGTCGTACGTTGGCAGCCTCTTACGTCCACTGACGAGCAGGCAGGAAATACAGACGAGGTTATTATAGGTGAACTGGTCTGGGTGGCTGGTGTAAACTGCTACCCAGTTGCTTTCGTAGTTATCAGCTCGAGTGTCGTGTTTATCGGCGATAAGTGGATGTTGCCTCCAGGTTCACTCGTGAATGTCTTGTGTCTGGCTTGTCCAGCACGCCAGTGGCACAGCGGGGTTGTTGGAGAATGGAAGATGGTTGCGTCAGCCTGATGAACCCCTGGTCTGTGAGGTGGAGTGAGTGGTCCGTCCGTCCGCTCTTCTGGAGGAGTGCTCGGTGCTTGCTGCAGTCTCTGGTGCTGCTTGCTAGCGGATGATGTATGATTATTAGGTTAAGTATATAACCTCTTATTTCTAGCCATTCATTATAACTACTCTCTCTCTCTCTCTCTCTCTCTCTCTCTCTCTCTCTCTCTCTCTCTCTCTCTCTCTCTCTCTCTCTCTCTCTCTCTCTCTCTCTCTCTCTCTGTATATATATATATATATATATATATATATATATATATATATATATATATATATATAAACTACCTTGGGACCAGTTTCTGTGAGAGTTCCGGTATAAAGGCGCCTTCAGGCCAAATTTGCGTTACTTACAGTACCAGGGAAATGTAGACTCCCCCAGAGTGAGAACTTCTTTGATGAGTCTGTACTTCCAGTGATACAGCCTCGCTAAAGTGACTTAGCACTCGCACTGTAACTTCCAGCTGACGGAGTCCGGTAACACACACACGCACTCGTGTGTGTGTGTGTGTGTGTGTGTGTGTTCTTAAGCAAAACATCTGGAATGTGCATTTCCAGCCCGGGTGAGAATGGGGTCGGGGAGCCATGACCCGCTCTCGCATGTCCTGAGTCCATCTGGTAAATTGTCACATCCTTGTGTTGTCTGGTAATGTGTTCATTCGCTAATTAGCGTGAGCAGGGGAGTGGGTGGCTGGCTCTCCTGCCGTATCAGGGTACAGAGTGCAGGGGTTCGAGTTCCTCCTGCACCGGGGTGTTGGCAACCGCTCGGATCCCTCCTTTGTTTACACACGAATTAATCTTTTATTTTCTTTTTTTTCACAAGAGGACCTTTACCATTAGCTTCTATTTTCTATTCGAGGTTGCTCGCTTATTTGTGCACTTGAACATACGAAGAATACCATTAGCTTTCGTGAAATTTCACAGTGGCGAAAGCATATGGAAGTTGTTAGTTCGCACTTTTCCTGGGAAACAAATAAAAAAGATGAGTTAAGATTCGTGTTGTTTAGTTCTGTATGGACAAGGATCGCGAGAATATTCAAATCTCAGTCACTAGCCTTAAAGCAGGATCATTTTGAGCATAGGACTTACTCTTAGAAATCCTTTGAATTTTGCTAAGTGCACGTGGACCTACTTAATAATGAACCTGCAACGAGGCTGTTCAGTTCTGCGCTAATTTTAGGTAGTCTCAGGAATCTTCTTTGCTGTTTTCTTGAATGTTTATAACTAATTGTAATTTAGCTTTTCATATTAGATAAGTAAATTCTTGATTTTTTCTTTTCACTTCAAACTTGATAAGTTTGTCTAGTAAGCGACAAATAAATGATTTAACAAATAAAGCTAAATGCATATTTCACCTCAGCGAAGCAGCGTCATGAACATACGAACAATGGCCTCATTTGCACACATCTACACGCCAGCTGTCACGTGTATGTGTTGAAAGTGGCGCTAGTCATCCACAGCCAGGCCCCACAGACTGCACCACTGTGTACCTCAATCGTTTCATTTATCCTAGTTCAGCCCTCAGACAGCATGGCGGCCTCCATATACCACTGTGATTCAGTTCATTCTGTCTCGTCTATGCACTGCACTCTCCTCCTGTGGTCAGATAGCCCAAAGCTTCCTTCAGTCCTCTTATTCTATCTCCTTCTCTGTCTCCCTCCACTCCTGACACAGAGATCTTTTTTGTCAGTCTTTTCTTCGCTCTTCCTCTCCATTTGTCCTATCTACTTCCACACCCTGGTTAACTTTCCCTTACGCTGCCGTGCCATAGCCCATGAACACGCGTCATAACACGTCTGCTCTTTTCCTTTCTTTTCATTCAGGGCCCAAAGACACACACCCATGCAATGCTGTCGTGAAAACTATACCTTCAGACATACCCGTCTTACCCCAAACAGACGGTGACGATCTCCTTCCACACACACACTCCTTCATGCATCAAAGAACTTCCTCGCTCTCGTCTTCCACCTGATGACTCACTCCAGCCCACATGATCCCATCTGCTGCCACATCCACCCTCAGGGACCTCAAGCACCCCACTTCCTCTCGTTTCCTCCCCATTCATGAGTACACGCGAACCATCCCGTCTTAACCCTATCCTTGCTGCTCCGCCTCAGTACCTTACTTTTGTTCATAGTTGCTCACATTTACCTCGTTTCACCCTACGTTCCAAATGTCTATCGCCAGCTTTTGCTCTGTGTGTCGCTGGGGGTCTGCCACCAGGGCGATGTCATATGCAAACAGCAGTTGTTTCACTCACTCTCCGTGCCCCTTGATCACACTACACCCTGATGATAGTTATGAAGGTGAAATAGCAGTTCAGTAGGAGTTCATCTAATTTTATTCTAACATGTAATTTTTCTATAGAAAAATTACATGTTAGAATAAAAAGATATGAACTCTTACTGAATTGCGACTTCACCTTCATTTTATATATATATATTGTGTGTGTGTGTGTGTGTGTGTGTGTGTGTGTGTGTGTGTGTGTTGCAAGAGGTCACAGTGGTGCACGTGGTTCTAGTATTTTCTGATAATCACGAGGAAAATGATGCACAATATGTTCTCAAGTGCACTTCTTTGTAATGATCACATCCCCTGACGATGTGATCGTTGCACAGAAATGCACTTAGGAACTTATTGTGCTTCATTTTCCCGTGCTTATCAGCAAATGTGTGTGTGTGTGTGTGTGTGTGTGTGTGTGTGTGTGTGTGTGTGTGTGTGTGTGTGTGCGCGCGCGCGTGCGTGCGTGCGTGCGTGCGTTTGATGGACAAAATGGACCAGAAGGAAGAGGGAGGAAGCATATAGTCTCAGCGCCTCGGAAGGGACAGAAAACTTGCCTTTTAACGAGGGAATAAAATAGTGAAAAAAAAAAATGAGTCAGACGACAAGAGGGTAAAGTATAAAGGGTATTTTTCGCTCGTGTCCCAGAGAAAAAATATTCCAAGTCTAGGCCGGTAGCTTAGTTTTAATGAGAAAGAAAATGGGTCCTGCTTTCTTGATACGGGCGTGAGGCGTAACGAGAGAGAGAGAGAGAGAGAGAGAGAGAGAGAGAGAGAGAGAGAGAGAGAGAGAGAGAGAGAGAGAGAGAGAGAGATGGTTCCGGGCATAGCTTCAATGCTTTTGAGTCAGAACCAATGGTGCTCCCCGGAATGGCCACTGTCAACGCCATGCGGCCGGGTAGAAAATACTCTGTTCATTCTTTTTCGGTCTGTTTCTTAAATTTGAACTTTACTGTTCACTATAGACCTCCTTACATCACACACACCCCTGCCGCAGACCATCCTTCACTTGGAGGCATTCAAACTCCTCCTACACCGTATATTCTTATGACTTTCCACAAGGCATATTTGTCAACCTTATCATATGCTTTCTCCAGATCGATGACTGCCGCATACAAATGCATGTTTCTCTATAAGTATTTCTCACACCATTCTTTAAAGCAAAAGCCTGGTCTACACATCCTCTACCACTTATAATACCACACTCCTCCCCAGTCTTATTCTCTTTTCATGTCTTCACCCTCCCGATCGATACCCTCCCAAACCAGTAACTTATACCTCTGTTGTTTGTTCACTCACCTTTGTCCTCCTTAGCTATATATAATGACACTATATACATTCGCCAGTTCTCAGGCACCTCACTATGTTCCATACATGCATCGAAAATCCTTACCATACAGTCAACAACACAGTCACCCCCTTTGTTAATAAATTCGACTGCAGTACTTTCCACTCCGGTCGCTTTGTCACATTTAATCGTATTATGGCTTTCAACACTTCATCTCTGTTTACTGAAATACTCCATATGACTCTCACTTCGCATACCACCCCGACCCAAACACCTTGCATCTCTCACGCTATCATCAAACACATTCAATAAACCTTCAAAAAACTCACTCCATCTCCTTCTCAATTCATCACTATCTGTTATCACTTCCTCTTTTGCCCCCTTCACCGATGCTCTTATTTTTCTCTTGTTTTTTACTCATTGTTAACCTCCCAAAAGATCCTCTTATTCTCCTTAAAGTTAACTGATACTCGATCACCTTAACTCTCATTTTCCTTCCTATTAAACTCCTGCATCTTTCTCTTGTCCTCCTCCCGCTTTTTCTTATACATCCCCCAATCATTTGTACTCCTTCCCTGTAAGTAAGGCCCAATCGCTTCTCTTTTCTCTTTCACTGGCAACTTTACTTCTTCATCCCATCACTCACTACCCTTTCTAATCTGCCCACCTCCCACCTTTCTCATGCCACCTACATCTCTCACACATACCAACACTGCTTCCCTAAACATTTCCCATTCCTCACCAACTTCCCTCGCTTCATTCATTCTCACCTTTTGCCATTCTGCACTCAGTCTCTCCTGGTATTTCTGTACATAAGTCTGTTCTAAGTTCACTTACTCTCACCACTCTCTTCTAACCGACAGTGTTTCTACTTCTCTGAAAACCTTTACAAATCTTTACCCTTACCTCAAGATAGTGATCAGACATCCCACCAGCTGCCCCTGTCAGCACATTTACATCCAGAAGTGTCTGTTTTACACGTCTCTTGCTTAATATTCAATACAGTAATGCCCACTGACAGTCTCTCATTCTCACATACGTGTACCTGTGCATGTCCCTCTTTTTAAACCAGGTGTTGTCAATCACCAGCCCTTTTTTCAGCACAACTGAACAAGCTGTTCACCAATTCCATTCACGCTACTGAACACCACCCCCCCCAATTATACACTGAACTGCTTCATTACACACTTTACCATTTAAATCATCCATCACTGATACCCGATCTCTGATATCGAAACTGCTGACACACTCACTCAGCTGCTTCCAAACTACTTGCCTCATGATATTTCTTATCATGGCCAGGTGCATTAGGACTAATAATCATCACCCATATCTCTCACTACTTTCATTTTTACTCACATCAATCTAAACTTTACTTCCTTACACCTTCACACACTCCCATAGCTCCTGCATCAGGATTAGTGCTTCTCCCTCCTTAGCTCTTGTCGTCTCACCAACCCCCTGACTTTACTCTTAAGACATTTCCAAAGCACTCTTCCCCTTTACTCTTGAGTTTCGTTTCACTCAGAGCCAGAACAACCAGGTTTCTTTCCTCAAATATATCTTGGTTACATCCACACACATTTAAACGCCCTATCCTGAACCTTAGAGGATGATGAGCACTCCGTGCTTGGCTCCTTCCTCAGTTCCTTCTTTTAGAAATTCAAATACAAATAGAGGGGGTGGTGTTTCCAGCCCCCCGCTCCCGCCTCCCCTTTAGACACCTTTTACGACCTTATATATATATATATATATATATATATATATATATATATATATATATATATATATATATATATATATATAATATCCTTTCAAGCTAAAATTACTGCATCTTTGTCTTTTTCTCTCATTATTTCTCTGGTTTCCTCATCGCCCCAGACTTTTTCACTCGGGCGTCTACAATCCTCCCCGAAATTGATTGCCTTCATTTAACAACATCTGAACTTTTCCTCTGCTCTCTTCTTGGGTCATTCCTCTCTTGTTAGTGGAGTCATTACTCCCTCACCACAGACGCTTAACGCACGAACATATAGCTTTTTTTTTTCTCATGTCTTCTTTCCTCTGGATGGATCACTTTATCTCATTCTGTATCGGTATCAGTTGAAGTCTCACATCATCATGACGTTTCCACACCCTCGTTATGTCGTCATCATCATCATTTGTTCATCAAGCCGAAGTAGACTGATGAGACTTCATCAGCAGTTAAGGAGCAGACTCCTGACAGACCATTCGCCACGATTTCATCTTCAAATCACAAATTTACATAATGATATTTCGTTTAAGTTATCAAATTTTAATCATGACGACCTCAGCATCATCAACTTTAGCACTGTTTCAGCAGCAAGTCCTGAACTTGTTAACTCGTACGTTAAAGTCAAGTTCTCATCACATCACCTGACTGACAACTTGGTGCCCCGCTGTCCATCTGTTTTCTCCTATTCCAGTTCTCGGTCATTTTTAATGGGTTTGCTTACATGTCTTCACACGTGATGAATCCTCACGTTGAACATTTGGTTGCCGTAATATAATAACACATACCCTGCCGTGCTCTTTGCGAAATCTACATACTGTATGATCATGTTAGGTTTTCTAAATTACAAAGCTTCGAATCGCATATAGAGCAACTGCTTGATCTCATTCTACGTCTAAGGAACCGACAAATGGCGTGTGATACCTTTTAATTATAAGATTGGTGTGGTGTCCACCCGCTTGCAACTAGACTGTCACTAATATATCGAGGGAAGATATTTTTTTTTGGTCCCTCAGAATTCTTTATCAAATTTCATTTCGCTAATTTTTGATGATCACCCTTGTCAATAGCCCTTATACATGCATCAGATAGTGAGTGTTGCAGGAGTCGAAGAACAGATCAAACGATCAAACGATAAACACTTGTTTACGGACCAGCTTCACTACCGCTCCGGCACTGTTGCAAGATGTCGTCAGGACGGGTCACGGTCGATCTTCACAATGGTTCGAGCGCTGTTCACACCTCCTGAACACGTCGCACGTTGCTGACTCTTGCGTCTTGCAGACCATCGAGGACGTCACGATCGTCAGGAAGCTGTCCGTCTCGCGAACGCTTCATGAAGCTGACACCTTCGTCTCGGGCGTGAGAGAAGGAAGACATCCTGCCGGATTTTGATGGTATTCAGCCTGAAATCCTGGCGTGCTGCACCCCAAGACTTCTGAACGTATTTCTCAACAAGATCTTGAGGGGGGAAAGAGGCTGTCTAGTGGGATCTGCAGGACACCATCCCTTTGATGTTGTATGAGTAAATGGCTAATAGTTTATGACTTGATAGTTATGTCACCGCCCTCCATCATAGTTAAGATGTATCCGTAACTAAGAAAAGGTACATCATTGTTTCTCGTCGTCTGTAAGGTCCTGGTTAGGATCTTTGTGTTCAGATTTAGGACTGATTAGCAAAAGACTTTTTATCTTTCAGAGAAGCAAAGTACCTTTCTTCCAAGACAATGATGGTGTCAGTATGATACGAGCAGTCCAGCAGTTACAGAAGATTGTGTGTCATGCACAAGTGAAGAATTAGTACCTCATATTCGGCGACCTCTTTTTGGTATTTCACATAGTCGCTCCTGAAGAGCGTGTCGCCATCACCGAGGAACTCCTCGCCGGCAGTCTGGGGTTGGGTGTATATTGCCGTCGACTTCCTAGACGTGTTTCGAACTCTCATCTGTATGATTTGCGGATGCTATTCTCTCTTTTCACCAAAGAACACTTCACGTACCTACTCATGACGTACAGTCCGGAATCTACATTCACACCTGAATAGGTGACAATTTGTCTACTTTTAAGGTCAAATTTCTCAAGAGTGATGCCATGTATCGCCTGTGAGTTTCTCTTTTGCAGATGGCTGCTCTGTACTTCCTCCCTCGGAGGTTCGCAACCGACTCCCGAGGTTAGAGACAAGTAAGGTTCCTCGCGTAACTCCTAGCCAGGCGAAGACTAGTGTCCTCCATCAGCCTCCGCCAAGCCATCCGGACGCTGAGCCAAGCATCGCTGCTCGGCAATAAGTGGTATGATTAGGTTCACAGACCTGGGTACCACCAACTCCAGGAGTGCTATACTGCACAGTGAGAACCTACGCTGGAGATGCTTTTAGATGTGTGATGGTCTTATGCATTTGGGTGTTTGATGGTTTGAGTGTCCCACGACTGCAAGATTCTCCTTCAACAAGATATACGTGTGTTCTCCCTCGAGCTCTGCGGTTATCGGACGTGGATCGTTCACTGCGCTATGTTACGGACATTGGGCAGTCATCAATATAACCTTCGGTCCGCTTGAAGATGAATTGGCAGGACTCTCACTTCCAATTAGCATATCCCGCAGGAGGGAGGCAGAGGGGGCCATCACCGTGCAAGTCTCAACTCGGTGGATCGATGCAAAGTTGTCCGCATGAACGACGACCTCTCAAAGTGATTGTCACCTCCGCAACAAGTGGCAGCAGCGGCGGCAGCAGCAGCGCGGTAGGGCAGAAAGAAATGCGATATGAAAGATGACTTAATGCAGCGCATTCATAAGTAAGAGCATCTCGGACACCGCCGCAGTCATTGTGCGCTTCATGTAGGCTACGAAGTGGCGTCCGCTTCATCCACGCCAGCCGAGTCCACGCCACGAGAGTCTGGTTCGTCTTCGGCACCAGCAGCAGCAAGTTACAATGGCACCATTTACATCCGTGAGGGCCGTGGTCGCCTCTGCATGCCGGGAATTGTTCGCTTCAATCATTCGAGGCGGCGGTGCCACTCGATGCCTTTATTCATCACTCACCATATCAAGCCGTGTTCATTAGTGCCGTTCCGCACGACCAAACATCAACATTATAAATTGTTGAGAATATGAAGTAATGATAGATGATGTTTATGGATGGACACACACACACACACACACACACACACACACACACACACACACACACACACACACACACACACACATTAACGCAAGATGCTAGGATGGAACAATTAGGGGCCATGGTGTGGATTACCTAAAAAACTTGTCAGAAAAGATGTAAAGTAGTTCTTTATATTATTTGAGTGGTGGATGATTGGAATAAACTTGTGGTGAAGCTGTGACCATAGACATCATGCAGTAGAGAAAGTTGTAGAGATGAGGCCTTACAAGTGTAAGACTCCTTCCCAGTACTGTGCAGATTGGTAATTACACATGCACACACATAGTTCCAGGTAGCGCCAGCAACAGTCAAAGCACGGCCTCGTTCGCTCTAGATGTCATGCATAATCACGGAAATCACTGTACCCTATCCTCAGCAAAGCCCCACAGACCTTTTCTTGGTTTCCTCTGACCGGTTCATATGCTCTGGCATAAAGCCTCCTGTATACCACGTTGCTCTAATTCGCTCTGTCCCATGCACGCCTCTTACCCTCCTGCATGTTCAGGTCCCGATCACTCTAAAGCATTTTTCACTCCATCCTTCCAAATCCTCCTCCTCGTCAGTGTACATCCCTGTCTCTTTTTAACCCACCACCTTCAACATGTGTATCCTTTAAGTTGTCCGCTCCACGCTCATCCTCTCCATATATCCAGACCATTTCAGCACACCTTCTTCATCTCTCACATAAGTATTCTTACTATTATACCTCTCCTATACCATCAAGCCTCCGCACACCACATATTGCCCACAACCATTTCATTTCAAAGAGATCCAACCTCTTTAGTTCTTTTTTTCTATATAGAGTTCATACCTTGCATCTATGATACACCGTCGGAAGTACTGTACCATCAAACATACCCATCTTCACCCTCAGACATTGACCTCTCTGTCCATACATTCCTCAGTGCGCTGAAGATCTTAGGCCCCCTACACCCAGCCTGTGACTTACTTCATCTCCCATGGTTCCAGCTGATGCAATTTCCACTCCCAGGTATTTGACAATACACTCCACTTGCTCCAAGTTCTATCCATTCAGACATACTCCTACCAACCTGTCTTTCTCTACTGCCAAACATGGTAACCTTACTGTAAGTCACGTTAACTCTCTACTTTCTTCTATGACACACACTCCCAAACTCGGAGACTAGCTTTTACAATATGTCACTGGAAATCTACTACTTGAACCGTGGCATCAGCAAACAGAAACTGATTCACCTCAGAGCCCCCCTTCCCTCAACATACTTCAGACTATGTGTGCGTGATTACCTGTTTGCAATTACCTGTCAGTACTATACGGGGACAGAGGTTTGAGCTCGTGGGGCCCTATCTCTCGAACATTTTCTACTATCATATATATACTTAGATTTATATATGCTGTCTGAATCAACCCTGCCCTCAGTCATTGCATCCCATTCATCCACGAGTCGTATTCTGTAAAAGTAGTTCTTGCTTTGATGTTATATTGTCTGGTTGTTCTGCTCTTACGTTACTTAAACTGTTCACTCTCGACGTCATCAGTCTGTTTTAAAACTTAAAGGTTGTGATCAGGTGCGTGTGTGTGGATGCTTGTGAATACACTCATGGAAGCACGGAAGATTCACACACATTGTCGAGTCAAAGACACAAGTGGTATATAGCAGAGGAGAGGTGAACTGTGCTGTTATCATATCTGTGCTGACCCTATCGAAAGACCCCCACCTGGTTCTCCCCCCAAATCAGTACTGGAAGGAAAGCCATCACAGCAAACGGAACTCGACTTCAAACTCATATCTGAAACCCTGTCGCTAATCTGAGATACTGAATAACTGGAGATGGATGTGATGCATATTGGCTCTTCATAGGATATGATTTATTTGCATACTCAGCTTTGCTTTGAAGCGAGTGGATCATGGTGACTAGCCATCTCTCTTGAAGTTCATATAAGGTATGAATATATATGTAGAGTCCTGTACTATACGCACTTTATTGCCTTTTCATCTCATCAGTATTGGCTAATGGTAATAAGATTCATTGTACTCTAAGGATGGCGCAATTATTTCTTTCTATTTTACTAGCAGTGACTTAAGGCTTATTGAGTCTAATAACGGGTGTGAGGAAGGAAAGTTGGGGGTCTCCATATGAGAGGCAAGAAATATGATCATATCGAGGCTGCTGCTCTTGGAAGATATTTATTAAGCGAGATGGAGTGATAGGATGGTACCTCTTGAACGAATGACGAGTAGAAAATAAAAGAGCCAGAGAGAGAGAGAGAGAGAGAGAGAGAGAGAGAGAGAGAGAGAGAGAGAGCGTAGCATACAAAGACCGTCAGTGGAACCCGCACGTTGAATGTATAACATAAAGATGACGGAGCCAATATACGGGTGTCAGTTACAACAGCGTCCGTTTCCTTAAGGGCGTATGTGTCTCTGTATCTTTCTCCTCCTCCTCCTCCCGCCCAGATGCGTGTGAGGCACTTAATTCCTTTGTCCTGGAAACTACTGGTAAAGATATGGAGCCAGGAGACCGAATATAGAAAATGGCCTCGACCGAATATAGAAAATGGCCTCTGATGACATGGATTACCTGGTGGAGGCAAAAGGTAATCCCAGGTACATATATGACAAGATTGACATTGAAGAAAAGGGAACTTTATATGATGAAATTGGATAGGGATGAATGGGATGGTGTTGAATAATGGAGCTGATTAACCGGTAAGGAAAGATCAGAAGAGGAAATGTGATCCCTAAATTAGCATATCCAAAAGAAATAAAATATATATCAAGTGTATGACACGCTTGTAGTCAGACTCGAACGCACCCGACCTTCATTCGGTAGTCACTTGTTTACCAAATAGCGTCCTAGCTACGTCTTTTCTTTGTATATCAATTGACTGTTATATTTCTTTCTTGTATCTCCCCTGATAATGTGATTTTTACTCGAAAGTACACTTGGGAACTTATCGTGTTTCATTACCTCGTAGACTTACAGGTATATATATGTGTGAAAGAAGAAAGTTAAGAGTAAATATGAAAAAGAGCAAGGTTATTAGGTACAGTAGGGTTGAGGGCCAAGTCAATTGGGAGGTAAGTTTGAATGGAGAAAAACTGGAGGAAGTAAAGTGTTTAAGATATCTGGGAGTGGATCTGGCAGCGGATGGAACCATGGAAGCGGAAGTGAATCATAGGGTGGGGGAGGGGGCGAAAATCCTGGGAGCCTTGAAGAATGTGTGGAAGTCGAGAACGTTATCTCGGAAAGCAAAAATGGGTATGTTTGAAGGAATAGTGGTTCCAACAATGTTGTATGGTTGCGAGGCGTGGGCTATGGATAGAGTTTTGCGCAGGAGGGTGGATGTGCTGGAAATGAGATGTTTGAGGACAATGTGTGGTGTGAGGTGGTTTGATCGAGTAAGTAATGTAAGGGTAAGAGAGATGTGTGGAAATAAAAAGAGCGTGGTTGAGAGAGCAGAAGAGAGTGTTTTGAAATGGTTTGGGCACATGGAGAGAATGAGTGAGGAAAGATTGACCAAGAGGATATATGTGTCGGAGGTGGAGGGAACGAGAAGTGGGAGACCAGATTGGAGGTGGAAAGATGGAGTGAAAAAGATTTTGTGTGATCGGGGCCTGAACATGCAGGAGGGTGAAAGGAGGGCAAGGAATAGAGTGAATTGGATCGATGTGGTATACCGGGGTTGACTTGCTGTCAGTAGATTGAATCAGGGCATGTGAAGCGTCTGGGGTAAACCATGGAAAGCTGTGTAGGTATGTATATTTGCGTGTGTGGACGTATGTATATACATGAGTATGGGGGTGGGTTGGGCCATTTCTTTCGTCTGTTTCCTTGCGCTACCTCGCAAACGCGGGAGACAGCGACAAAGCAAAAAAAAAAAAAAAAAGAAAATATATATATATATTCATTATACTATTTGCCATTTCCCGCGTTAGCGAGGTAGCATTAAGAACAGAGGACTGAGCCTTTGAAATGATATCCTCAACCGGCCCCCTTCTCTGTTCCTTCTTTTGGAAAATTAAAAACGAGAGGGTAGGATTTCCAGCCCCGCTCCCTCCCCTTTTAGTCGCCTTCTACGACACGCAGGGAATACGTGGGAAGTATTCTTTCTCCCCTATGCTCTCTCTCTCTCTCTCTCTCTCTCTCTCTCTCTCTCTCTCTCTCTCTCTCTCTCTCTCTCTCTCTCTCTCTCTCTCTCTCTATATATATATATATATATATATATGTATATATGTATATATATATGATTCAGCAGCCAGAAAGTGTTTTGTATACACTGTTTATTTTCATTTTTTTTTTCACATAATAACCATCATACCCAGGTCTTGGATAGGTGGAAGAAAAAAAAAAATGGAAGAAAGATTAGCTTGAGCTTCTGAGGTACATGGAGATCTGTATTTTAAAGATGGAAAGAATTTACAGGCGAGGGAAGACAAGGGAGGGAAGAGAACCCCATAACTTCACTTTACGAGGAGTGAAGGTGTCATAACGGCCATTCCTCGTGTGGCTGGTCTTCATGCAGAAGCCAGGGGAAGCAGCAACCACACACACCCGGATCTGGTGCACAGTGGGACAGATATAGATATCTCGCGAGAGCAGTGGTCAGAAAATAGATATTTGTTGGACAGATACAGAGAGAGAGAGAGAGGGAGAGAGAGAGAGAGAGAGAGAGAGAGAGAGAGAGAGAGAGAGAGAGAGAGAGAGAGAGAGAGGGAATGGTGAACAGAAAGGGGGAGTTGTGGAGAGGTGATAGTAGATGACTTAATATGGCGGAGAATGGAAGAACAATGAACACAGATATGCGAACAGCACCCCATCTTGGGCCGTATGTGGTCCATGAGGAAACGGAAAATGGGTGGGTAAATAGATAATGTAATACTGATAATGATAATAACAATAATAATGATGATAATGATATATAAAATGATAACCAATATAATGATAATGATAGTTATTATAACAAGTACGGTGCCAGTACAACATCTTCAGCTTTACGCATTTTGGTCAACAGATTTTATCATACTCATTAAGTGAGTTTCCTCGGATAGACTGGAGGATATGGCCAATCCCAGAATACTCAGTATTATTACGGCGTTAAATTACGATGTTTCGAAAAGGAACAATAGAGAAGCACAAAGATTACAAAAGATAGAATTTGTAGAAGTCGCGTTTTGGGCCAGTTAAATTCAACCAGGTTACAGCTTCCCAGCTCCATGATGTTGTACAAGTTCGAATTATGAGAAGAAATATGTGAAGTGAGAGTGAATGTACAGGTATCAGAGTGAGGAGGAGAGGGATAGCGAGATAAAGCGTGTGTCGATTGCAGTCGCTGGAGAGAGAGAGAATCATTTTTGTAGAGAGGAACGAAGATAGGCGATAGGTCAGAAGTCTGAGGAACACCATTATAGACTCTTAATTATGGGAGATATTGCTTCTTTATGTGTGCGTATGTTTGTGTGTTTATTGCTTCTTTACATATGTGTGTGTGTGCCTGTGTGTGTCTGTGTGATTGCTATTTGAGCGTTACGGGGAGAGAGTGTTACACTCGCGTCGTCCCGTCTCTCAACCATTTCATGAAACTTTTCATTCTATAGTCTTACGCTCTGCAATGTCTGTCTACGTCCCAGTAGTCACCAGTGTTGCAGTTCTCATCTTCCTGAATGTACCTCTTGATTGCCCTCTCGTAGTCACTGACAAAAGACGTTTCCACAAGAATCTCTTCAGTCTGTAGAACGAAGCAGGTGACACGTAAGAAATCTCTTTCAGTCAGATGTAGACAGCAGGTAGGAAGACATCCCACATTGTCCTAGTGTCCATCACATTGTTGTACATTATCTTTCTCATTCCTCCTTGGAGCAAATTATTTTCCATCTAGAGATCATCATTAAGACTCAGTTGCGTCTTCACCTTTGAGCACACACACACACACACACACACACACACACACACACACACACACACACACACACACACACACACACAACACACTCACATTTCCGGGAACCTAATAAGCACTCTTCCTTTCTCAGTGGAAGAGAAGATGAAAATTACGTATGATTTCTTTTATCCTTCATCTAATCTTGATTGCCTTCTTGGAACAAATATTTTTATCCTCGTTCATTGTTAGAATTAGGTCTTCATCTCTAAGCACCCACTTCCACGAACTCAGTAAGAACTTTGGATATATATGTGTATATATATATATATATATATATATATATATATATATATATATATATATATATATATATATATATATATATATTTTTTTTTTTTTTTTTTTTCCGAAGGCTCTTTTTTCTGGTGTCTTTGAGTGGCTTCCTATTCAGACCTGAGTGGACGTCACGGTCCCTGAGGAGGTTCGTCAGAGCGAGGATAATAAACAGTTTGTGATGTTTAGCTCGACACAAACGCCTGGGCAAGCAAGCTGTGGTGGATTGGCCTTCGACTTGTAAGTTGTTCGAATGTCTGTTTCGTTCATACCTGTTGTCAATACGATTTTTATGACGATCGGTACGAGGAAGGGACGATTATTTTTTTTTTTTTTACGATTTTTGAATTGCTTCGTGTTGGGGGACACGTATGCTTAAATATTTCAGTGTTTCTCATGCCATATTGTGGATGTTATATATTTCTTAACGCGTGAATCAACCTTATATTTTCCATATTAAACCTCGTTAGAAATACACACGATCTTGGGTGTAAGTAATAAGAACACCTTATTAGCTGAATTCGAATCTTCATTTAAGATTTCTTTGAAGAGTTTTAAGTCGCCCTGTTGGAAAAGCATTTTCCCGAATAAGTCCGATGAATTTCGAAACGATCGGTACAACCCGTGTTAGTCTCTTTAAGGTTGATAAAGATGGAAAAAAGGTCAGACAATCTTCCTAATAATTCTGAGATGACGCTAATTTTCTGCTAAGAAATTACATTGAAAATAATGTGGGTAATTAACACGGTTAGTTCACGTACTGATAGTTCGTGTATAGATGTATGGATTCGTGTGTTTCTTGGTATCAAAAATACATTTTCGTAAAGAAGTCACTCAACATCTTGGAACCAGCAGCTGGTCCACTATCCAGTTTGGTCAGAGTGAGAAGTTTATGGCCATCAATTGTGATTCTATTGTGTGCCTTCAAGACACTTCTCATAGATCTGTCGCGTCGATTATAGGCGAGAGGAAAAAAAAATATATATATGAGAGAACTTTTCTGCCTCTCCACTTTCTTATTTATCTTTACAGCTGTTCACGGTCTTAACTTATAACCAACCATATTGGAAATTCTATAAATGTCACGATTCTACAGCGTAGAAATTGTGGAGTCCATGTATTATAAGAGTTGCCAGGGCTCTCCATATCTTATTTTTCCCCTTTTTTCTCTCTCGAGTCATCTACGGCTGATGACCCGATACAAACCGTACAAAAGGCTAAAGCTTGTGATGTAACACACAGCACTTAAAAGCCTCTAGATTATGGAGAGTGCTTACCTGCTACCTACTTTTCCCTTTTCTTTCCGCTACGCAACTCTTGCTTTCATCCGCTTCATGTCCCTCTCAGCTCTTGTGCTATACAACTCCCCACATTCCGTAGCTCTTATAAGTACTGGCTTGGAGATTATCTGGTCCTTGAATCTCCCTTTTTTCATGTGTGGGGCATAGTAGCTGACGGACTTTCCAGTTGCTTCTTTTCTGCAGTTCCTGGAATTCGAGTGTCTTGTATTGCACAGATACTGGACATTAGTGATCCATGGTGTCGGACTTTACGGGTCACAGACCATAGGTCCACTTAGGCAATTGGTTTCTGGAGTATCTAATCCCTCTCATCTCCTGGCATGCCGCTAAAACTGAAACACCATTGGGGTACAAATTTTACTTTATTTCTCTTCCATAGGGCTTCACGAATGAATGGTATCGAATCCGGTTATCAAGATCCTCGAAGGCTAATGAAGCAAACTGAATTCTTAAAACATAAAGACAAACGCTCACTAATACACGCGCGCGCGCGCGCACACACACACACACACACACACACACACACACACACACACACACACACACACACACACACACACTTTGTGATTGCCAGTAGCGATTTCCGAGATAAAGGAAAGGATAAGAATACTTTATATCCAAGACGGTAGGGGGCCGACCAGTTTGACTTAGGGTCATAAAGCCAGTAAGTACTTAGAAAGGTTAAGGCAGTGGTGGATTTCAGTGACATCTTTATCAAGTGTGTTAGATGGAACGAAGAGAGAGAGAGACAAACAAAGAGTAAAGTCAGAAGTCAATAAATGGAGATGCCACGCTTGGCAAGAGAAAGGCGCAGAGAGCAGGAGTGATAGGAGATGGTGATGTCAGACTGAGAGTAATAATGGATTCGAAAGTTGATGAGTTTATAGTCTATGATATATAAAGAACTGGAATTCAAGGATCGTGTAAGGGAAAGTGTTTCTGCTTATCTGATATTACTGGAGTCGTGGAAACTAAGCTTACCAGAGAGATAAGTTTTCACCTCTTCAGCCCAGAGTGGTGCATGATAACAAGAAATAATAGAGACAATAAAGGAGAGGGAGGATTAGTCCTCGTAATAAAAGACAGCCTATTGAGTTTCAAGAACTAGAGGAGGATGGCTCATTCAGACAACATATATTGGGAATAAAAACCGTCGGGAAGAAGAGCTTAGTAGTGTTCTTAGTATATAACCCTCCAGAAAAAAAATTACATGGAATCAGGACAAATACACAATGCTAAATGTGTAGGAACAGGCAGGATGATCCATGAAGCAATAAAGCACTCGCTTCTGAGAAATGGTAAAGTACTGTTAATGGGGAATTGAATTACAGAGAGATAGACTTGGAGAATATATATAAAGATATCCTGTACTAGGAACACACTAGGATGTCACGTAGCACACTAGGATGTCAGGAAACACACTAGGATATCACGTAGCACACTAGGATGGCACGTAGTGCACTAGGATGTCACGTAGCACACTAGGATGTCACGTAGCACACTAGGATGTCACACAGCGCACTAGGATGTCACGGAACACACTAGGATGTCACGTAGCACACTAGGATGTCAAGTAGCTCACTAGGTTGGCACGTAGTGCACTAGAATGTCACGTAGCACACTAGGATGTCACGTAGCGCACTAGGATGGCACGTAGTGCACTAGGATATCAAGTAGCGCACCAAGATGTCACGTAGAACACTAGGATATCGCGTAGCGCACTAGGATGTCAAGTAGCGCACTAGAATGTCACGGAACACACTAGGATGTCACGTAACACACTAGGATGTCACGTAGTGCACTAGGATGTCACGGAACACACTAGGATGTCGCGTAGCACACTAGGATGGCACGTAGTGCGCTAGGATGTCACGTAGCGGACTAGGATGTCACGTAGCACACTAGGATGTCACATAGTACACTAGATATGTCACGTAGCACACTAGGATGTCACATAGCACACTAGAATGTCACTTAGCACACTAGAATGTCACGTAGAACACTTGGATGCTACGTAGCACACTAGAATGTCACGTAGCACACTAGAATGTCACGTAGCACTAGGATGTCACGGAACACACTAGGATGTCACGGAACACACTAGGATGTCACGTAGCACACTAGGATGTCGCGTAGTGCACTAGGATGTCACGTAGTGCACTAGGATGTCACGAAGCGGACTAGGATGTCACGTAGCACACTAAGGTGTCACGTAGCATACTAGGATGGCACGTAGCACACTAAGGTGTCACGTAGCATACTAGGATGGCACGTAGCACACTAAGATGTCACATAGCACACTAGGATGTCACGTAGCGCACTAGGATATCACGGAACACACTAGGATGTCACGTAGCACACTAGAATGTCACGTAGCACACTAGAATGTCACGTAGCACACTAGGATGTCACACAGCACACTAGGATGTCACATAGTACACTAGATATGTCACGTAGCACACTAGGATGTCACATAGCACACTAGAATGTCACTTAGCACACTAGAATGTCACGTAGAACACTTGGATGCTACGTAGCACACTAGAATGTCACGTAGCGCACTAGAATGTCAGGTAACACACTAGGATGTCACCTAGCACACTAGGATGTCACATAGTACACTAGGATGTCACGTAGCTTACTAGGATGTCACGTAGCACACTAGAAGGTCACGTAGCACACTAGAATGGCACGTAGCACTTTAGGATTGCACGTAGCACACTAGAATGTCACGTAGCACACTAGAATGACACGTATCACACTAGAATGGCACGTAACACTCTAGGATGGCACGTAGCACACTAGAATGTCTCGTAGCACACTAGAATCTCACGTAGCACACTAGGATGGCACGTAGCACACTAGGATGTTACATAGCACATTGGGATGGCACGTAGCACACTAGAATGACACTTAGCACACTAGGAAGTCACTAGCACACTAGAATGTCACGTAGCACACTAGGATGGCATGTAGCACACTAGGTTGTCATGTAGCTCACTAGGATGTCACGTAGCGCACTAGGATGTCACGTAGCGCACTAGGATGTCACGTAGCGCACTAGGATGTCACGTAGCGCACTAGGATGTCACGTAGCACACTAGGATGTCACGTAGCGCACTAGGATGGCACGTAGCACACTAGGATGGCACGTAACTCACTAGGATGTCACGTAGCGCTCTAGGATGTCACGTAGCGCACTAGGATGTCACGCTGTGCACTAAGATGCTGCATACCACACTAGGATGTCACATAGCGCACTAGGATGGCACGTAGCGCACTAGGATGTCACGTAGCAAACTAGGATGTCACGTAGCGCACTAGGATGTCACGTAGCACACCAGGATGGCACGTAGCACACTAGGATGTCACGTAGCGCACTAGGATTTAACATAGCACAGTAGGATGTTACATAGCACACTAGAATGTCACGTAACACACTAGGATGTGACGTAGCACACAAGGATGTCACGTAGCACACTAGGATGAGATGGACTGATCCTTACTAAACATTATCTACACTGATATTAGCATGGATGTTGAGAACATTATATACGTCACACCAGCTGGAAGAACCGATCATGTAGTACTCAACTCAGAATATGTGGTAAACAGAGGAGGCTAAAAGAGCAGAGGTGAGACTGGATATGAGGAGGAGATATAGTCGTGGATACTACACAAACCTCAGTCATTTCTATATATATATATATATAGAAATAAAAAGAGCGTGGTTGAGAGAGCAGAAGAGGGTGTTTTGAAATGGTTTGGGCACATGGAGAGAATGAGTGAGGAAAGATTGACCAAGAGGATATATGTGTCGGAGGTGGAGGGAACGAGGAGAAGAGGGAGACCAAATTGGAGGTGGAAAGATGGAGTGAAAAAGATTTTGTGTGATCGGGGCCTGAACATGCAGGAGGGTGAAAGGAGGGCAAGGAATAGAGTGAATTGGAGCGATGTGGTATACAGGGGTTGACGTGCTGTCAGTGGATTGAATCAAGGCATGTGAAGCGTCTGGGGTAAACCATGGAAAGCTGTGTAGGTATGTATATTTGCGTGTGTGGACGTGTGTATGTACATGTGTATGGGGGGGGGGGTTGGGCCATTTCTTTCGTCTGTTTCCTTGCGCTACCTCGCAAACGCGGGAGACAGCGACAAAGTATAAAAAAAAAAAAAAAAAAAAAAAAAAAAAAATATATATATATATATATATATATATATATCAGGATAGCGTGTTTGTGGATGTGGGCAAGATGGTTCTGTTTCTCTGGAGGCGCTGGAGCGCTGGTGGCGGATTCATGTGAGAAACTGCAGAAGCTGGTGACGGAGTTTGGTAAAGTGTGTGGAAGAAGAAAGTTAAGAGTAAATGTGAATAAGAGCAAGGTTATTAGGTACAGTAGGGCTGAGGGTCAAGTCAATTGGGAGGTGAGTTTGAATGGTGAAAAACTGGAGGAAGTGAAGTGTTTTAGATATCTGGGAGTGGATCTGTCAGCGGATGGAACCATGGAAGCGGAAGTGGATCATAGGGTGGGGGAGGGGGCGAAAATTTTGGGAGCCTTGAAAAATGTGTGGAAGTCGAGAACATTATCCCGGAAAGCAAAAATGGGTATGTTTGAAGGAATAGTAGTTCCAACAATGTTGTATGGTTGCGAGGCGTGGGCTATGGATGGAGTTGTGCGCAGGAGGATGGATGTGCTGGAAATGAGATGTTTGAGGACAATGTGTGGTGTGAGGTGGTTTGATCGAGTAAGTAACGTAAGGGTAAGAGAGAGGTGTGGAAATAAAAAGAGCGTGGTTGAGAGAGCAGAAGAGAGTGTTTTGAAATGGTTTGGGCACATGGAGAGAATGAGTGAGGAAAGATTGACCAAGAGGATATATGTGTCGGAGGTGGAGGGAACGAGGAGAAGAGGGAGACCAAATTGGAGGTGGAAAGATGGAGTGAAAAAGATTTTGTGTGATCGGGGCCTGAACATGCAGGAGGGTGAAAGGAGGGCAAGGAATAGAGTGAATTGGAGCGATGTGGTATACAGGGGTTGACGTGCTGTCAGTGGATTGAATCAAGGCATGTGAAGCGTCCGGGGTAAACCATGGAAAGCTGTGTAGGTATGTATATTTGTGTGTGTGGACGTGTGTATGTACATGTGTATGGGGGGGGTTGGGCCATTTCTTTCGTCTGTTTCCTTGCGCTACCTCGCAATACGCGGGAGACAGCGACAAAGTATAAAAAAAAAAAAAAAAAAAAAAAAAAAAAAAATATATATATATATATATATATATATATATATATATATATATATATATATATATATATATATATATATATATGTGTGTGTGTGTGTGTGTGTGTGTGTGTGACAAAAAGTGACGCCTGCACGCACAAAATAGTGCAAATGAACTCGTAGTTTGTTTATATATATATATATATATATATACATATATATATATATATATATATATATATATATATATATATATATATATATATATATATATATATATGTATATATTTGACGAAGAAAATGACGCCTCCAGAGAAACAGAACCATCTTGCCCACATCCACAAACACGCTATCCTGATATTTTCAATTTCTTTTTTCAGCTTTGGTTCCGCAAATGGTTGAAGTGTAACATTTTCCTGGGCTGCCTGTGTGAGCTGGCGGGCGGGCGGGTCTTCTCCCTCCTGTGTGCCTCTCTTTTGCTCAAAATCCTTTGTCTTCCTCAGCCTCTATTATTTTTTTTTTCTTTTCGTTTTTCTTGTTTGTCTACGCTGTTCTCTTTGTCTATCAACTCACTGCTTACGTTAATACATAATTTCATCCTGGCAAAGGGAGGTTTGTCTTTCTTGTTCCGCGTCTTCTTCAGCTGCCTCCGCTTGTCAACTGTTTTCCCTGTCTTCTGTTAAGACGTTGAGCTTATGCAGGTCAGGCTTTGGAGACTTTGTTGCTTAACCTGCTCGATGTAATTGCGTATTTTGTGAGTCTGGTTGTCCTTCATCCTCTCTCTCTCTCTCTCTCTCTCTCTCTCTCTCTCTCTCTGTGTGTGTGTGTGTGTGTATGCGCGTGTGTATGTTTGAGTGGTTTCATCAGTTTACACCCAACACAGATGTTCATTATATAACCCGGAAGGACTACATCCTTCTCCAGGAAATCCCGTAGCCTCAAGGATGCGCTACACCTCAGCAGCAGGGTAAGGATGCACTCCTTTGCAGTGAGAAATTTGTTGACGAGATTGTTTCGTGACAAGACCTCGCACAAGGCAGTGTAACCTGAAGTAGGCAGATTCCGGTAACCCCCCCATATATATATATATATATATATATATATATATATATATATATATATATATATATATATATATATATATATATTTGCTTGTATACAACTCTGTTTTTGTACAGTTGCATGTCCTGCTGCGCTCTTTCGTGCATCTCTTCCATTAATTTTGGGCTTCACTGCAAATGTCTTTTCTCTTTACGTCCAGACAGACGTTGTTTCCCTTTTACACACACACACACACACACACACACACACACACACACAGACACAGACACACATACACACTTGTTCGCCGTTTCCCATGTTAGCTAGTCAACGCCAGGAACAGATATTATAGGCAAGGTATAGTTGATCCATCAGCGGAATAATTGTTTGACAATGCATTACCTCGATGGAGCCCCCTGGATCTATCATACTCCAGCTTTCTTCCCTCGGTGGAGCCCCTAGATCTATCATACTCCAGCTTTCTTCCCTCGGTGGAGTCCCTGGATCTATCATACTCCAGCTTTCTTCCCTCGGTGGAGCCTCTGGATGTATCATACTCCAGCTTTCTTCCCTCGGTGGAGCCCCTGGATCTATCATACTCCAGCTTTCTTCCCTCAGTGGAGCCCCTGGATCTATCATACTCCAGCTTTCTTCCCTCGGTGGAGCCCCTGGATCTATCATACTCCAGCTTTCTTCCCTACTTTCCTAATTACCTTCTTTATCCACCTCACTCTTAGGAACGCATCCGACACACACATACTACTTTCCCGGCTAGACTCTTCAGCCTCAACTAAAACCCCGCTCTTTCCACTCACCGCCCATGACAGATATTCATAGCTTTACCTCCAGCCACCTGGGGCCCCTTGACGAAGGCGAACGAAGGTAGGAAGAAGCCCCCTCAAGAGCTAGCCTGTTGTTGCGTTGTTTTTCAATCGCTGCAAAATATTTGTGAATAACTCGGGAGAGCGATTGGGTTTTCCTACGAACACTTCGTTCTCATAAATGGTTCTTTTTCTTCACCTTCTTCTTCTTCTTCACTTCTTCCTTCGTTCTGCCAGCCAAGTTATCGTAAAGACCCACTTCAACCATTGCCAACAGTGTTGGAAAACATTAATTGTCAGAGGGAGTCATTCTTGCCCGAAGAATTATATGCAAAAAAAGTAAATAACTTAAAGTTTTGCCTGCACGGCTGGTCTGTCTGCCACCGTAAGTGCGTGTTTGTTTTTATTCGTGTGTACGTGTGAAATTACGTGTATTTGCCCGTATGTGTGTCTGGGTATGTGTGTCTTAAAAGTGTGTGTGTGTGTGTGTGTGTGTGTTAGGTTAGAAGTATGTTTTTGAATGTGCACACTGAGGGATTCCATGACTCTCTCTCTCTCTCTCTCTCTCTCTCTCTCTCTCTCTCTCTCTCTCTCTCTCTCTCTCTGCATAGTTGTGTGTATTTCCAGGAGATTTTGTCCAAGTTTGTCCTTAAATGTATACTGTAACTCATTGAATGTATACTGTGACCCACTTGAGTGTATACTATGACCCACTTGAGTGTGTACTGAGTCACTTGAGTGCACATAGTGACCCACTTGAGTGCACACTGAGACCCACCTGAGTGTATAATATGACCCACTTGAGTGTGTACTGAGTCACTTGAGTGCACACTGAGATCCACTTGAGTGTATTATTATAATATGACCCTCTTGAGTGTGTACTGAGTCACTTGAGTGTACACTGTGACCCACTTGAGTGCACACTGTGACCCACTTGAGTGCACACTGTGACCCACTTGAGTGTACACTGTGACCCACTTGAGTGTACACTGTGACCCACTTGAGTGTATACTCTGACACACTCCAACGTATACTGTGATCTATTTCAGTGTATCCCGTGACCCAGTAAAGTATAAATTGTGACCCACTTGGGTGTACAGTGTGGGGGAGGCGACTTCCCCCCCACTGCCGCTCCACTGCGGCAGAAAGTGAGCCAGACACTTAGCTCAGAGATATGAAAGTTAAGCGGATTGAGAAAGCAGCTATCAAACTTTTTTTCCTGGACGTCGAATTTTCCTCTCCTACTCCAGAAACTTTGCTCTACGGTTATTTTTCTGAAGGAAAACTTGTGAAACTTTTTTGTGGAACGTCATATTTTATCCCAAAAATAATTTGAAATTTTGTCCTGGACTTCATTTTTTTTTTTGTTTTGTTTTGTCAAAAAGTTTTAAGACTTTTTCCTGCACGTTTGTACAAGAAACTTGTAAGAAATTTTCCTGGAAGTCATTGTCATTTGACAAAACTTAAGAAGGTTTTTGCTGGACGTTAAGACTTATTTTCGAAAAAATAATGAAACTTTTTCCTTGCCTTTTTAATGAAAACAAATTGAAGCTTTTTTTGTCGTCTGGCTTTGCTGCTTCACTGGAGGCTTATGAAATTTTTTTTTTTCGTCTTTATATTTTATTCTCAAAAAACTTATGGAACATTTTCCTGGACGTCATTTGATATTTTCTTTAACTTTACCAAGTATGACTTTATTCTGTAGACATTGAATTTGCTTTCCTCTTCCTACACCTAAGATAAGGGAACATTTCATTTAAAGACTTCAATTTTTTGCATATTAATATTATCCTCCATTAATCACTTATATGAATAATAAAAACTCTTAGAGATTAACTTTCAATATACGCAACTAAGAACGCACCCACTATGAACATATAGATTCTTCAGAGGGATAAGAAAAAAAATAAAATCTTACAAGGAACATACCGAATATCCATTTTTCATATATCTCACAGGGAATGAATTTTTTAGAAAACGGAACCCACAAGAAGAAGAAACCGCCATTGACAAGCAAACTCAGAATATTTTTGTTCAAAGGTCCAGAGCGACCGCAGAGATAGAGGCTTGGAAGAAATAACTTCTTAGTTCATCTTGATGAAAATCAACAGAAAAGAAAATGTATTGCAATTTTAGATCCTTGATATATATATATATATATATATATATATATATATATATATATATATATATATATATTTTTTTTTTTTTTTTTTTTTTTTTTTTTTAACTATTCGCCATTTCCCGCGTTAGCGAGGTAGTGTTAAGAACAGAGGACTGGGCCTTTTTTGGAATATCCTCACCTGGCCCCCTCTGTTCCTTCTTTTGGAAAATTAAAAAAAAAAAGAGAGGGGAGGATTTCCAGCCCCCCGCTCCCTCCCCTTTTAGTCGCCTTCTACGACACGCAGGGAATACGTGGGAAGTATTCTTAATCCCCTATCCCCAGGGATAATATATATATATATATATATATATATATATATATATATATATATATATATATATATATATATATATATATATATATACATATATATATATATATATATATATATATATATATATATATATATTATATACATCGCATCTCTATCAACTCTATCATATGTCTTCTCCAGATCCATAAATGCTACATACAAATCCATTTGCTTTTTCAAGTATTTCTCACATACATTATATATGTATATATATATATATATATATATATATATATATATATATATATATATATATATATATATATATATATATATATATATATCAAGGTTATATAGGGTTGATAAAGATGCCTTGTAGGCCATAAGAATATATGATGTGGGAGGAAAGCTGCTAGCAGCATTGGTTAGTTTTCATCAAGGGTCTAAGGCTAGTGAAGGAATAGGAAGAGAGGAGAGTGAGTAGTTCCAAGTGAAGGTTTTTCTGCGGCAGGGTTGTGCAGTGTCATCATGCAGTTTAATTTGGTTATGGATGTTGTGTTTAGGAAGGTGAATACGAGAGTCTTAGAGAGAGGGGCGAGCATACAGTCTGTAAGGGATGCGAGTGCCTGGGAAGTGAGTCAGTTGTTTGCTGATGACACAGCACTGGTGGCAGATTCGAATGAGAAGCTGCAGAAGTTTGTGACTTAGTTTGGAAGTGTCTGAAAGGAGGAAGTTGATATCAAATGCCAACATAAACAAGGTTATTAGATTTAGCAGGGTTAGTTGGGGTGTGATTTTGAATGGTGAAAACTTGGAGAGTAAACTGTTTTAGATGCCTGTGAGTGGACATGGCGGCATATGGAAGCGGAAGTGTGTCACAGGGTAGGTGAGGGGACGAAGGTTCTGGGAGCACTGAAGAATGTGTGGAAAGAGTGGTCGTTACCTGGTCGGGCAAAAATTGGTATGTTTGAAGGTGTAGTAGTCCTAACAATTTTGTATTGATGCGAGACATGACCATCAGGTGATGATGTATGTATATGGGTGGTTGTACTGGAAGTGATAAAAGAGTGCGAAGGTGTGGTAATTAAAAGATTCTGGTTTAAGAGCTGAAGAGGATGCGCTAAAATGGTTTCGACATATGGATAGAATGGTAGGAAAGGTTTATAAAGAGGAAGTACGTGTAGGAAGTGAAGGAACAAGAAGAACGAAGAGACTAAATAAGAAGTGGAAAGATGGAGTGAAAATGATTTTGAGTGATCGGCACCTGAACATGCAGGAGGATGACAGGTGTGCAGGGGATAGAGTAAGATGGAACGTGTGAAATACAGGGGTCGACTTGTTGTCAGTGAACTGAACCACAGCATGTGAAGCGGCCGTGGTAAACCATGGAAGGTCAGTAAGGCCTGGTTGTGAATAGGGAGCTGAGGTTTCAGTGCATTGCATATGACAGCCAGACAATGGGCTTGTTTGAATGCGGTTTTTTCTGTTCCTGTCGCCCCTTGCTAACACGGGAAACGGCGTGGTGTAGAAGTTAGTGTTCCTGGCCGTGACGCATGCGCGGGTCGTCTAGGGTCGAGCACATAGGTTCATGTCTTGGTTGCGGCAGGCAGTCCACAGTCAACCCTGCTGTTCATCCACCCCTCGGGGTTGGTCGATGAAATGGATACCTGGATAAAGCTAGTGTAAATATATATATATATATATATATATATATATATATATATATATATATATTGGAAAGGATCACAATTTTGTATTGACGGGAGTAATGCCATCTCGGTTATTAACTTTAACTCTATTACCACGAGAAATATCATTGAATCTTCTATTATTAAATACACAAAGAATTATAATCTTAATAATAGTGATGGTCTATACAAATTAGATAACTTTATTGTTGATAAGATTTGTAAAATGATAAGTTTATGAACGCTCGTTGTCTGTCTTGGACAATCACATGTTTACCAAATGACGTCCTAGCTTCGTCTCTTCGATGTATATCAACTGACTGTTATATTTTTCTCTTGTGTCTCCCCTGATGATGTGATTATTACACGAAAGTGCACTTGGGAACTTATCGTGTTTCATTTTCCCCGCGGACTCATAGGAATATATATATATATATATATATATATATATATATATATATATATATATATATATATATAAAGCAACATGACCTTTTCCCCTCAGCAACAGCAATGGTTATAGATATCAGTTTATTTTTCGTTCATTTTTCCTTTCCTGATGGGAAATATATTCAGCATACATCTCTCCCCTAAGCGTAGGGCACTTTGTTTTTATCATCAATTTGCGTGTGAGGTTTTATTCCTGTATGTGTTTCATTGATTTTTTTCTCTTTTCATACATATTCGCCGCTTCCCGCGTTAGCGAGTGAGCTTTCCAGAACAGAGGACTGAGACTTAGCATGGAAAACTCCTCAACTGGCCTCCTTGTCTGTTCCTTCTTTTGGGAATGTAAAACTGAGGGGAGGATTTCTAGCTCCCCAGCCCCTGTCCCTTCTTAGTAGCCTTCTTCGACACGCAGGGAATACGTGTGAACTATTCTTTCACACCTATGATATATGTATATATATATATGTATATATATATATATATATATATATATATATATATATGTATATATATATATATATATATATATATATGTATATATATATATGTATATATATATATATATAATGTGTGTGTGTGTGTGCGTGTTTGTGTTTGTTCCTATGAGTCCACGGGGGAAGTGAAACACTATAAGTTCCCAAGTGCACTTTCGTGTAATAATCACATCATCAGGGGGGACACGAGAGAAATATAAGTCAGTTGATATACAACGAAGATGCGTAGCTTGGACGCCATTTGGTAAACATGCGATTGTCCAAGACACGAAAGTGCACTTGGGAACTTATCGTGTTTCATTTTCCCCGTGGACTCATAGGAATATACTTTATCACGCGCAAAATTGTGATCCTTTCCAATATGAGTGTGCGTGTGTGTGACTAGGCTAAACCTACTTGAGGTTACATGGGGAGTAAAAAGTCACTTTGGCGAGGCTGTATCATTGGGATACAGTCTCGTCAAAGGACTTCTCACTCTAAAAGACTCCATATTTCGCTGTTACTGGAAGTAAAGCAGACCTGGGCTGCAAGTATTATATATATATATATATATATATATATATATATATATATATATATATATATATATATATATATGGTAAGGGAAAAAGAATTCTAGGCGTGTCATAGAAGGCGATTTGAGGGAGAAGGAGCAAGGGAGTTGGATGCTCTGCCCTTGTATTTATGTTTCTAAAAAATGGAACAGAAGAAGGAGCCAAGCAGGGAGTGCTCGTACTCCTCGAGGACTCAGGCTAGGGTGTCTAAATATGTATGGATGTCACCAAAATGAGATGAGAGAAGGTATTATGTTTGCGGAAGAGAGCCTGGAGTTTCTGGCTCTGCGTGAAGGAAGGTACGAGGGTAAAGGGTAAGAATGGTTTGGAGTACATTCGTTGGTTGGTGACACGACAAAAGGTCAAGCACTACTGCAGAAGCAGGAGTTGTGGGAGCGTGTGAAAGAGGGTGAAGAAGTGATCTCTGGACTGATGTGGGTAAAAATGAAAGTGCAGGGCGAGAGTCTGGCTATGAAAAGAAAGATCATGAGAAGCAAGTCTTTTGGGAGCAGCTGAGTGAGTGTGTCAGCAGTTTTCATGCAAGATGCCGGGTTTTAGCAGTGGATGATTCTAATGCGTAGGTGAGTACTGTGGCACTTGAGGATGTAATAGGGGTTGCATGGGATATTTAGTAGAGTGGACGGAAATGTTGAGCAGCTTGTGGAATTGTGTGCTGAAACAAAGACTGATTATTGGGACTGCCTGGTTTGAAGAAGACATACAAAAGTATACGTATGTGATTAGAAAATATGGTCACTGGGTATCATTGGATTACATATCAACTGATATTGGATGTGATTGTGCTGCGAAGGAGGTGGGGAGAGATATGTGATCAATAAGTGCCTTATGGAGGCGAGGATGAAGATTTGCAGACAGACATTTTCGGAAAAGAGGAAACGATTTGGGTAAGAAGAGAGTGGTGAGAGTAAGTAAGCTTGGAAAAGAGACTTGTGTAAAGAAACAGACGAGAGATTGAGAGTAGAATGGCAAAACGTAAGAGTAAATGAAGCCAGGGTGGTGGGTGAGGAATGGGAGATATTTAGGGAAGCAGTGCTAGCATGTGCGAGAGACGCATAAGGTGGGAGGGAGGTGGGCAGATTCGAAAAAGTAGTGAGTGGTGGGTAGGATGAAGAAGTATAATTATTAGTAAAAGAGAAACGAGAGATATATGGATAACAGAAAGCGGCAGGAGATCAAGAGGAACGTGCAGAGGTTGAAAAAGAGGGGATATATATGAATATATATGCACTTTGTTTGTATATATATATATATATATATATATATATATATATATATATATATATATATATATTATTATTATTATTATTATTATACTTTGTCACTGTCTCCCGCGTTTGCGAGGTAGCGCAAGGAAACAGACGAATGAAATGGGCCAACCCCCCCCCCCCATACACATGTATATACATACGTCACACACGCAAATATACATACCTACACAGCTTTCCATGGTTTACACCAGACGCTTCACATGCCTTGATTCAATCCATTGACAGCACGTCAACCCCGGTATACCACATCGCTCCATTTCACTCTACTCCTTGCCCTCCTTTCACCCTCCTGCATGTTCAGGCCCCGATCACACAAAATCTTTTTCACTCCATCTTTCCACCTCCAATTTGGTCTCCCTCTTCTCCTCGTTCCCTCCACCTCCGACACATATATCCTCTTGGTCAATCTTTCCTCACTCATTCTCTCCATGTGCCCAAACCACTTCAAAACACCCTCTTCTGCTCTCTCAACCACGCTCTTTTTATTTCCACACATCTCTCTTACCCTTACGTTACTCACTCGATCAAACCACCTCACACCACACATTGTCCTCAAACATCTCATTTCCAGCACATCCATCCTCCTGCGCACAACTCTATCCAGAGCCCACGCCTCGCAACCATACAACATTGTTGGAACCACTATTCCTTCAAACATACCCAAATTGAAGTTGGAAAGATGGAGTGAAAAAGATTTTGCGTGATCGGGGCCTGAACATGCAGGAGGGTGAAAGGCGTGCAAGGAATAGTGAATTGGAACGATGTGGTATATCGGGGTCGACGTGCTGTCAATGGATTGAACCGGGGCATGTGAAGCGTCTAGGGTTAACCATGGAATGTTCTGCGGGGCCTGGATGTGGAAAGGGAGCTGTGGTTTCGGTGCATTATTACATGACAGCTAGAGACTGAGTGTGAACGAATGTGGCCTTTGTTGTCTTTTCCTAGCGCTACCTCGCGCACATGAGGGGTGAGGGGGTTGTTATTTCATGTGTGGCGGGGTGGCGATGGGAATGAATAAAGGCAGACAATATGAATTATGTACATGTATATATATCTATATATCTATCTATCTATCTATCTATCTATCTATCTATCTATCTATATATATATATATATATATATATATATATATATATATATATATATATATATATATATGTCTGTGTGTATATATATATGTATACGTTGAGATGTATAGGTATGTATATTTGCGTGTGTGGACGTGTATGTATATACATGTGTATGTGGGTGGGTTGGGCCATTGGGCCATTCTTTCGTCTGTTTCCTTGCGCTACCTCGCTAACGCGGGAGACAGCGACAAAGCAAAATAAATAAATAAATAGAATATATATATATATATATATATATATATATATATATATATATATATATATATATATTTATATATATATATATATATATATATATATATATATATATATAATATATATATATATATATATATATATATATATATATATATATACACACACACACACAGAAAGGATGCTTGGGTCAGGGTGGTATGCAAAGTGAAGAGAGAATAGGTGGTGATAGCCTAAGTGATATGAAATGTGGCAAGGCGGCTGAAGTGGATGGTATTGCAGTATGATTTCTTAAGGAAGTGACTGTGTTGTTGATTGCTAAGTTAGGATTGTCACTGTATGTGTGAATTATGGTTAGATGCCTGAGGACTGGCGGAATGCATATCTGGTGCCATTGTATAAATGAAAGGGGGATATAGGTGAGTGTTCAAACACAGATGTATAAGTTTGTTGAATGAACCTAGTAAATTCTATGGTATACCAGTGACTAAGAGGATGAAGGCATGTACAAAGCATCAGAGCTGTGTGAGTTTAGAAGTGGTAGAGCATGTAAGATCATTTGTTTGCTTTAAAGAATATGTGTGATAGATACTTAGAGAGACAGATGGATTTGCATGTTGAATTTATGAATCTGGAAACATATGATAGGGTTGATAGAAATGCGTTGTGGAAAGACTTAAGAATATGCGGTGTAGAGGAAAGCTTTTAGAAGCAGTAAGAAGTTTTTATCATGGATGAAAAGCATGTGTGCGTGTGGTTCCAAGTGAAGGTTGGTCTGCAGTAGGGATGTGTGGTGTCACAGGCCATGGATGCTTAATTTGTTTCTGGGTAGGGTGGTGAGGAAGGTAAATGCGAGTTTTGGAGAGTGAGGGGTCTTGGGAAGTGAGTCAGGTGTTGTTTGCTGAGGATACAGATCTGGTGGCGGATTCGAGTGAGAA
>NC_092238.1:39280649-39318149 GCF_036320965.1 Panulirus ornatus | reverse complement strand
TGTCCTTCAGTGATATCCTTTGATATTATCCTGAACTGGTACTTTCTTGGAGTAGTATCCTATTTACGCTGTCCTGAAAGAGCATCCTTTAACATAGCCTCTGAGGAATATCCTATAACACTATTCTAAAACATCGACCCGGAGCAGTATCCTTCAAGACTGTCCTTGTAAATTGCGTTGTAACACAGTCCTAGTGTAGTGACCTGTAAGAAACTTTTAAAGTAGAGACAGGATTCTTTAAGACTCCTAGAGTAGTGACCTGTAAGAAACTCCTGAAATAGTAAGTGTCCTTTAACACAGTCCTAGAGTAGTAGTGACCTTTAAGAACCACCTGAAGAAGTATCCTTTTACACAATCCTAGAGTAGTAGTGACCTTTAAGAATATCCTGAAGTAGTATCCTTCTACACGGTCCTAGAGTAGTAGTGACCTTTAAGAATATCCTGAAGTAGTATCCTTTTACACGGTCCTAGAGCAGTGAGTTTTAAAAGCCTCTCGGGGTATTGTCCTTTAACACAGTACACTACCTTTGAACACTACCTTGGAGCAGTACCCTTTAAGAACCTCCTCATGTTGAATCTTTGAGGAGGACGGGCCTGGAGCAGCAGCAGCAGCAGCCTTTAAACACTATCTTGAGTCGTACGCATTAGTGCTTTTCCTCCAGAGACTCGTAGAGGCGTTGGGATGTGTTGGGTATCAGCAGAACCAAGACACGTTATGTATTGCGTTTGAAGCTTCGAAACGTTCTGAATTATAAGTGAGATATTGCTGTTATCGTCTTCCTAAATCGACTGTCAGTTGAAAGAGGACAATATGAATATGAACTTGAATACAGTATGAGCCATGAAGACAAGCTTTATTTTCTAGTTCATAGAAAGTCAGGTAATCTCTAATGTTCAGAGACAACAGTTGCCAAAACAAATTATTTCTAGCGAGATTCAGCCTTGACTTCAACCGATAAATCAGCTGATACAATCTGTTGGGGAGTCTAACTTCCGAAGCAATTTCCCCTTGCAGAAGATTCGTTTATGTTCAGAATCAGTATCAATGCATTCCAACCCTCGAACCAATTCCTAACGTGTCCCCAGTTTACGACATCCGAGGATTCAATTCCATAAAACAAGATAATTTTTCGTTAAGCATAGCACTGCCTCAGTTGTGCGCAGGCTGTTGTAGGGATGATCTCTGAGAATTACCCAGGAGCAAAGCTTAGTCGTCATGACCTCGGGTTTCTTCTGTGAGACTCCGTAAGCGAACTGTGTTTTCGCAGAAACATAAGATCACGTATGCCTTTCAAGGTCACGCATGATGCATTGCCTTTTGCGATCGTGAAAATGCGCAAAAACACAGATACTTGTCTAGAATGTATAAATTGATAACGTTCATTTATGGATATAGATTAATCTTCGAAGACATTGGTAATGTAAGACGAGTTTGGCTTTGATAAGCATCATGTTATCTCGTGTGTGTAATGTAGCTTAATAACCAGTAAGAGGCAAGAAACAGATGTGAGTGGGACAAGCTTCTGCCTGACTTACGAAGGTGAATAACAACGTAAAGAATAATCAGTGCATCGAAAAGTACATATTTTTTCTCCTGGACAGTCATTAAATTCTCTCTCTCTCTCTCTCTCTCTCTCTCTCTCTCTCTCTCTCTCTCTCTCTCTCTCTCTCTCTCTCACATACACTAACATATGATTACACACACTTATTCAAATACACCCCTCATAAAACATATATAGAGCAAGCAAGTATACACACACATACACACACAAATTATTTTCCAGAAACATACGATGCCACGATAAGTCGCCTGCTTTTTAAGTACTGCTCTCATAACAGAGAGAGTCACTTGCAGTACGACGCCCTGTGCTTGAGAACGCACACATGTTGACGAGGAAGATGACAAGTTGCAGTCGGTGAGTAGTGCCGCCCACCAGGGACTGGGTATAAAAAGAATCCTTTCATGATACTGAGTGACACATGCCCTTGACATCTCGTGTGGTCGACCTTCCCACGTTCGGTGCGTGTGGTAGTCATGTTTACCAATCCTTCCCTTCCTTCTGTACCACCGAGTATGTCTTCATGATGATGATGCCTCATCTCCTCATATGATTGTCATTCCTGGATATTAAGTCTCTCTCTCTCTCTCTCTCTCTCTCTCTCTCTCTCTCTCTCTCTCTCTCTCTCTCTCTCTCTCTCTCTCTCTCTCCTGAGGGTTTGTGACGAGGACATCTTGTCCATGGAATGAAAGTCAAGGTTCAGAGCTCAAGTTGGAACTTGAACCATCTTACAGACGGTGACGAGGAGTTGAAGACTCTTTAGTGTTGATATTCTATTGTCGGTATTACTCTCAGGTATGGTATTCTTTGGCATGTTCTACCAGTCTGGTAAATCATGAATCCAGTAAAATTTCATGGTGTGTGTGTGTGTGTGTGTGTGTGTGTGTGTGTGTGTGTGTGTGTACTCGCGTGTCTGTGCGTGTGTATGTAAATCTCGTGTATCTGTTGTTCTTAGAGTTCGACTGTGTGCCCTGGTCAACCTCCGAGCCACGCGTGAGAGTCACCAAGCATGACCAGTGCACCTGTAGGAGTAGTGACCTGGGGCCAGTGCAGGACATGGCTGCCGGCGTATGAGGAAGAAATAAAAGCGAGAGTTGACAGCGGTTCATAAAGGGAGGACGGGCAGGCAGTGATGGCGTAGGGGTGCAGCCGTGGAGGCCAGCGAACCTACCATTTGTTACCTAGACGTGTAATTTTGTCGCTCGCTCCCCCCTAGTGCCAATTGCTCTTACATTGGAACGCAGGATGGCAGGTCTGTGTTGTCCCTGGCCAGAGCTCGAGCTACTAGGGGCATGCATCAACGTTATCACTAGACCGTCACACTCCCGTTGACGTGGTATCATTCCCGGGTCTCCTGAGCTTGGGTACTGGACGAGTATTTGCGGATCAGCACGACGGCTCCCTCACCGTTCATGTACACTGGTGCTGTCACCTGTTCCCCCAGGACCATCGCTGTCTGGGTTGCGAGGGTCGCTCTTGCTGATGATAAGGGTTTATCTCTTGTGTCCTATGAGTGGCCAGGGTCAATACTAAGGTCGTTAACGACAAGCTATATCCACTGATCGAGATATATTTTAACACCTTCTTCAGTTGTCTGGCATCTCAAGACGCCTGTAGTGGATGTAAATACGACCAAAATGTACTTCACTAAAGAGCCTTCTGTACGAACTCTTTTACGGAGTCGTTTTCATCTCCGGCAAGATCGTATGGCAACTGGCGTGTATTCCTAAGCCAGCGTCTTGGTTAAACCTGGAATGACATTGATGTCTTTGCAATGAAAAGGATTTTTAGATCATTGTGAGCGTTTCTTTGCGCGTATCAACAAACAATAAACCGTATGTCATTCTGGTATACATAGAGACTTTTAAGTTGTAAATGTAACTTGTTTATAATCTGAAAGACGTGTAAAATCCAACAGCATCAGCCTGTTGGTGGAACTCGACTCTGAAATATATTCTTTACCTGAAAAAAATGACACGAGAATGAGAAGCATCATATTATCATTAATTTACATGTTTGGCATATTTTATCTCGCAAATTAACGTTTCCACTAAAGCCAAAATAATTCAACATTAAAAGTAATATGTACCCGGCGTGCGACGCCTTTGATGCTGTTGCTTGATGATTAAACTTTCATACGTGGAATGACATCAGCAGATGTTTATCTCCGGGCTTGGGGGAAGGCATGCTAGAGTTACAAGGGACGCGTCAGCAGGACGTTGCTCGTGTACTGACACACGAGGATACGGCAGAGTTAGACCTATAGAAACGGCAGACTGGATTGTACATTGTATCGGTGATATTTGCCCTGGATTTAGATACTTGTACGCGATGTGCTTCGAAGGTGTTGCGGTTATTGATCCTGACTGCTAATCCATTGGCACGATTTCAATCCCCGGCGTGGGCAGACGGTGCACAGTTTACCCAGCCGTTCATCCTTCTTCAGGTGGGTTGGTAATTGGGTACCAACTACGGCTTGGGTGAAGGACCACTACGGCCGTGACAGTCCTAGCTGGCCGACGGCTTCTAACTCGGATCGAGTTAACCCTTGGACGTTTGTGTCCACAGGGTATGACCCACACTGACAGGCAGACGAGCCGACCATGGTCTGATAATATACTCATATCCGAACATCAGGTGACACTAAATAACCTTGTATGTATTACAAATAATGCTGATATTATGTTGTATACTATTAATAACTTAACACATTAAGCAGAGAAGACAGTAAAACTCTTCAATGTTGTATGGTTGTGAGGCGTGGGCTATGGATAGAGTTGTGCGCAGGAGGGTGGATGTGCTGGAAATGAGATGTTTGAGAACAATATGTGGTGTGAGGTGGTTTCATCGAGTAAGTAATGTAAGGGTAAGAGAGATGTATGGAAATAAAAAGAGCGTGGTTGAGAGAGCAGAAGAGTGTGTTTTGAAATGGTTTGGGCGCATGGAGAGAATGAGTGAGGAAAGATTGACCAAGAGGATATATGTGTCGGAGGTGGAGGGAACGAGGAGAATTGGGAGACCAAATTGGAGGTGGAAAGATGGAGTGAAAAAGATTTTGAGTGATCGGGGCCTGAACATGCAGGAGGGTGAAAGGCGTGCAAGGAAAAGAGTGAATTGGATCGATGTGGTATACCGGGGTCGACGTGCTGTCAATGGATTGAATCAGGGCATGTGAAGCGTCTGGGGTAAACCATGGAAAGTTCTGTGGGGCCTAGATGTGGAGAGGGAGCTGTGGTTTCGGGCATTATTACGTGGCAGCTGGAGACTGAGTGTGAGCGAATGGGGCCTTTGTTGTCTTTTCCTAGCGCTACCTCGCAAACGCGGGAGACAGCGACAAAGCAAAATAAACAAATAAATAAATAAATGAATATATATATATATATATATATATATATATATATATATATATATATATATATATATATATATATATATATATGTATATACCTGGGGATAGGGGAGAAAGAATATTTCCCACGTATTCCCTGCGTGTCGTAGAAGGGGACTAAAAGGGGAGGGAGCGCAGGCTGGAAATCCTCCACTTTTTTTTTTTTTTTATTTTGCAAAAGAGGGAACAGAGAAGGGGGCCAGGTGAGGATATTCCCTCAAAGGCCCAGTCCTCTGTTCTTAACACTACATATATATATGTAACACTACATATATATATATAACACTATATATATATATATATATATATATATATATATATATATATATATATATGTATATGTGTGTGTGTGTGTGTGTGTGTGTGTGTGTGTATAGCAAGGTTATTAGGTACAGTAGGGTTGAGGGACTAGTCAATAATGGAGGTAAGTTTGAATGGAGAAAAACTGGAGGAAGTGAAGTGTTTTAGATATCTGGGAGTGGATTTGGCAGCGGATGGAACCATGGAAGCGGAAGTGAGTCATAGGGTGGGGGAGGGGGCGTAGGTTCTGGGAGTGTTGAAGAATGTGTGCAAGGCAAGAACATTATCTCGAAAAGCAAAAATGGGTATGTTTGAAGAAATAGTGGTTCCAACAGTGTTATATGGTTGCGAGGCGTGGGCTGTAGAATTGTGCGGAGGAGGGTGGATGTGATGGGAAATGAGATATTTCAGGACAATATATGGTGTGAGGTGGTTTGATCGAGTAAGTAATGAAAGGGTAAGAGAGATGTGTGGTAATAAAAAGAGTATGGTTGAGAGAGCAGAAGAGGGTGTATTAGAAGGGAGAGAATGAGTGAGGAAAGATTGTCAAAGAGGATATATGTGTCAGAGGTGGAGGGAACTAGAAGTAGGAGACCAAATTGGAGGTGGAAGGGAGTGAAAAAATTTTGAGTGATCGGGGCCTGAACATCCGTGAGGGTGAAAGGCGTGCAAGGAATATTGAATTGGAACGATGTGGTATACCGGGGTCGACGTGCTGTCAATGGATTGAACCAGGGCATGTGAAACATGTGGGGTAAACCATGGAAAGTGTTGTGGGGCCGGGATGTGGAAAGGGTGCTTCGATCTCCGTGCATTATACATGACAGCTAGAGACTGAGTGTGAACGAATGTGGCCTTTGTTGTCTTTTCCCAGCGCTACTTCCCGCGCGTGCGGGGGGAGAGGGGTGTCATTTCATGTGTGGTGGGGTGGCGACGGGAATATATGAAGGCAGCAAGTATGAATTATGTACATGTGTATATATGTATGTGTCTGTGTGTGTATATATATGTATACGTTGAGATGTATAGGTATGTATATTTGCGTGTGTGAACGAGTATGTATATATACATGTGTATGTGGGTGGGTTGGGCCATTCTTTCGCCTGTTTCCTTGCGTCACCTCGCTAACGCGGGAGACAGCGATAAAGCACAATAAATGAATATATATATATATATATATATATATATATATATTTTTTTTTTTTTTTTTTTTTTTTTTATACTTTGTCGCTGTCTCCCGCGTTTGCGAGGTAGCGCAAGGAAACAGACGAAAGAAATGGCCCAACCCCCCCCCCCCCCCCCCATACACATGTACATACACACGTCCAGACACGCAAATATACATACCTACACAGCCTTCCATGGTTTACCCCAGACGCTTCACATGCCTTGCTTCAATCCACTGACAGCACGTCAACCCCTGTATACCACATGACTCCAATTCACTCTATTTCTTGCCCTCCTTTCACCCTCCTGCATGTTCAGGCCCCGATCACACAAAATCTTTTTCACTCCATCTTTCCACCTCCAATTTGGTCTCCCTCTTCTCCTCGTTCCCTCCACCTCCGACACATATATCCTCTTGGTCAATCTCTCCTCACTCATTCTCTCCATGTGCCCAAACCATTTCAAAACACCCTCTTCTGCTCTCTCGACCACGCTCTTTTTATTTCCACACATCTCTCTTACCCTTACGTTACTTACTCGATCAAACCACCTCACACCACACATTGTCCTCAAACATCTCATTTCCAGCACATCCATCCTCCTGCGCACATCTCTATCCATAGCCCACGCCTCGCAACCATACAGCATTGTTGGAACCACTATTCCCTCAAACATACCCATTTTTGCTTTCCGAGATAATGTTCTCGACTTCCACACATTTTTCAAGGCTCCCAAAATTTTCGCCCCCTCCCCCACCCTATGATCCACTTCCGCTTCCATGGTTCCATCCGCTGACAGATCCACTCCCAGATATCTAAAACACTTCACTTCCTCCAGTTTTTCTCCATTCAAACTCACCTCCCAATTGACTTGACCCTCACCCCTACTGTACCTAATAACCTTGCTCTTATTCACATTTACTCTCAACTTTCTTCTTCCACACACTTTACCAAACTCAGTCACCAGCTTCTGCAGTTTCTCACATGAATCAGCCACCAGCGCTGTATCATCAGCGAACAACAACTGACTCACTTCACATATATATATATGTATACGTGCAAATGTATAGATATGTATATGTGCATGTGAGGACGTGTTTGTATATACATGTGTATGTGTTGGGCCAATCTTTCGTTTGTTTCCATGCGCTAACTCGCTAACGCAGAAGGCAGCGGCAAAGAATAATATATATATATATTTTTTTTCATTTCGTACTATTCGCCATTTCCCACGTCAGCGAGGTAGCGTTAAGAACAGAAGAATGGGCCTTTGAGGGAACATCCTCACCTGGCCCCCTTCTCTGTTCCTTCTTTTGGAAAATTGAAAAAAACGAGAGGGGAGGATTTCCAGCCACCCGCTCCCTCCCCTTTTAGTCGCCTTCTACGACACGCAGGAAATACGTGGGAAGTATTCTTTCTCCCCTATATATATATATATATATATATATATATATATATATATATATATATATATATATATATATATTGAGGCACTCATTATTAAAGGCTCGAGTGACATAATTAATTACCGTGGAATAAATGATTGCATTCAACCTCCAGGTTCATCATTACACGTGAGATATTGTTTGGTACACCATACTGTATATAAGGGTTTGTTACAACTGCTTTTAAACGTGTATATAAATGTCTTTCATCGCAGGGGGGATATATCCAGTATATATACTGTGTGTGTGTGTGTATGCGTGTGTGTGTGTGTGTCTGTGTGTGTGTGCGTATGTGTGTGTGTGTGTCTGTGTGTGTGTGTGTGATGACTGCGTGTGTCACAGGTAGAGAGTATAATTCTCTGTTGCCCTTTTTCTTAACCTTGTATATGTACCATGTCTTCCCTCTTCTGTACACACACACACACACACGCACACACACACACACACACACAGACACACACACGCGCACACACACACACACACACACACACACACACACACACACGTACACACACACACACACACACACACATACACACTTCAGCCTAAGCCTAGTATACGTTTATCGATGAGCCTTAAGGGGAGGATCAACAGCTGAGCCGACTGCTGCGCCTGACATTCGAACCTCTACGGGACCGACCTTGAGCGGGCCTGTGCTGTTCGTGTTATATATATATATATATATATATATATATATATATATATATATATATATATATATATATATATATATATATATATAGTGAGATATTCAAAATAAGAGATCATGAAGAAAAAAAAAAAAAAACTCACGGGAATCACTTTCGTCAAATCTTTTCTTTTACACAGGATGAACCAGGTAATGACCACGACCCTCTATACCGCTTACAACCCTCTGGTGTACCCCATTCCCTTCCCTCCCTCCCTCTCTCTCCAGTCCCTTCCCACCTCTCTCACTCTCTCTCTCTCTCTCTCTCTCTCTCTCTCTCTCTCTCTCTCTCTCTCTCTCTCTCTCTCTCTCTCTCTCATCCAACCCCAGATTTGATCATGACGGTCGTCGTCATGAGTCTGTGTCTGACAGTCATCTCCTATAGTAGCTAACTGTTATCTTCGTGGAGTGATTATATATATATATATATATATATATATATATATATATATATATATATAAACGAGAGGGGAGGATTTCCAGCCCCCGCTCCCTTCCCTTTTAGTCGCCTTCTACGACACGCAGGGAATACGTGGGAAGTATTCTTTCTCCCCTTTCTCCCCTTCTTTCCAAAAGAAGGAACAGAGAAGGGGGCCAGGTGAGGATATTCCCTCAAAGGCCCAGTCCTCTGTTCTTAACGCTACCTCGCTATCGCGGGAAATGGCGAATAGTATGAAAAAAAAAAAATATATATATATATATATATATATATATATTCCTACGAGTCCACGGGGAAAATGAAACACGACAAGTTCCCAAGTACCCTAGATCTTTCACTGATAAATCCCTTAAGTTAGCGAAGAAATCATTTTATAGAGTTGAGCCCAAACCTCCCATTGACACCAAGAATCTTTTAGTTCTTCCTTTTAACAATGATTTACTTTATTTCCCATGTTGCTTAAATCCTTTAATGTAATGTTGCCTTCAGCAACAATGATATTATAAGGATTTCTTAATCAGGAATTCACCAGAAAATTCTCTTGGATGCATCTATAAAGTACCATGTGGAAATTGTGATAAATTTTATGTTGGGCAGACTGGTAAGGATCTTTCTGTCAGACTTAAGCAGCATAGATATAGTATAAGAACGGGACAAGAGTCAAATGCCTTGTTTAATCACGATAAAAACTGTGATCATTGTGTTGACTGGAGTAATGCCATCTCAGTTATTAACTCTAACTCTATTACCATGAGAAATATCATTGCATCTTCTATTATTGAATACACAAAGAATTATAATAATATAAGTGATGGTCTATACAAATTAGATAACTTTATTGTTGATAGAATTTGAAAAATGATAAGTTTATGAAAGCTTGTTGTATGTCTTGGACAATCGCATGTTTACCAAATGGCGTCCTAGCTTCGTCTCTCCGATGTATATCAACTGACTTATATTTCTCTCTTGTCTCTCTCCTGATGATGTGATTATTACACGAAAGTGCACTTGGGAACTTATCGTGTTTCATTTTCCCCGTGGATTCGCAGGAATGTCTTGATCATAGGAATGTCGCACGCGCGCTCGTGTGTGTGTGTGTGTGTGTGTGTGTGTGTGTGTGTTGGTGGGGGTCCCGCCGGGAGAGAGTTACAGCTTGGAAGACCCGGCTGTACCCACAAGGCCGCAATAATACTCGCTCAGGTGGGGCTACCATCTCTCCACACAAGATAAGCCATATTGCCCGATATACGTCGACTCCATCATAGCGACGCTCACAACACAGCATGTCCAGTTGTCGCCTTACTGGACCGTGTTGTATCTACCGATCGCATGATGTGGTTGTAAGGTCGACGCACATGAACAGTAGTGATAGCGTAGGTCGCTGCAAACATGGGCTGGATATAGAAGTATTATTCTACAATACGTCCATGTCTATCCACTCTTACAAGCCTGTGGAACAGTTGACCATCACACTAGACGTAACGAACACTTCACTAAAACGTACGTAACTTGTCCTGAAGTGAACTGAAGCATTAGAGCTCAGAAGCTTCTCTGTATGTCTCTTCCAACTGACTGCTGGCGAAGCTAATGTATGACTGCTGTTGTTAAGCTTAATATTCAGAGACTAGTGAGTGATCTTTAGTGATCCTAAACTGGCACGTCACATCTGCAAGCCTCTTATCTGAGTAGAATCGTCTCAGCGCTGAAACTGATTCGAGGAATCATTTCACGATCTTCATTGAGGAGTTTTTGTTTATGTTGCGCCAGATCTATGCACTTCTTGTGTTCACTGGTGGCGTACGTACCCTGCCACAGTCTGGGCGTAGGTAGGTGGCTGGTGAGGGGATTATCCCTGGCGACACCGCCCCGACCCCGTGACCCCCTGCTGTCCCTCAGGGTCTTCAGCAGATGACGAAAAGGGTGAGGGAACAGTCGTGTTGCCCTGACTCTACGTCCTGGGGTCCCCTTCATCGGAGTCTGAGGTTTGGAGCGAGTGACGGACTGACTGACTCGCTCTGCCATATATCATCAGCGACTAACTTGACTGAGTGACTGACTCGTCCATCCATACTATCATCAGCGACTGAATCGACTGAGTGACTGACTCTCCCAGCCATACTATCATCAGCGACTGACTCGACTGAGTGACTGACTCTCCCAGCCATACTATCATCAGCGACTGACTCGACTGAGTGACTGACTCTCCCAGCCATCCTATCATCAGCGACTGACTCGGTTGAGTGACTGACTCGCCCAGCCATACATCATCAAACATCATAAACTCAGGAGCCCAATCTTACCTCCAGCCTGGGTCAGGGTGTTGACACCTCGCCTGTACACTTGACAACTTCAAAGCAAATTATAAAGCCATGTTTAAGATGCTATAACCTTCTAAGCTCCTTAACCAACAGCGGTCTTTTTTTTCATATTACAATCTCCTTAATTAACTTGCAGCAAGTTTTCAAGTTTATAATCTAAGTTGTTGTTTTTTCTCTTACTCCAACCTTATTTACTCGCGTTTTTCTTAGTTACACAAACACGCTTTTTTCTTTTTCACACACCTCCCTCCCTCGTCTTTATTAGTGCTTCCTTGACTTATACACCGGCCTCGCCTTTTGGAAAAGTCCTCTCCCCAACCCCCAGCATACACACTGCTGAGGTTAGCATGTGTGTGTGTGTGTGTGTGTGTGTGTGTGTTGACATAGGGTTAAAACATGAAACACACTTATGTAGTGTTGTGTATACTTTAGGATAAAATTTGGTACATACTCGTATATATATACAAAGTTAAGAGTGTAAAATTCTCTCCACCATAAAACAAATATAGTAATAGCAAATAAAACACGCACTCGCGCGCGCACACACCACACACACACACACACACACACACACACACAAACTTAGTATATCATGAACCTGTGTCCCTTCCTACACAATCCTCTCCCCTGCATAGTCACCTCCGTCAATACATATACTCCACTCCCTGCTACACCTGCCTTCCCTCTCTGACACACCTGCCTTCCCTCTCTGACACACCTGCCTCCTCTCTCTGACACACCTGCCTTCCCTCTGTGACATCTTCCTCTCCTCCCTACAAACCTGCCTCCCCTCTACATACCAGTTCATTCCACCTCTCCCTTTACCCATGGGAGCCTCTCTACGCGCTTTAAGACTTCGAGGAAACCAAGTGTGTTCCATGCTTGTGCTCTTGTCGAGATCTGGAATCTGTCTACAGTTTGTATCATCGTTGTCTTCAAGTCTCTTCCATACTTTCTGCGTTGCTTGTCTCAGATATGAACAGACTAGTTTAATCTGTAGTCGCTCGTGCTGCTCAACAACGTTTCCAATGTAGGAGGAGTTTTTCCGTTTGTGTATGATCGTTAAGCCTTATTCTGTGTCCTCTGTAACTTTACCACGAGTGATTTGTGGTAAAGAAACGTTGGAATCATACACCAAACACAATACAGTCTACTCCAGTTACTTATCCCCATTTCTAGCAAAGATCTGCCTCTCTTTTCCAAACATCTGCTTCCTTCTCCATACACCTGCACTCTCCCCTATACAAACACACACCTGGCTCTCTGTTTCTCTACTGACCTACCTGCCTTCTTCCTTCACCACACATCTGCCTTCCTGTCTCTACACACAAACCTCCGTTTTCATACGCTTGGTGCTGGTAGTCAGCCTTTAAAATAATATAGGTACTGGCCTACCCCACGCCCTCACTAAGATCACATAGCAGGCATTCCGCTTGGCACCCCCTCACGTCCAGTAATGTAATTCGTAAGCACAGTCCGCTACCTCCTCACCTCCCACCACACCTCACTACACCAGCTTCGCGAAACTCCTCATTTCACCCGGCATCAATGTATTACAAACTACGTTGATTAATGCTTCATTCTCACGTAACGATTTGATACGCATCTTTGTGAAGCATTTACCTCATATGGTATTTAGGAAGTAAACGAACATATATCTGAAGAGATTACATTTATGAAAATCATATTTATAATCCCCCTTTAAAAAGTATTCTAAATTTGAACTCATGACGGTAATCCATTTTGCAAAACTGCTCCTAACAAACCACATGCTGATGGAAATATTCTTTTTTTTTTTTACCCCCCCTTTTTTTTTTTTTTACTTAATTTGCAGAGCCTGAAAATTTTCAACACTGATATGTTCATAAACCTTCTGAAATGATTCATTGCTTAAAGCAGATGACCTGTCCGCACTCAACATGTTCTCATTAACCGTAGAGAGAGAGAGAGAGAGAGAGAGAGAGAGAGAGAGAGAGAGAGAGGAATAGCAATGCCACTGGTTCTCGCGGTCGACCAACACCTAGTGAAAAAAAAATATCCGACGCAGGTCAAGCATGGCAGGTGTTCGTTGCTACTGAAAACTTCGTCTCTCAATGGATGGAACAGACCTCTGCGACAAGAGGTCACTGTGGTATACTCACCGTGTAATGTTACTCCCAAATGACCGTGGATAGTCATGCCCACGACCTGAATGTCCGCCCTATGGGCAAGGAAGCTGAACACCCTGAAGAAGAACTTGTAGGACTGCCGGACACGAAACACTTCAGATCTCTAATCTGTGCACGGGGCAAGATATTGTCCATTCACAAGTGGGCCTCAGTCATCGCAAAGCCTCTCTCCACTATCACACACTTGTACTTACACGACAAGGTGGAGGAGCGAACCGGGAAGGTGGAGGAGCGAGCTGGGAAGGTGAAGGAGCGAGCTGGGAAGGTGGAGGAGCGAGCCGGGAAGGTGGAGGAGCGACCTAGGATGGTGGAGGAGCGACTCAAAAAGGTGGAGGAGCGAGGCGAGGGAAGTGGAAGAGCGAGCCGGGATGATGGGGGAGCAAACCGGGAAGGTGGAGGAGCGACCCTGGATGGTGGAGGAGCGAGCTGGGATGGTGGAGGAGCGAGGAGGGAAGGTGGAGGAGGGAGCCGGGAGGGTGGAGGAGCGAGACGGGAAGGTGGAGGAGCGACCCTGGATAGTGGAGGAGCGACCCGGGAAGGTGGAGGAGCAAACCGGGAAGGTGGAGGAGGGAGCCGGGAGGGTGGACAAGCGAGGTGGGAGATTATCATCGCGGAACTATGGAAGGTCAGCGCCACGAGTCTCCCCAAGACAGTGAGTACAACACAGGTGGGACGTCTCGAGTTCTGCCTCGCTGTGTGAGGATGTCTTGGCTGTAATTGCCACACTTATCGCCTCTCAGTTGACGTCTGGATTCCACACATGGAGCACTGCATTCAATAGCCCGGCTCAGATTACTCCCTACTTCCAGGACCTTCCCTTTGCTGGAGCATCGCTACACCACCTTCGTCTCAAGGATGTTCCAAGGATTGACAACAGATTATCCTCAGGATATTGACGGAAAACAAAATTTGCACCAGTACGAAGATGAACAGTTTTGTGAACCACTGATGTAGATCTTGAATTCATCCTTGACAAGCACCTAGACAGTAAAGTCGCAAGGTATGATATTGGTTTAGCTTTGAGAAGGGTTGTGAGGGGGTGGGGTGTGGGGGTGAGAGAGAGAGAGAGAGAGAGAGAGAGAGAGAGAGAGAGAGAGAGAGAGAGAGAGAGAGAGAGAGAGTCGGGCCTAATCCTCAGCTCAGAAAAGTTAGAAATGAATAACTCCAGCGTTCACCCAGGCTAACCATCAGCGAAGAAAGAAAATATTTTTTGTTTCCACAGAGAGAGAGAGAGAGAGAGAGAGAGAGAGAGAGAGAGAGAGAGAGAGAGAGAGCGAGAGAGAGAGAGAGACAGAAGCAGCAGCAGCAGACAGTCGTACCTACAGAGAGAGAAAGATGGTAGAGGTTGGGGTGAGCAGGGATAAAGAGCGTAGCCTGTGACAGGGTGTAGGAGTGAGGAGACAGATGGATGAGGACCACTGGAGAGGGTTGCCTGTGGGAACGACGGAACACACACACTCCCTCCCTCACTCACTCCCTCCCGCCTTCCCTCACCAGAAACAGAATATAAGGAAAACGTATCCTTGGGGATTTCTCCTTAGCTTTAGCAGGACGATGAAGACGCATCTGGAGTTTATCCTGCAGGAGATGAGGGGGGCGTGGCGGCCATGTATCTCCATGTGAGGCCGAGGCGCGAGGGGGACGGAGTTGGCGACGATCAGGTGAGGCTCACGCGTCCAGCTAGAGGCTAATGAGGGGGACATGGCAGGCCCAGCCAGGCAGAAAGACGGAAGGTTCAGGAGAGAGAGAGAGAGAGAGAGAGAGAGAGAGAGAGAGAGAGAGAGAGAGAGAGAGAGTGAGAGAGAGAGAGAGTTGGAGAATATAAGGGGAAGGTGAAATGGGGTGGAGAGGGAAATGGAGGATAACGGAGATAAGAGAAAGAATAAAGGGAGATAGAAAGAGGACTGAAGGCACGAGAGGGGAATGCTTTACAGGAAGGTTGAGTGAAAGAATGTGAAAGAAATAAAGGAGAGGAAGTCGAGATATGGAAAAGTCAGCTGATTACAGCCAAAGAATAGAAGACAAACTGAAAGAGCGAAGGAAACAAGAGAGTAGGAGTGAAGAAGAAAAGAAAATGAGCGAGTAGTAACGAAACGAGGGAAGGAGGAGGAGGCGATAAGGAGAAGGGGACAGAGGGAGAAGTTGTATGGTGAGGAAGAGGTGAGACGAGACAGGAGAAGGCAAGATAAGGGAGAAGAGAAAGTTAGTATGAGGGAAGGGTGGTAATAAACAGGGAGGGGAGGCAGAGAGGGAAAGGAAAGGAAAACTGGTGTGAAAGGATGAAAAATAGAGAGAGAGAGAGAGAGAGAGAGAGAGAGAGAGAGAGAGAGAGAGAGAGAGAGAGAGAGAGAGAGGTCAGAAGGAACGAGTGTATAAGATGAGGGGAGAGAAGAGAAGGAGGAGCCCCGAGAGAGAGGAAGATCAGGGGAAGGGGAGGAGGAGGAGGAGAGTTGTGCAGAAGAGGGGGAGAGAGGGAGGGAGGAAGGAAGGAAGGTGAGCGCGAGAAATTAAGAGCTAAGGAGAAAGGGAAGGGATGGCAGGGGATAATGGAGAAGAGGAGAGGAGAATGATCAGAAATGGAAGAAAGAAAGAAAAAAATGAGTTGGAGGAAGGACACCAGAAGAGTAAAGAGGTGGAGGAAAAAGCAAGGGAGACTATGGCCTGGAAGATAAGAAGGAGAGAGATGGAAGCTAAGGGAGGAAGAGAGAGGAGGCGGAGGAGGAGGAAAACGAGAGAGGAGGAGGAGGAGGAAGAGGAGGACAAATAATACATACACAGCATGATGAGGTGAAGAGCCTCGCGAACCCTCCAGACCCTGTGTCTTGCGGCTCCACTGTAAACAAGATAAACAGGTTCCACCCTCCAGCCAGCGAATCCAAAATTCCAGGCAGCGGTGCCGAAAATTCCATTTCCCGTGACAGACGTGTATGAAAGGGAGGTCAGGGCCCCGGGGTGAGGCCCTAATTCCCTGAGAGCTGCATCTTCGCCCCCGCGACTAACAGCATTTTTCACTTTGTAGGGACATGCCACATTCTCAAAAATTAAATTCGGTTTATATAAGATTCTTCCATTTCTATCACTCTTCTCGCGGAAACGCTGCCGTGAGGCTACTGAATTGGGTTGTGGCGAGTGGCGCCGGAAACATGAGATACCAATTTTGTCCGCCTGGTACATTTTTTCTATTTCTGGATGTATATATATATATATATATATATATATATATATATATATATATATATATATATATATATATATATATATATTTTTTTTTTTTTTTTTTTTTTTCATACTATTCGCCATTTCCCGCATTAGCGAGGTAGCGCTAAGAACAGAGGACTGGGCCTTTGAGGGAATATCCTCACCTGGCCCCCTTCTCTGTTCCTTCTTTTGGAAAAAAAAAGAAAAAAAAAAAAAAAAAACGAGAGGGGAGGATTTCCAGCCCCCCGCTCCCTTCCCTTTTAGTCGCCTTCTACGACACGCAGGGAATACCTGGGAAGTATTCTTTCTCCCCTATCCCCAGGGATAATATATATATATATATATATATATTTTTTTTTTTTTTTTTTTTTTTTTTTGCTTTGTCGCTGTCTCCCGCGTTTGCGAGGAAGCGCAAGGAAACAGACGAAAGAAATGGCCCAACCCACCCCCATACACATGTATATACATACACGTCCACACACGCAAATATACATACCTACACAGCTTTCCATAGTTTACCCCAGACGATTCACATACCCTGATTCAATCCACTGACAGCACGTCAACCCCGGTATACCACATCGATCCAATTCACTCTATTCCTTGCCCTCCTTTCACCCTCCTGTATGTTCAGGCCCCGATCACACAAAATCTTTTTCACTCCATCTTTCCACCTCCAATTTGGTCTCCCAATTCTCCTCGTTCCCTCCACCTCCGACACATATATCCTCTTGGTCAATCTTTCCTCACTCATTCTCTCCATGTGCCCAAACCATTTCAAAACACCCTCTTCTGCTCTCTCAACCACGCTCTTTTTATTTCCACACATCTCTCTTACCCTTACGTTACTTACTCGATCAAACCACCTCACACCACACATTGTCCTCAAACATCTCATTTCCAGCACATCCACCCTCCTGCACACAACTCTATCCATAGCCCACGCCTCGTAACCATACAAAATTGTTGAAACCACTATTACTTCAAACATACCCATTTTTGCTTTCCGAGATAATGTTCTCGACTTCCACACATTCTTCAAGGCTCCCAGGATTTTCGCCCCCTGCCCCACCCTATGATCCACTTCCGCTTCCATGGTTCCATCCACTGCCAGATCCACTCCCAGATATCTAAAACACTTTACTTCCTCCAGTTTTTCTCCATTCAAACTTACCTCCCAGTTGACTTGACCCTCAACCCTACTGTACCTAATAACTTTGCTCTTATTCACATTTACTCTTAACTTTCTTCTTTCACACACTTCACCAAACTCAGTCACCAGCTTCTGCAGTTTCTCACATGAATCAGCCACCAGCGCTGTATCATCAGCGAACAACAACTGACTCACTTCCCAAGCTCTCTCATCCACAACAGACTGCATACTTGCCCCTCTTTCCAAAACTCTTGCATTCACCTCCCTAACAACCCCATCCATAAACAGATTAAACAACCATGGAGACATCACACACCCCTGCCGCAAACCTACATTCACTGAGAACCAATCACTTTCCTCTCTTCCTACACGTACACATGCCTTACATCCTCGATAAAAACTTTTCACTGCTTCTAACAACTTGCCTCCCACACCATATATTCTTAATACCTTCCACAGAGCATCTCTATCAACTCTATCATATGCCTTCTCCAGATCCATAAATGCTACATACAAATCCATTTGCTTTTCTAAGTATTTCTCACATACATTCTTCAAAGCAAACACCTGATCCACACATCCTCTACCATTTCTGAAACTACACTGCTCTTCCCCAATCTGATGCTCTGTACATGCCTTCACCCTCTCAATCAATACCCTCCCATATAATTTACCAGGAATACTCAACAAACTTATACCTCTGTAATTTGAGCACTCACTCTTATCCCCTTTGCCTTTGTACAATGGCACTATGCACGCAATCCGCCAATCCTCAGGCACCTCACCATGAGTCATACATACATCAAATAACCTTACCAACCAGTCAATAATATAGTCACCTCCTTTTTTAATAAATTCCACTGCAATACCATCCAAACCTGCTGCCTTGCCGGCTTTCATCTTCCGCAAAGCTTTTACCATCTCTTCTCTGTTTACCAAATCATTTTCCCTAACCCTCTCACTTTTCACACCACCTCGACCAAAACACCCTATATCTGCCACTCTTTCATCAAACACATTCAACAAACCTTCAAAATACTCACTCCATCTCCTTCTCACATCACCACTACTTGTTATCACCTCCCCATTTGCGCCCTTCACTGAAGTTCCCATTTGCTCCCTTGTCTTACGCACTTTATTTACCTCCTTCCAAAACATCTTTTTATTCTCCCTAAAATTTAATGATACTCTCTCACCCCAACTCTCATTTGCCCTCTTTTTCACCTCTTGCACCTTTCTCTTGACCTCCTGTCTCTTTCTTTTATACATCTCCCACTCAATTGCATTCTTTCCCTGCAAAAATCGTCCAAATGCCTCTCTCCTCTCTTTCACTAATAATCTTACTACTTCATCCCACCACTCACTACCCTTTCTAATCAACCCACCTCCCACTCTTCTCATGCCACCAGCATCTTTTGCGCAATCCATCACTAATTCCCTAAATACATCCCATTCCTCCCCCGCTCCCCTTACTTCCATTGTTCTCACCTTTTTCCATTCTGTACTCAGTCTCTCCTGGTACTTCCTCACACAAGTCTCCTTCCCAAGCTCACTTACTCTCACCACCCTCTTCACCCCAACATTCACTCTTCTTTTCTGAAAACCCATACAAATCTTCACCTTAGCCTCCACAAGATAATGATCAGACATCCCTCCAGTTGCACCTCTCAGCACATTAACATCCAAAAGTCTCTCTTTCGCGCGCCTGTCAATTAACACGTAATCCAATAACGCTCCCTGGCCATCTCTCCTACTTACATACGTATACTTATGTATATCTCGCTTTTTAAACCAGGTATTCCCAATCAATATATATATATATATATATATATATATATATATATATATATATATATATATATATATATATATATATACATATATATATATATTCTTATGAGTCCACGGGGAAATGAAACTCGTTAAGTTCCTAAGTGCGCTTTCGTGTAATAGTCACATCATTATATTTTTTTTTAGCATGCATTGTCGCTGTCTCCCGCGTTAGCGAGGTAGCGCAAAGACACAGACGAAAGAATGGCCCAACCCACCCATATATACATGGATATACATAAACGCCCACACACGCACATATGCATACCTGTACATTTCAACGTATACATACATATACATACACAGATATATACATATATACACATGTACATATTCGTACTTGCTGCCTTCATCCATCCCCTTCGCCACCCTGCCACAATTGGGTAATGTTGTCTACAAATACATAGCCAAGCCATCATCCCTAAAGAAGAAATATACTCCTTACTCTCTGCGAGTGAAAAGTCGCCATATGTTGGTTTGTTTCACTGTCAGTGGATGAAAAGGAGTACAGTCTCGTCGAAAAAAATTTCTTACACCGTAAGAGTCTATCTTTTCCCTGCTACTAATTGGAGCGCAGCCTTAAAGGTGCAGGAACCCTGTAGAAGGGGATGTTAGGGTTACATTACTTTAGATTGAAAAGTTTTGAACAGCAAGTGAGAATACAAAGCATAGCTAAATGGATATGCATAATTGCAGATAGGTTGCTTGTGTGTGTGTGTGTGTGTGTGTGTGTGTGTGTGTGTGTGTGTGTGTGTGTGTGTGTGAAGAAAGCCTGTGGTATGTTCGACAAGGACGGCTCTCTGCGCGAGGGGCAATACATCAAATCTGTCGAATCTGTTTAAAGATTTTGACGTGGTGTAAGGATATATGTGGATATCAGCTCAGCAGCTTGTGGCGGTGAGAGAGCTGTAGCGATAGATCGAGCTTTGCAAAAGAGGTGGCAAGAGGAGTTGTATTTCCAATGAGGAATTGGAACAAGCAGGGGATATGCGCGGATTCAAGGTTGAACTGGTGAAGAGAGAGGCGACACAACAGCTGCTGGAAAAGTGGTCTTGTATCCTCTCAACAGAAGAAGGAACAGATCGGTCCATTATACTGAGGGAAAGATATTTTTCTTAGTACAACAATACAGAGATAAAGAAAAAAACATTAGCACAGCTGGTAAGGAATAGGATACAGATTTTGTCAGTCGGTGTAAAGAGAATTTGCGAATAGTTTTTAAGCGAGTGACAAGGAGAGGAATTAAGGAATGTAAGACATGCGCGCACGTTGGTAAGCCTTGAGGAGAATTGGGGAGAAACGGATAAGATTTACGCTTTGTTTATGAATTCCGAAAAAGCGTACCGTAAAGTGGATAGAGAAGAACTTTGTGAATTGTTAACTCTGTGGCGCGCGCGCGCAACACTGCTGAATGCCTGTAAGAGCTTCCGTAATGGAAAAAGTTTTTGTATGAGAATAAACAGTGGCATGAGTGAGGAGTTTGGAAAAACAAACGTCGGACTGCTTTATGACTGTATGAAGCCACCATGAGTTGAACATACTGGCACGAGCCTCAACCACGACGACATGGCCATTTGGTTACGATAAACTGACCTTTGCCTTGGCCCGTAAGGGCCTTAGGTCAGTCTCAAGGCACCATACCTAATAAGAGTCTTCCATCGCGTTCAAGGGCGGTAAATGTTTCGTTTCTTTCATGAGATTAGACTATGTAGGATGTACGTCAGATAAGACTGGACTATTGGTCGCAACCATGTATCTGTGTGGGTCATATTGTGTCAGAGTCATGGGTAGAGTGTGGGAGGAGGGGAAGTAGCTATTGTCATGTGTGAGGGAGGAAAATGCTGAAAATAAAGGCAAGTGGGAGTGATAATTCTCGTAACTGAGAGCAACAGGCGGCCGCGCTTTGAAGTCAGACTGGGTGAAGAAGACTGGAGTAGGATGTATAAGGAGTTGTGGTACTTGAAGGTGACGGCAAAGAAGAATGGCAGTGACAAAGTAGGTTTGTATATATATATATATATATATATATATATATATATATATATATATATATATATATATATATATATATATATATATATTCTTTCTTTTCTTTCGTACTATTCGCCATTTCCCGCATCAGCGAGGTAGCGCTATGAACAGAGGACTGGGCCTTAGAGGGAATATCCTCACCTGGCCCCCTTCTCTGTTCCTTCTTTTGGAAAATTAAAAAAAAAAAACGAGAGGGGAGGATTTCCAGCCCTCCGCTCCCTTCCCTTTTAGTCGCCTTCTACGACACGCAGGAAATACGTGAGAAGTATTCTTTCTCCCCTATCCCCAGGGATATATATATATATATATATATATATATATATATATATATATATATATATATATATATATATATATATGTTTGTGTGTGTGTGTATATATAACTTTTTGATACACTTTGTTTAAGATGTTAAAGACCAATGCAATTTTCTCAATTTATTCTTAAAAATGAACGCAGGACACTTAATTCACACTTCATCTCGTGAAGAAAAATATGTGGCGAGAGAAAAATAACACCGACAAGCTAGTGAGTGTTGAATATGCATTGGTCCTTAACAAACAGTGTATTAACGAAAACAATCCTCCGGCATATATATATATATATATATATATATATATATATATATATATATATATATGTATGTATGTATGTATGTATATGATGTTGAATGTTTGTGGTTGCTAGGCAGCCAGTGATTATTCTCAGTGCTCTTATTTTATGTGATTCACAGCCTTGAGAAGAAGGAAGACCTGGCAGATTAGGTGTATTTTAGAGTAAAGCGGATGATTTGTTTGTAGACGACGCTGAAGGATTATTTTACTTGTCCAAATCTGGTGCCAGTTAGTGTCTTAAGGGAACTTGGCTTCTTGGTTGCTATTTTTGTTTACTTCCATTTCCAATATGGTCACCCCATTCTCCTTATTCCCTCCACCTCTGACACATATATCCTCTTCATTAACCTTTCCTCGCCCATTCTCTCCATATGTCCAAACTATTTCAGCACATTCTCTTCAGCTCTCAACCACACTATTTTTATTACTGCGCCTCTCTGCATTGTGGGTGTGGGGAATAAATGTCATTTGTGTCGTATGTGATGACTAGAATGGTTGGTGTTTTGTTCTCTTAAAATGATTGTCCAATCAAGGTGACTAGAGGGTGTGAGCTGGATTTCTGTTTGTATAGAGTTGAGAGACAGATTGCAGGCTTAAGTGGAGATGCAGACAATGGATGAACCATTGTTTCAGTGATGTAATGTAGCGATGCATGTTTCTTGTTGCTGTTGTGGTGTCATTGTGATGAGCTTGTGATGTCGTCTGCATACGAGAGGAATTTCATTTGCTGATTTAGTGGAAGTATTGGAGGGTTTTGTATGAAGAGATTGAAGAGGGTTAGAGAAAGAACTGCTCCTTAGGGAGCACTATTGTAGAGCTTAAGGGCCTTTGAGGTGAAGCCATTGTGAGTGACTTTGGCACGGCGGCAGGGTATGAAACTGGCCAGCCACTTTTTGACATTGTTGTGGAGGATGGTATTGTGTATTATATGAGAAGGGATGTGTCGCGGAAGAGTATCAAATGCTTTGTTGATGTCTATTAGTTCTTTTCAGTGTGGTTTTTCACTGCCTAACACTCGTAAAACCTCCTAACACAGTCTCTGTTTTATTTACCTTCTTCTCTTACTGCTGTCTTCTGTTTCGTCCCCTTCCTCTTACATCCACCTCTCCTTATTCTTCCTCATTTCTACCGTTCCCTTGCACCACCACCCGGTTATGTGACCCAGAGCTCTACCTCACCGCTGCTCGAGTGAGCTCCTCCTCATATTACCGTCTGATCTGCGTCTCGTCCATCGTGCTGTCCTCACCTTCGCTGTGCCAGATGAGGCCAGTAACTCCCAGAGTCCTCCTTATATAACATGTGTGAACCGACCTTCGCGCCACTGGTGCTCCGTGGAGAGAGAGAGAGGAGGCGGTGTCAAAAGGACGCAGAGGGTTCCCGGGACCTGGTAATTGGATAATAAACAACAATATCGCCTTCAGGAGAGTGTTGTCAGAAGCCGTTGTTTGGCCGCCCACTTGCCCGGGAAAATAGCTCTGCTCTCCCCGTAAACCCTTCTGACCAGAGTAAGTGTTTCCCCTGAGCCATTGTTGCCATTCCGACTATTCCCTTCCCTTCGGCTGGGAATGACAAGATCGTTGACTGAGGCTATGATTAAGCGCAAAGAAGAAATGGTATTACTGGCTCACATGACCACAACAGTAATCTAGAAGATGGTGCTGTCATTCTTGTGCCGAATATAGGACCTCAATGGAGGAAAAACATTTACCATACCATAAAATTCATAGGTTTGCCTCACGAAATCAACAAACTATATGAGCTGTGGATAAGGGACTTTGTTTTCGTTGCATTATGCGTGACATCTCGGGAGTGGATGTGAGTTAATCAAGCCCTTCGTCTGTTCCTGGCGCTACCTTGTAATGTATAAGTATAGATCTCACTGGATCCCTGTGGACGGGAGAGCGGAGGGAGGAAGTATTTTGCCCACACATCTGAACGTTGTAAGAGGTGACTGCCTAGGGCGGGAGAGGGGCAGATGAAAGCAGTCTTCTATCGTATTATTACTTTCTTAAAGAAAAAATATAAAGGAATAATAGAAGAAAGAACTAAGCGAGAGTTTGTCTTCTAAGGGTTAAGTAAGGGCGTGTGAATGTACAAGGAAGTAACTAGGATAAAAGGGGAGGGAGAGAAAGGTAGTATGCTTGATGAGAGAAGCTGGTATGCTCTGCTTTAGGGTGAAACTGAATTGGAGGAGTTCAGGGTAAAGTCCAGCGTTAGAGAGACAGAACAAGGCCGATAGGAGGAGATGGCTCTTCTTGACATAGGAACTGTGGGTCTGTGTTCAAAAGTGCAAAGAAATGGGTTTATGATAGCTATGGGTCAGAGTTGAAAAGTAGAATGAAACAGGTGGATGAGTGTTTATGGCAATGCGTCTCTGGTAGTGAGAAGAGTGAAGAAGAAATGAGTGTTTTTGTATGTATATATATATATATATATATATATATATATATAATTTTTTTTCATACTATTCGCCATTTCCCGCGTTAGCGAGGTAGCGTTAAGAACAGAGGACTGAGCCTTTGAGGGAATATCCTCACTTGGACCCCTTCTCTGTTCCTTCTTTTGGAAAATTGAAAACGAGAGGGGAGGATTTCCAGCCCCCCGCTCCCTTCCCTTTTAGTCGCCTTCTACGACACGCAGGGAATACGTGAGAAGTATTTTTTCTCCCCTATCTCCCCTATAAACAAATGTGTTACCGGAATCTGCCTAATCGAGGTTATAACTCAAGTGAAAAGTAACTTTTGGCGAGGCTACATGTATCATTGGGGAGTTCATTCTGGTCAAAGAACTTTCCACTCCAAGGAAGTCAACATCTGCTACTGAGAGTAAGCGTAGCCATGGACTGCAGGAAGGAGGCTTTGGTAAAGTCCTTTCCAAAACCATGACTCCTTCATGGAGACTGGTCCTGGGGTAGTTATGAACAGGACGAAACGGAACACTCCTTACTCTGAGTCACTCGAGCTCATTCTTCACACCAGTGAGGTAGAGCCAGAGTTCCCATCACCACTATCATGACTAAGGGGGTGAGTCTCTCTTTTTTTTTCCCCTAAACATCACTACTTTCACAGTGGCGTGAACCCGAGTGAATCAGTTCCCACCCTTGCTCTCGTATTTTGTCGATTGACAAATGATATGGAGATTGCATTACGAGATTCACATGATTCGCTCAGCTATCTGCTGGATTTTTTTTTTTTTTTTTTTTTGATAATTTAAACATATTGCAAACGAGTGTAAAGGGAGGCGCCTTTCATTCCCAGTGTGTTTAGAGCGTTGAAATGAAATGGAACCAGACCATTCTGCGAAAACAATATGTTTATATAACTATACACAATACAATGGATGCTGAATAGCACTTTCTGGGCGTGTTTGTATGTGCCTGGGCTGAATGCATGTTGGTGAAAAATGAATTATTGAGCAGGTGGGCGATTCTCCTGACCTGGTCAGTTTTGCCAAAGAAAAAAAGAATGAGTTGGTGAGCCATTGTTTCTGGGAACACTGATCATGGAAGGTTTAGTATGTAAATAGCTAATGTGGTACCTACCTATCTAGCTCTCTATATATCTGTCTATCTATCTATATCAATCATATCTATCTTATCTCTCTCTCTCTCTCTCTGTGTATATATATATATATATATATATATATATATATATGCGTGTGTGTGTGTGTAAGTTTGTTGAGTATTCCTGGGAAATTATATGGATGGGTATTGATTGATAGGCTCAAAGCATGTACAGAGCGTCAGACTGAGGAAGAGCGGTGTGGTTTCAGAACTGGTAGAGGATGTGTGGATCAGGTGTTCGCTCTGAAGAATGTATGTGAGAAATACATAGAAAAACAGATGGATTTTTTGCAATTTATGGATCTGGAGAAGGCATATGATAGAGTTGATAGAGATGCTCTGAGGAAGGTATTAAGAATATATGGTGTGGGAGGTAAGTTGCTAGAAGCAGTGAAAAGTTTTTCTCGAGGTTGTAAGGCATGTGTACGTGTAGGAAGAGAGGAAAGTGATTGGTTCCTGGTGAATGTCGGTTTGCGGCAGGGGTGCGTGATGTCTCCATGGTTGTTTAATTTGCTTATAGATGGGTTGTTAGGGAGGTGAATGCAAGAGTTTTGGAGAGAGGGGCAAGCTTGCAGTCTGTTATCGGTGAGAGGACTTGGGAAGTCAGTTGTTGTTCGTTGATGATACAGCGCTCGTGATTGATTCGGGTGAGAAACCTCAGAAGTTGGTGACTGAATTTAGTAAAGTTTGTGAAAGAAGAAAGCTGAGAGTAAATATGAATAAGAGCGAGGTTATTAGGTTCAGTAGGGTTGAGGAACCAGTAAATTGGGAGGTAAGTTTGAATGGAGAAAAACTAGAAGTGAAGTGTTTTAGATATCTGGTAGTGGATTTGGCAGCGGATGGAACCATGGAAGCGGAAGTGAGTCTCAGGGTAGGGGAGGGGGTGAAGGTTCTGGGAGCGTTGAAGAATGTGGGGAAGGCGAGAACATTATTTCGGAAAGCAAAAATGGGTGTGTTTGAAGGAATAGTGGTTCCAACAATGTTGTATGGTTGTGAGGCATGGGCTATAGATAGGGTTGTGCGGAGGGTAGATGTGTTGGAAATGAGATGTTTGAGGACAATATGTGTTGTGAGGTGGTTTGGTCGAGTAAGTAATGAAAGGGTAAGAGAGATGTGTGATAATGAATAGAGTGTGGTTGAGAGAGCAGAGGAGGGTGTATTGAAATGGTTTGGTCACATGGAGAGAATGAGTGAGGAAAGATTGACAAAGAGGATATATGTGTCAGAGGTTGAGGGAACGAGGAAAAGTGGGTGACCAAATTGGAGGTAGAAGGATGGAGTGAAAAAGATTTTGAGCGATCGGGGCCTGAACATACAGGAGGGTGAAAGGCGTGCAAAGAATACAATGAATTGGAACGATGTCGTATACTGGGGTCGACGTCCTGTCAATGGATTGAACCAGGGCATGTGAAGCGTCTGGGGAGAACCATGGAAAGTTTTGTGGGGCTTGGATGTAGAAAGGGAGCTGTGGTTTCGGTTACACATGACAGCTAAAGACTGAGTGTGAACGAATGTCGTCTTTGTTGTCTTTTCTAGCGCTATCTCGCGCGCACGCGGGGGGAGCGGGGTGCTATTTCATGTGTGACAGGGTGGCGTCGGGAATGGATGAAGGCAGCATGTATGAATATATACATTTGTGTATATGTATATGTCTGTGTATGCATATGTATGTATACATTGAAATGTATAGGTATGCATATGTGCGTGTGTTGGCGTTTATGTATATACATATGTATGTGGGTGGGTTGGGCCATTCTTTCGTCTGTTTCCTTGTGCTACCTCGCTAACGCGGGAGACAGCGAGAGAGTATAATAAGAAACATTGATATATATATATATATATATATATATATATATATATATATATATATATATATATGTATATCAACTAAAAGACTGTTGGTAACAAGTAATGAAGTATGTCCCAGGGAATTGAATATCCCCGCCTACTGCAATCCGCGGGGGAATGAGGTTGGGGCACCTCACCTCTGAATAATTAATTCCCGCCAAAGCTGCATGACTGTGTGTGTGTGTGTGTACTTCAGCCGCCCCTGCTACCAATGGGAATGGAGTTAGTAGTTGTAGAAAGGACAGGGGAAAATTCGCAGATTTAGAATGATCAGTTGTGGTAGACTTGAGAGATTGTTACCAGAACGTTTTCTGAGAATCATTTCTCGTGTAAAATGAAATCATTTCGTAGCTAAATACGTTTGCTTAAAGTTTGTCTTCAAGGTTTGAATACATATGTTTTAAATTCCGTAATTGAAGGAAATAAACCAGTGTTTCTTGCTATTGAATACATATGTTTAAATTCCATAATTGAAGGAAATAAACTAGTGTTTCTTGCTAAAGTCGTCTACGTTTACTATCATTAAGCACTAAGTATGTGAGAGCATTATGCATGCAAATAAACTCTTTCTTCTTCTTAACTCGTTGACACAATCGTGACTCGTGAAGCAAGACGTTGTACCCCTTGGCCCTTGCTCTGAAGGAAGACCTTGTCGCCCTCAGCCCCTGTTGTCAGGCTGAATCGTGTGTTCTTGCATCGTGAAGTGTCAGCGCCTCACACCAGCGTCAGGAGATTGTCATTCATACATCATATCCAGGGAGGGTGTCAGCCCCAACACCCAGCGTCAGGAGAGTATCAGCCCCAACGTTGACCCAGCGTCAGGAGAGTGTCAGCCCCACACCAGCGTCAGGAGATTGTCAACCTGAACACCCAGCGTCAGGAGAGTGTCAGCCCTAGTACCCAGCGTCAGGAGATTGTCAACCTTAACACCCAGCGTCAGGAGAGTGTCAACCCCAGATCAGCGTCAGGAGAGTATCAGCTCCAACACCCAGCGTCAGGAGAGTGTCAGCCCCAGACCAGCAGCGTCAGCCAACAATGCCACTTGCTCGCATTTCAGCGACGCCATCTTGCCCGCTCTCACGACCCCTCTGCCTCCACCATGAACAAATGTTTCATTTTCGCGCCTCTCTCACCTCCTTTGTCTCATTTATCAACCTCTCTTTCCTCCTTTGTCTCATTTATCAACCTCTCTAACCTCCTTTGTCTCATTTATCAACCTCTCTAACCTCCTTTGTTTTATTTATCAACCTCTCTCATCTCTTTTGTCTCATTTATCAACCTCTCTTTCCTCTTTTGTCTCATTTATCAACCTCTCTAACCTCCTTTGTCTCATTTATCAACCTCTCTAACCTCCTTTGTCTCATTTATCAACCTCTCTAACCTCCTTTGTCTCATTTAGCAACCTCTCTCATCTCTTTTGTCTCATTTATCAACCTCTCTCATCTCTTTTGTCTCATTTATTAACCTCTCTCATCTCTTTTATCTCATTTATCAACCTCTTTCCTCCTTTGTCTCATTTATCAACCTCTCTTTCCTCCTTTGTCTCATTTATCAACCTCTCTCACCTTCATTGTCTCATTTATCAACCTCTCTCACCTCCTTTGTCTCATTTATCAACCTCTCTCACCTCCTTTGTCTCATTTATCAACCTCTCTTTCCTCCTTTGTCTCATTTATCAACCTCTCACCTCCTTTGTCTCATTTATCAACCTCTCTCACCTCCTTTGTCTCATTTATAAACCTCTCACCTCCTTTGTCTCATTTATCAACCTCTCTCATCTCTTTTGTCTCATTTATCAACCTCTCTCATCTCTTTTGTCTCATTTATTAACCTCTCTCATCTCTTTTCTCATTCATCAACCTCTCTTTCCTCCTTTGTCTCATTTATCAACCTCTCTCACCACCTTTGTCTCATTTATCAACCTTTCTCACCTCCATTGTCTCATTTATCAACCTCTCACCTCATTTGTCTCATTTATCAACCTCTCTCACCTCCTTTGTCTCATTTATCAACCTCTCTCACCTCCTTTGTCTCATTTATCAACCTCTCTCACCTCCTTTCTCATTTATCAACCTCTCACCTCCTTTGTATCTTTTATCAACCTCTCTCATCTCTTTTGTCCCATTTATCAACCTCTCTCTCCTCCTTTCTCATTTATCAACCTCTCACCTCCTTTGTCTCATTTATAAACCTCTCTCACCTCTTTTGTCTCATTTATCAACCTCCTCTTCCTCTTTGTCTCATTTATCAACCTCTCTCACCTCCATTGTCTCATTTATCAACCTCTCACCTCCATTGTCTTATTTATCAACCTCTCTTACCTCCTTTGTCTCATTTATCAACCTCTCTCACCTCCTTTGTCTCATTTATCAACCTCTCTCACCTCCTTTGTCTCATTTATCAACCTCTCACCTCCATTGTCTCATTTATCAACCTCTCTCTCCTCCTTTGTCTCATTTATCAACCTCTCTTTCCTCCTTTGTCTCATTTATCAACCTCTATATTTTTTGCTTCATTATTTTTCTCCCTTCCCTCCCATTTCATCTCTTGTCATATATCTTCACACTATGATTCTTACCATATTTCCTTTTCTTTATTATGTTATTGCTCCGTATCTTTGACCATTTTTTATTTAACTACCTTTTTTCATGTATATCTCACGTATTTTTTTTTCTATTTGTTAACTTTCATCAAGCTTTTATAGGTCGCCTGCTTTCACTAAGTTCTTCAGTATTTTAAAAAAAAAAAAGAATAAAAAGACCCATTTGTTTGAGTGGTCTCATAATTTTTTTTTCTTTTTTTACATTTATTGTTTTCACGTTTATATTCCTGTATATGTTCCTCGTTCAGCAAGTAGAGTTTTGCGTGTGTTTCTCTCTCTCTCTCTCTCTCTCTCTCTCTCTCTCTCTCTCTCTCTCTCTCTCTCTCTCTCTCTCTCTCTCTCTCTCTCTGTGTGCTATATGTATTACGTTTCTCGAACCCATTCTCACGTGTGTTGTGTGATTTACTGCATCGTTTTCATCTCTCTCTCTCCCTCCCTCCATTCCCCCTTGTGCACCGTTTATTACCATCTCTCTTTCTCCTTTTGTCCCATTACAGCACTTCTCTTCAATTTTATTTCAACCCATTTTTTTTTCCCATTTTTTCTCTTTTCCCGTATGTATCGCTTCCCCCTTTACAACCGTTCCCCGTCTCTGTTCTGTTGTTATTGCTCCTCTTCCACACCTCTCTTCCGGTCACCGAGTCTTCTTTTTTTATTTTCCATCTATTTTTATTTTCCATCTCTCACCATGTCCTGACCCCCCCTTTTCCTTTCCTCTTTGCATCCGTGTTTCCATTTTGCCATTTTCCTTTCTCTCTCACACGTGTGTGTGTGTGTGTGTGTGTGTGTGTGTGTGTGTGTGTGTGTGTGTGTGTGTGTCTGTTCCTCTTTATCGATCTCTCTCGCACCTTTGTCTCAGATCTTTCACCAAATTTTCTTTCTTGAAGCCTTGCCTCTACCATTTCCCTGCTACGCCAGTATTCCATGATGTGAAATACCCCTTTTTTTTTCTCACCTGTATATCCTTTCATCAGACTCTGTCACATTTATCATCATTTTTTCTGGGCTTTCATTCCTTTCTCTCTTCATGCTTGACCTGTATAATTTGTCTCCAGAGGATTCTAACTGTATAACTAGACAAGATCACAGAACATCATGTCAAGTGTGTTTGGCGCTTGATAACCTCTCATTTTCTACTTATATCCAGCCATTATGTCGCTTGCTTCTGTGTTTCCTCCCTCGTCCTCAGTCGTATTTTCTAATGTGTTGATAATGTCTTCCATTTTCATCATTGTGATGTGACATTTTCATTTTTTTTTTTTAAGCCTTCGTCTGTCACCTGTGTCTCTCATAATCTAAAGTCTTTCCAAGGCTGGCAGTTATTTTTTTTTTCGAGTGCTCTCTCTCTCTCTCTCTCTCTCTCTCTCTCTCTCTCTCTCTCTCTCTCTCTCTCTCTCTCTCTCTCTCTCTCTCTTATTTCATCTCTACCGCCCATCTTCTCTCCCACTGAAACTCTGCTAACGTCCTTATTTCTCTTTGTCTTATTTCTTCGTCATCTTCATTTTCCCCCACATTCGTCCAGATTGTCCAGTCGTTTATTCATATTTTCCTTGACTCGTATACATATTTTCTTTTCATAGCATTATAAGCAGCTCGAGGCATCCTTGAATCATGATATGCTTCATTAAAATCAAATTTTTTGTTTCCCTGGCTTATCACTGCCTACACAGACATTTATTTTTTCACATTAGGTAATTCGTTTTCTTATTCACTTATTTTAGGTACAGCTCTGTTACTAGTGTCCTTTCTCATCGTCCTCAGCTCCTTTCTCGAATTTGACATATTTTCATTGGCTTGATTCTGTTTTCTCTTATTTACTTTGACATAATATTTTTACATAGTTTTTTGACAGTTTTGTAACACTTGCCACGCTCTCCTTTTTCCCCTCTGACATTTTCCGATGTGTGCAATTCAATTTTCACTGTGATATTGGTATAATTTTTGTATCGGATCATTTTTATGTATAGTTACATCTTTCATTGGCTGTTTACCTCCTGCATCCGTTGATATCGTAATAAGCGTTCCTCATTTAGCATCCCGTATAGGACTGTGGCTTTTGTCGATAACGTAATTGATTCTTTCATTTCACTTCTTTACCTCGTTTCACAATCTGTCATTTCCTCTCATACCATTCTCCACTTGTCACACTCTCACGCCTTCATCTCCATTTCCATTCTTCCTATCCCTTCTTTGTGATTTTGTTTTCGCTCCTCTCGTATATCCACCCTTCACCCTGTTCCTCTATTTTTTTCCCTCTCCTCCCTCAGTAAATCTTTCGACTCCTTTCACACCCTCCTTTCCTTCCAATCCATTGCCTCTTTGTATGACCACCTCATTCTTCCATTTTCCATTCTATTATCCACCTCATCTCTCTCTCTCTCTCTCTCTCTCTCTCTCTCTCTCTCTCTCTCTCTCTCTCTCTCTCTCTCTCTCTCCCGTTCCTCCGTCCTTTCCTTTCAGTCCTTCCCCTTTAGATTTCCTTCTCTGCGGCTGCGTTCCTTCCTGCAGATAAGGGGAAACAGTTGAACAGGAGAGAAAGTAAACAGTTGTAGGAAGAGACGCCATTATCCATTATAAGCCTGGGTGAATATCAGGATAAGCCAGGTTTAGGGTAGCATTATAGGGTAGGCTGTAATAGCTAGTATAGACGAGGTCGCGGTATGCGGAATAGGCTTGGTTCTCAGAGGCTGTGAGAGCTATGGTACAGCATGTAGGTTAGAGTGGATTAGACTATGAGAGGTAGTACGAGCCATGGTTATCTATGAGACGGGAATAACCAGGCCAAGAGAGGTGGTAAGAGGCAAGGTATGATAGACTACATAAGCTAAGCTGTCTGAAACCAAATTAGTCAGGCTGTAAGAAGCGGAGAGCTGGTGTGAGGAACTCAATGAGCTCAGATCTGGGAGGCAGTATCAGTCTGGCTGTGGGAGGCAGTAAGGAAGGGTTGTAGGAAGCAGCACAAGGTAAACTGTGGAAGCAGGATATGATTCATGTTGTGCGAGCCAGTAAAGGGACGAGTATTAGAGGCAGTATGAGCAGTTCTGTTAGGTGTGTGCCTGTGTGTGTGTGGGGACTGAGAAGCCTATCGCATGACAGAGATATGACTTGAACACTATGGCATCAGAAGTGGAGACTTGGAGATATTTGTACCGGACATGAATGTCGAGATAGTGTATAGTAGAGTTGACGGGGAAGCCTTATGAAGCGGCTCTGAAATATACCGAGGGTAACTTAATGTAGTCGGTTTTCATCGTCACTGGGAGGGTAAAGTGTATTTGAGGGAAAGGAGAGAGGAGGGTGAGTAGTTTTAAGTGAAGGTGGGTCTACGTAAAGGATGTGTGATGCTGTTTAATCTAATCATGGACGGGGAAGTGAAAAAGATGTATGTAAGGGTCTTGGAGTTAAGGGGGCGTGTCTACGGTATTTTGTTGGTGGATTGCGCGTAGGGTGAATCAGCTGCGGTTTGCAGATGACACGGCTCTACTGGCAGTATTAAGAGAAACGTTCCGGAAGCTAGTGACAGAGTCTGGGAGAGTATATGGGAAGAGAATGTGTTCCATAAACGTGAAGGAAAGTGATGGGGGTCAGTAGAGAGGTCAGACAGGATGATCACTTGAAGGTCTGGAGGAAGAATGGATTGCTTTAAGGCATCTGGTGTTGGACATGACAGTGGATGTAAAAGATGGTAGCTGAGATGATGTTCAGGATGAAAGTTTGGGCTAAGGTCCTGGATGCATTAAAGAACATGAGGAAGTATAGATCAGTGTCTGTAGGGGTGAAAATGGATATACTTGAAGAAATAACAGTCTAGACAGTGTTGTGTAGATATGAGTCTTACGTAGCCCTTAATGCCAAAGAGAGGAGGAAGACAAGACGGTGTTCGTCGTGAAATGTCTGAGAATGTATGTGTTGTGAGGAAGGCTGATCATGTAACCAATGACAAACTAGAAGATCGACTTTTCAACATTCATCAGCGAAAAAAAAGTTTGACCTCCAGCTTGTTTTTCTTTTTTCGTCCCCGGCATCAACCGGGTCTTAGTCTCTCTACAGCAGCTTTACCCCCGTCTCGCTCTCACACCCCACTTTAATACAGGCAGCAGTGCCCTGTCTGAACTAATACTGATTGTTATATCTCCGAACAGACCGAACTTAGAGCACGGGCATTATGTATCCCATGTTCTACATCTTTGGTTATAACCGGCCTGAGGGACCATTAGCGCTCTCTCTCTCTCTCTCTCTCTCTCTCTCTCTCTCTCTCTCTCTCTCTCTCTCTCTCTCTCTCTCTCCTCTCTCTCTCTCTAGGTCCTTCGAATATAGATTGCCTCGGGACAGTGTCGTATCCATCCCTTGTATTGCCGGCCATATAGCTGATAACAGCGCTGTGTTCTCGGCTCTGTTTTGTGGACGTCAGTACTGTCACTACGTGCAGTATCACGGGCAACATGCTCTTTGAAGCAGCGCCGGGACCTGTCGTCTATATATCCGACTATATTCTGGCTAAAGCAACACGTAATGTACAGACTGGGACATATATCTCACGTCATATATCATCAGCTACGGCACTCTACATTATATATCGTCTTCACATTCGTGATAGCTTCTGTGGTCTCGAATATATCGTCTACACATTAACACATAGCCTCTGTATTATGGAGTATATTGTCATAACATTTGTATTTGGCTTCTGTATCTTTAATATGTCGTCTTCACATAAATATATAGCCACTGTCTTCTTGAATATATTGTCGGCATTTTAATACAAAGCTTCTGTATTTTTCATTACATAAGTATATCGTCGTTATATTTGTATATAGACACACTGTTCTTGAAGCCAACGTCTTCACATTAGTATATAGCCTCTATATTCTTAAATATATCGTCTTCAGTACATAGTCTATATTCTTAGATATACGTATATAGTCTTCACATTAGTATATAACCTCTGTACTTTGAAATATATCGTCTTCTCTTTAGTATATAACCTCTATATTGTTAGATATATAATCCATGAATTACAGTTGGCTCCATTTATAAATACATCTACTTGTCGCCTTCCACCATCAGCTGGGTGGGACACCGTCCCTGTGTGATCCCAGGCATATTCTCGCTTACGCCAGGTAAAGATTGATCTCCTTACGTTTGACACATCGTTGTGTCACACGCAGTTAGGGGCTCTACCCTATGTAGTTCCAGCGGTATTCCGACCAGTCTGCCACACCGAGGTGACGGAGGGGTCGCCGAGGTGTGTGTGTGTTGTGTGTGTGTGATGGAGGGTAACTGATGGGCCAGGATCTAAGGCTCTGTATTTCGAGGTGTATGACTCTCATCTGTTGTATGGGAATGGTCCCAGTTGTGCCTTTATTGCAATAAGGCTTTGTTTACGTCATCAGATTCGAGGTGTTAGTCAGTTCTTTGTTCCCTGTCGGATTTGGACAGTAACTCTGCTCGACTATCTTTAAAAGAAATAAAGGAAAGAAATGCAGTAAAGAATTAGCTGAAGCAAATCACGAACGTCAGTATTTTCATTTGCATATATATATACTCTCTCTCTCTCTCTCTCTCTCTCTCTCTCTCCTCTCTCTCTCTCTCTCTCCTCTCTCTCTCTCTCTCTTCTCTAAGCAATTATTTGTGCAATTAACGTTTTTTATTCATGAGTCGGCGAACAGTTGGCTTACAAATAAACCTTAATGCTTGTATATAATGGAAGCAGGATGTGTGTACTCTCGTTTTACGCTGGCGAAAGACAGACTATAATATGTATGTGGATGTAACACCCGTGTGTGTGCGTGGTGTTGTGTGTGTATGTTTGGGTATATACAAATATACGTACATGGGCAGCTGTGTACAAATAACGAACATGCTATCTTAGATATGGGGTCATCTTTTTTTGTTTTCTTCCTTCCATCAGCCAAAGTATCGACGCAGGTTGAGGATCTCCCCTGTGGCTCTTTGACCCGTTGGCTCTGCTAATCCCACAAAGGGCTTGAGATGTGGTTCGCCCGCCTCCTACGTGTAGGCTAGAACATCACCGTGTTGAATGTCGTGTGATAAAGTCATCTCGGACCTTCTGGTCTGGACTATACTCACCTTTGTAACTTATTCCATCAAATCCTTTTTTCTTTCGCCTCTTGAGCGAGACAGTCACGATCCTTGAGCACTACAGGAAGCTCCTTTAGGGCTATGGTGGCGCGACCTTTGACCTCCTCCCTGACCCTTAAAGGGCAGGAGATCATACCAAAGATCGTACCTTTGCGTAGAGGGAGATGACATCATGTCGATGCTCCACACCTTGAGAGCCTTTAACCTCTTCGTCGTCTGAAGCTTCGTGTTGAGATGTTCCTTGGGATAAACATACCGCTAAATGGTTCATCCTCCCTTACGGGTTGGTCGTTAAAATGGGTTCTTGCCTTGGGCTGCGGGGTGTGTGTGTGTGTGGTAATGGGATGGCCTTGATCAGGACCTAAGTTGGCCGTGTCGTCTCAGCTGACTTGAGAAAAAGACATCAGTATGTATCGGTTGTGGTGGAGAGGTGAGCCAGAGAGGCGACAGGCAGCCACCTACATCAAGACGTCTAATGAAGAACTGGTCGTCGTGTGTGTCCGGTGTGAGAGAGAGAGAGAGAGAGAGAGAGAGAGAGAGAGAGAGAGAGAGAGAGAGAGAGAGAGAGAGAGAGAGAGAGAGAGCCTTCCGTCGTGTTCTCCTTTATTCATGTACAGATGTTTTGGGGGTTCTTATCTTCATAACGTCCCGGGTGTTGGTTATGCCTCGTACAGGTTTACTCTCTGTCTTGCGATCTCGCATATTTTGATCAGAATCTTTTCCTCTTTATGAGTTTTCATGTATTTCATATTGATCTTCTGTGCCACCATTTCACACTCTCTTCTCTGCTATCATTTGTTTATTCTTTTTTTGTGTGTCAGTAACCAGTGTCTTTCCCCACTCCTCGTCCTTCCTGCTTCGTCTTGTTCCCATTCTTTACATATCCTCCAGGTTCCTCATTTGTTTATTTTTCTGTTCTTTCTTTTAAGACTCGTATGTTTATATCATTCAGTGAACTCCCAAGTCTGTTTCTTTATCTAAACACACACACACACACACACACACACACACACACACACACACACACACACACACACACACACACACACAAGCGCGCGCTAGTAAAAGAGCAGCTAATCAGGCTTAGGGGGTTC
>NC_092238.1:39235649-39278149 GCF_036320965.1 Panulirus ornatus | reverse complement strand
GCTCCGCTCTCATGTGTTGTTCTCCTGTTGTCTCTCCCTCCCAGCTCTTGCTGCTGTCTGGTCAGTGTTGCCCCCAACCTCGGCTTTTGGTCCGTATTACCCCCAACCTCGGCTGGTTGACCATGTTGCCCCCCCAACCCCGGTTTCTGGTCAGTGTTGCCCCCAGCCCCGGCTGGTTGACCATGTTGCCCCCCCAATCCCGGCTGGCCACTGTTGCCCCCAGCCCCGGCTGGTAGTCCACGTTGCACGGGTCTAAACCTGATTCCTGGTCCGTGCTTCCTTCATCCTGTTCCGCCTCGCCCGGAGGGGCAGCGTTGCCTCCCCCGGCCAGGCTTGCCCCATGCTCATGCCGTCTTTGCTCATCTCTTCATCTTTACTTATTTCTCGTCAGTTTCTGAATGTTGTGAGATGGCCTCACCTGGTGAGGCTCCTGTGAGCGCCTCCCGAGAGACCGTCTCTCCCGGGGCCGTAATCCTCTTTGTGTGTCTCCCTTCACTGGCCAGAACCCGGGGGTCGCCCCCCCCCCGCACTATTGTCTCTGTGTCCTTCTGTTGCCTTTACCCTCGAAAAATGCAACTCTTTTCTCATAAATTATTTCAGCCGTTGTATTATACTCGTGCTCTGGAGTCACGGCTGTATTATGTCGTTTCGTTTCAGGATCAAATATGTATTGTTTAATTCCTCCGTACTGGATCCAAATTTGGGTTAATTCATTTCCATTCAGACACACCTTTTTTTTCTTTGACTATTATTTTCACATACGTTACGTAGCACACCATCATGCATCTGCACGTATAAATTCTATGTACGTAATTTAAACAAATTTTTTTAGCCCCTTTTTCCATTTTTGGATCACTGTGTGGGTTCGTTGTTCTACCACGCCTGGGAAAAATGGCCATGAATCATAGCCACAATAATCCTTTCCCCTCCCTCCATGCTGACGTCAGCTGGGGGAACTGGCGAGTTGACCTGCATTAAGGAGCGGCTGAGGGAAAATTGAATTATATCATATGATGTGTCGAGTGCCGAGCCTCGACCCAACCATCCCCTGGGAGACGCCAGCACCATCCAGCTTCACCTGCTCACACAAAGAGGAAATTTCCGCCTCCTTGACTTTCATATAACATCCGCTCCCACTTCACACATGACGCACAAATGTAGAGATAAACTAATGGACTTCGTCCTCCAAGGGGAGTGGCTTGGTGACTTGGCTTCCACGATCGCACCGGAGCAGAACTCTGAATACAATAATAAAGCCCATTTCCACAGCCAGCTTGAGCTTGCAGCAAACATGGCCGACATTATGTTATTCAGGGCAGTTTGTTGGGTTTGCGAATTTGTATACGTTTAGTAACAGATAGACACAGACACACACATAAGGGCGCTTGATGAAAAATTAGTGTAAGTCTTAAGTATGCAATATATATATATATATATATATATATATATATATATATATATATATATATATATATATATATATATATGCTTGATCACGTTTCCTGCATTAGCAAGATAGTGCCAGGTAAAAACGAAGAAAGGCTACATCCCCTCACATCTATTCTTAAGCTGTCATGTGTAACGCAACGAAACCACAGCTCCATATCCACAAAGAGACCCCACAGACCTTTCCATAGTTTATTCCGGATGTTTCACATGCCCTGGTCCATTCAAAGACAGCACGTCGATCTCAGTATACCACATAGTTCCAATTCACTCCATGATTAACCCTCCTGCATGCTCAAAATTATATTCACTTCATTCTTCCTTCTCCAATTTAGTCTCTCCGTTTTCCATGTTCCCTCCACTTCTGACACATGTATCGTCTTTGTTGTTATAATTTCTTGGTTCATTTTATCCACATGTCCGAACCATTTCAACACACCGTCTTCTGCTGTCTGAACCACACTATACGACCAAACATCTCTCTTACCCTTTCATTATTTACTCGATCAAACGACCTCACACCACAGATTGTCCTCAGACATTTCATTTCCAACACATCCACCCTCCTCTGCACAGCCATATCAATAGTCCAAGTTTCGCATCCATATGATATTGTTGGAACTACTATACCTTCAAACATGCCCATTTTGCCGTCTCATATAACATTATCTCTTTTCACACGTTCTTCAGCGCTCGCAGGATCTTCGCCCCCTTCCCCACCCTATGACTCGCTTCCATGGTTCCATTCGCAGCCAGGTCCACTCCTAGGTATCTAAAACACTTCACTTCTTCACTCCAGCTTTTCTTCGTTCGACCTCACACCCTCAACCTTGTTAAATCTAATAAACAACTTGTTTTTATCTACATTCACTCTGAACTTTCTCCTCTCACAGACTTCCAAATTCAGTCACCCACTTCTGCAGTTTATCACTAGAATCCGTCACCATTGCTCTATCATCAGTTGACAACAACCGACTCACTTCCCAGGCCACTTCAACTGACACAGACTGCATTCTCGCTCTTGTCTCCAAAACTCTTGCATTTACCTTACTAACCACCCCATCCATAAACTAGTTGAACATTCATGGTGACTCACACATCCCTGCCGCGGACCAACCGTCACATGGAACCATTCATATATATATATATATATATATATATATATATATATATATATATATATATATATATATATATATATATATATCAGAAACTACAGAAAATAATGGTAACATATGGTCTCTGGCAATGAGGTTTGTTTTCCAGCTAAGAGTAGACGATCCCAGACATTAATCTTCAAGACACGAGACTTCCATTACTGTGTTTGTTTACAAGCGACGGTGTGGCACTCAGCGGTCCTTCCTCCAACATTTATATTAATCCGAACCTTGAGGTACTGGGCAAGCTTATCTGCGCTTGCATAGCGAGGGAACCGTTTCATTAAGATTGCAAGAGCACAAGGTGTGTCCCATTCTGTTACCTCCCCTACTTAGTATGACAACTTCCACACTTATCAATGTCAAGTAATCAGAGTGAAAAACTTGTGTGTTGTGGAGTATATCCAGGTATTGGTACCTATACCAACATGTGAACTATTTTTACCCCTCGGTATCCCGAGATTCGAACCCCAGGCCATCACTGTATAGGCAGGTAGCAATTGTTCGTTCTCTGGTTGCTGGTAAATTGTTTACAATAAATATCATGTGAATATTATGTGTATGAAGATTTATGCCAACATGTGTACATCGTGGGATATGAATGTGTGAAAATGAGGAAAGAAGAGCGAATATTGATGTTCTTGGTATAGAATGAATGCTAAATTCTGTGCATCTATTAACACATCTTTTATAAATAATCCAATATGGTACGCGACTATTGTAACTAGCAATCGTAAGGTCAAATTTTATGTTGTTTCTGACCGCCTTGGCGTTTTACTCATCTTTTATCCTAGGACTCCTACTTTCATCAGTTTTCTTAAATGTTGTACCTTCTGTGAAACATTTTTCCACACAAGGTTTAAGTATGAAATGAAAAATACTATCACTAAGTATTAAACAAGTTGTTCCTGTCCTCTCAGACACCGTACAATAGTATCATCGCGACTCCTGGCAACAGGTGGCTGCTGTATATCTGATAGTTATACTGCCAGCCGTACGACACAGCGTCACGATGTCTTTGATCTCTTATCATTTGCCGTTTGTAGGGATCATACGTGAAGTGAGAACGTGTATGGTCACAGACGTACTTTAAAACATGTTAACTAGATGTCATTTCGATTGGTGGTTCCAGAAATGACTTCGTCGGCCTTTTTGAGAAAGCCTCTCTGTCAAGAGGACTTATCGCTAAACCAACTAGCCATCCAAAGACCTTGAGCGTCGACCTCATTATCAGAATTAAACTCCAGACGCCAGGACTAATGCATACAGACGCCAGGGCTAATACATACAGACGCCAGGACTAATACATACAGACGCCAGGACGAGTACATGAGCGAAATTAAGTGATGATAATCCCTCCCTGAAGATATTACTAGGAATACAAATGACGGAAGACGACGGGCCCTTAGGGAGGGTAGGCAGACTCTCCCTCGCTAAGCGAACACCCTTAAACCCAACACCCCTCGCCCTCTGCCATGGGAGACCAGGGTAATAAACAGACAAGGTGAGGTCATTAACCAATGTCTCGCGCGTTGCCATTTGCTCACCGGCAATAGTATGTGCATAACGATGGAAGGGGCGGAGGAGCCACATGTTTGTATTGGGGATCAGTTTGAAAGAAGAGACTCCATGTAAAGGCAAGAATTCGTGCGGAGGATTGAGAGGAACTTCTCAGTAATGTACGAGAGCTTGGACGACCCACCTCCCCTATCCCCCGTACCTTTGGCTGAGCTTCTGTGTCGTGATGAGTTGTGTGAGGGTTACACAGGAAGGCTTGGGCCTTGGGGGGATGGAACGCTCCCAGCCATGACGGCTGATGGCTGGGTGTGTGTGTGTGTGTGAGGACAAAAGTTATAGTGGTTCTCATTTCAGCCCGGCGTCCCCCTGCTGCCTGCTGCACACATTACAGTTCCTGATGTTATCGCCTCTTCTCTTACCTCATTATCCTAATTGTTGTTGTCATTTTAACTGTTCGGCGAATTTCCCTAATTGTTTCAGTCTCTTTTCTTCGCTGTAGTCTCTCCCGTTTGCTCTTCCCGTTTCTCTTTGTTTTCCTTTTCATTTCGCGGAATTCCACACGAGAGTCCGACCAACTTGCCCTCAGCAACTCCCGGCCTTACAGACTAATGTCCCACGACCCCTGCCAGCCAGAGTCCTGCATACCCTTCACTTGCGAATGACTCGCTTCTTATCACTCAACTTCTCATATGCTCCTCTCTTTCATCACTCCCCTTGCTCTTCCTTCCACACATTCCCCTCAACGATATTGTTTTCTCTCCCAATTACTCCCAAGTTTTCATTATTCCCTCTTTCCTTGTCATATTACTGTCTGATCTTACAGTTATCGTTAGTCGTTCCCCTTCCACTTAATCCCTCTATTTCCCTGATTATTGTCGTTTTCCCCCTTCTGACCTCTCTCTCTCTCTCTCTCTCTCTCTCTCTCTCTCTCTCTCTCTCTCTCTCTCTCTCTCTCTCTCTCTCTCTCTCTCTCTCTCTACCCCCTTTCTTTCGCATTCTTCCTCCTCAGTAGAAAAATCTTTTCCTTTTCTTATTTCCTCTCCCCTGTCAGCGAGAGCTCATAACTTAATTTCCACCACATTTCTTCCTCTAAACCAGAGGGCAAAACTTTTATGTTAAACCTGCACTGACGACATCACGGTTTACGAATGAGGGATAAAGTGAGGAAGTCCCGTGAAAGTTAGGGGGTGATGGAGAATATTATGAGGTGAAGGAGGGTGGGTGGCGGGGGTAGAGTGATGGAGAGCCTCGTGTAGGAGGGAGGGAAGCGGTGATGGAGAGGATCATAAAGGACATAGACTGGTGGAGAGGATTACAACGAGAAGCCATGAGGGCGGAGTGGCCTGTGAGGGTAGGAGACTAGTGGAAGGGAAAAGGTTTTTAACAGGAGAAGGTAATGAGGGAGGAAGACTTGATGGAGAGGATGAAGACTGGGGGAGACTGCTGAAGGAATGTGTGAGTGATGGAGTGGTGGAGGGGATCAGGAGAGTGGTGGGGGAAGGGGTGGGGGTGGCTAAAAGAGATCATGAGAGTGGAGAGGATCTTGGTGGAGATGGTGGAGAGGATCCCAACAGAGTGTTGGAGAGGACAGTGAAGGAGATGTACTGGAGAAGGTCATGTAGTAAGGGAATACGTCTCCCAGGGGTTAGCCAGAGAGCAGGTGGAACAACGCTCTTGGCAGCGTCGCAGGAGACGAGGGGACTGGCTGGCTACACAGACGTAAGATAAACATAAGATAAGACTATCTTGAAGAATGACGAGAGACGATAGGACTGAATAAAGGATTAGGAAAAGAAAGGCCAAGAAAAGTCTCAGAAAGTTGATGGTAAGAATAAGGAAAGAGAAAATGTACAGTTGAAAGAGAGAGTAAAGAAAATGTCGCGATATATTTGGAATATATCGTTTTAGTGATCACCAGTGCAAAAGGTAGGTTTGATTTTCCTGTGAGAGAGCAGGTAAAAGTGCAGTAAGTGAGACGTCTACAGTCTCCGCCTCCCCCCCCCCCCACCCACCTCCTTTTTTTTTTCCTCTCTTTTTCTCAAAGGAAACCAAACGACATTTGGCGCTTAGATGAATTTCACTTTGTGTGCTTCTCTGTTGAGGCTGTCAAGTCCCGGGTAAGCCATCCACCCAGGACGGTTTCTTGAATATAAATCCACCTTTTCTTTCCCTCTTTCCTCCTCCTCTGTTGCTTTAAGATTCAGAACAAAAGAGAGGAAAAGCCGCCCTCTGGCTTTCTTTACATCCCGAAAAATCTCGCTCTCAAAGTGTGTTAGTTCTTTTTGAGTCATACATGAATCTGTATTTAGCAAAGGAAAAGTTATTGTTCCTTGCAATCTGGTGTTCCCTCTTTGTCCCAAGCGTTGTTGTGTTTGTTAATTGTTGGTGCAATGGCGAGCAGCTACAGGGATTGGATTGGCTAGCTCTGGGACAGTTAGGGAGATGAACTGCGAGTGAAATCCTGATGAAACTGCCAGACAGCGGGAGGGGAAAAGGGGCGGGAAAGCAGATGGGAGGCGAGGGTATAGGGTGGTGAGGATGAAAACGTGACGAAGGGATCAGTCGGAGGATTGGACGGGAGGTGCAGTGATTGGCTGGGAAATCTGATGCAGCGTAGGATGACACAGTGCCGAAAAGGAAGAAGTGAGAACATGAGACAAAAAAAACAAAAAACAAAACACCTTTTGGTGTGAAGGACGACATAGAAAATAGATGGACCATTGAGATGAATTCAGCACGAGAAGAGACAAAGGCATGAGGGCTTCTAAGACTCAGAGGGAATACATGGAGAAGAATAAAGACAAAAGGGTGTGTGGAAGTATAGTGAAGAGCCGCCACATGGATATTCAATATAGACACACCATGGTGACTGAATGACATGGATGATGACTATGGAAGTCAGTGGGACGAGAAGTATACAGTGGATACAGCAGCAATCAGGAGACGGAGATGTGCTGGAGAGGAACACGTGAAGGAAGATGGGCTGGAGGCTAGAGAGGAAGGGTGCACTGCCCACACAGGTCAGTATGGGTTGTGGATATCGTGTCGTTTGAGGCGTTCTCATTTACGTGAACCTCGACGTTCACAACCCATGTGACTTTTTGGTTTTTTTCCTTATACCCTCATATAGGTATATTTTATATTTGATACACTCTCAAAATATTAAGGTATTCTGGGGTAATATCAGTGAACGCTGACCTTCACGTGGTAACAAGTGAAATAGGCGAAGTCAAAGGCTTCCGTCACGCTGGGAGCACTTGACTCTATGAAGAAAAGATAAACACAGTATGATTATCTTAAAGTCCGTTAAAAAGAAAAAAAAAAGCGACTGAGCAGAAGTAGGTGATGATGTGAGTAAGGGCAGTGGAGGGCTGGCCAAAATAGACCCTAGTTCCTTCTTCCCAAGAATAATGATGAGTTTTATGAACGAAAAGTAAAGTGAAGACCTTCCCACGGCTGATGTAACACTTTAAGAACGCTTTATGTGTGATCACAGTCCTGAGTTGCATCAGTGAAAGGGTGGGGGAAAAAGACTTGTCAACTCAACTATACCACTGAGGGGAAAATCTTCAGATGTTACTGTGTTCATCATAGTCTGGTTCAAGGCTGAGCTACGCCAATTATTGTTACCACGTTGTAGTGGTTAGAACTTCCTGTCTTATTAACGGAGTCTGATGTGGAGGGGCTGATGACTCCAGATGTTGTTGACATGTAATTGTCAGAAGTTATGATATTAGTTGGTGTGTTACGGGCCGGTGATGGCATGTGGTGTGTAGTTCGTGATGATCAGCGCTTGCATTATTACCCTCCCAGAACACGACAGGAGGAACCTGTGGGTACGACGGTACGAAATCTGGAGCTACCAATTAGTACGACGGTACGATCCTTGAGCATGATGGTACGAACCAATTAGTACGACAGTACGATCATTGAGCATGATGGTACGAACCAATTAGTACGACAGTAAGATCCTTGAGCATGATGGTACGAACCAATTAGTACGACGGTACGATCCTTGAGCATGATGGTACGAACCAATTAGTACGACAGTAAGATCCTTGAGCATGATGGTACGAACCAATTAGTACGACAGTAAGATCCTTGAGCATGATGGTACGAACCAATTAGTACGACAGTAAGATCCTTGAGCATGATGGTACGAACCAATTAGTACGACAGTAAGATCCTTGAGCATGATAGTACGAACCAATTAGTACAACAGTAAGATCCTTGAGCATGATGGGATGCTCTTGAACACGACGTTGCACCTTGACCATAAGAGCTAGAGACTTTTGAGCTCGACGATACGACCCTTGAGTACAACGGCACGACCCGTGAACACGTACGATGGTACCACACATAAGTAGGCCGGTATGACCTTTGAGCACTAAGGTACGACCCTTGAGCACCATTTGTAAGACCTTTGGGTGGAATAGCATGGTCTTTCAAACTGGCCTTTGGAATCCGATCAAAGACTAGACCGTCATGGTCAAGGGTCGTACCGTCGTGGTCAAGGGTCGTACCATTGTGACCAAGGGTCCTACCGTCATGGCCACGGGTCGTACCATCGTGGCCTTGGGTCATTCCATCGTGACCAAGGATCGTACCGTCGTGGCCAAAGCATCGTACCGTCGTGTTCAAGGGTCGTAGCGTCGTATCATCGTTGCCTTGGATCGTACCGTCGTGGTCAAAGGTCATGCCACCGTGTTCGGGGGTCGCACCGTCATAGCCAAGGGTCGTACCGTGGTGAACAAGGGATTAATAGAATGTTCTTTATACGTAAAGGTAAGAATTCATCTCCCATTAAGTTCGTTAACATGTTCCATGATGCCTGGGCGTAAAATCGTCATAAAAATGGAGATTCATGCCGGAGAAAAATAGACGTAAGAAACGAAGTCGATCTGTTTCAAAAGAAAGTGAGAGAAATAGAAAATAGTGCAATGGAATCCTGGACCATGTACTTGTTTTTCAAAAGTGTAAACAGAGGTAAACCTACACACCTCCTTTATTGGAATCTCCGAAAGCATTAAAGTACACACACACACACACACACACACACACACACACACACACACACACACACTCTAGTAGCAACAGGCGAGCCACGTGGCATCAACCAGTGCATCGTCCAGGTAGCGATGTTAATAGTCACTCGGTGCGATTTGATGTTAAGCTTTTGAGAAATAGAATTATAGAAAGAATAGAATCCCCCAGAGAGAGAGAGAGAGAGAGAGAGAGAGAGAGAGAGAGAGAGAGAGAGAGAGAGAGAGAGAGAGAGAGAGAGAATGTTGCATTGTGTCAGCGTTTTGGCAATAAGAGAAATATGCGCTCACACGTACAGCACTGGAATCATAGACGGCTACACTTATGTAAGTATAGAAAACGCGAGTGTGGACAAAGTGTGAAAACAGTGAACCATTAGTCTATACATGAAAAATGAATAACCCTTAAACTCTGGTGTACATCAAATATATATATATATATATATATATATATATATATATATATATATATATATATATATATATATATATATATATATTCTGCGCGTGATCAAGTATATTCCTATGAGTCCACGGGGAAAATGAAACACGATAAGTTCCCATTAAAATGAAGAACTAAAAGATTCTTGGTGTCAAAGGGAGGTTTGGGTTCAACTCTATAAAATGATTTCTTTGCTAAGGGATTTATCATTGAAAGTTAGCATAGAAATCATTTTATAGATTTAAACCCAAACCTCCCATTGAAAACAAGAATCTTTCAGTTCTCCCTTTCTATAGTAATTTTACTTTACTTCTCATGCTGCTAAAATCCTTTGCTATAAATGTTGTCTTCAGCAACGATAATACTATAAAGAATATCCTAATCAGGAACTCACCAGAAAATTCTCCAGGGTGCATCTGTTAAGTGCCATCTAGAAATTGTGATAAGTTTTATGTTGGGCAGACTGGTAAGGATCTTTCTGTTAGACTTAAGCAACATAATTATAGTATAAGAACAGGACAGTAATCAAATGCCATGTTTAATCACGTTAAAAACTACGAGTATTGTATTGACTGGAGTAATGTCATCTCAGTTATTAACTCTAACTCCAGTACCACGAGAAATATCATTGAATCTTCTATTATTAAATACACAAAGAATTATAACCTTGATAATAGTGAAGGGCTATACAAATTGGATAGCATTATTGTTTATAGAATTTGCAAACAATTCCCCTTCTTGTCCACATTAAGTTTATGATACTCTCGTTTTCTGTCTTGGACAATCACGTGTTTACCAAATATACGTCTCTTCGTTGTATATCAGCTGACTTGTATTTCTTTCTTGTATGTCTCCTAATGTGATTATTACACGAAAGTGCACTTGGGAACTTATCGTATTTCATTTTCCCCGTGGACTCTTTGGAATAAACTTGATCACGCGCAAAATTGTGATCCTTTCCAATATACATATATATATATATATATATATATATATATATATATATATATATATATATATATATGGAAGGTACTAAATTGTTAAGTAAGGGGAGAAATATTTGTAAATTTTCATTTGTTAGGCAAACACAAAGAACATCATCTACATACCTACACCAAATTGCATTAGAAGGTAAGATATCCTTTAGTAATTTTGTTTCAAAAAATTCCATATAAAGATTACTTAGTAGAGGTGAAAGAGGGACACCCATTTCCATACCAAATTTTTGAGCATAATATTCTTAATTGAAGTGAAATACACAGTCTTTTATTCACAATTTTATCAGTTCAATGAAAACAGACTTTGAAACAGGTAAATGAACATCATCCAAAACATCAAATAAATATTCTAAAAGGTCATCAACTGGAACTTTTATGAAAAGTGAGGAAATATCAAAGCTACCTAGTTTAAAATCAAAATTTACATTGATTTTGTTAAGCTTGTTAACTAAATCTACAGTGTTGATATTAGAATTTGATATCATACCCACTAAAGACATTAATAAGGAAACTAACCATTTGGACAATTTATACGTGATGGAGCCTACTGAACTCATTATAGGTCTTGCTGGAATTTTTTTTTTATGCGTTTTAATAAATCCGTACATATATGGCAATGAAGGGGACAAAGATGACAAACTTTTGATAAGAGAACCATTACCTTTCAACAACTTCAGTTCTTTATTGAAATGGGAATTAACTGCTTCTAGGGGATTTTTGCTGAGTTCAAAATATGTTGTGTCATCATGTAAAAGATCATTCATTTTAGTTCTCCCCTTTTTATGATAATTTTACTTTACTTCCCATGTTGCTTAAATCCTTTAATGTAAATGTTGACTTCAGCAACAATAATACTATAAGGAATATCTTAATCAGGAATTCACCAGAAAATTCTCCAGAAAATGCCTTGTTTAATCACGTAAAAACTATGATTATTGTATTCACTGGAGTAATGCCATCTCGGTTATTAACTCTAACTGTATTACCACGAGAAATATCATTAAATCTTCTGTTATTAGATACACAAAGAATTATAATCTTGATATTATCGATGGTGTATACAAATTAGATAACTTTATTGTTGATGAAATTTGTAAAATGATAAGTTTATGAACGCTCGTTGTATGTCTTGGACAGTTGCATGTTTACCAAATGGCGTCCTAGCTTCGTCTCTTCGATGTATATCAACTGATTTATTATCCCCGTGGACTCATAGGTATCTATATATATATATATATATATATATATATATATATATATATATATATATATACATATATATATATATATATATATATATATATATATATATATATATATATATATATATATATATATATATATTTCTTTCTTTCATACTATTCGCCATTTCCCGCATTAGCGAGATAGCGTTAAGAACGGAAGACTGGGCCTTTGAGGGAATATCCTCACCTGGCCCCCTTCTCTGTTCCTTCTTTTGGAAAATCAAAAAAAAAAATGGGAGGATTTCCAGCCCCCCGCTCCCTTCGCTTTTAGTCGCCTTCTGCGACACGCAGGGAATACGTGGGAAGTATTCTTTCTCCCCTATCCCCAGGTATAATATATATATATATATATATATATATATATATATATATATATATATATATATATATATATATATATATATGTGTGTGTGTGTGTGTGTGTCTGTATGCGCGCACGTGAACGCAAAAATGCTTATTTTTAAACTTTCATATTTTATATAAATTAAAAGAAAAAAAAAAAAACGTAAAATTGAAACGGTAAAATCCTCCATTTATGGGTCACTTATCAAGCACTGCCTGGCCCACACTTGCTTGCACCAAGCCAAGACATTTTAAGTGTAAAGCTTAAATGCTATTGCACAATAAACATCGTATATTATTATATTCCCTGACTCCCCCCGCCGCTCGCTGGACTTAAAGCTAATGTACTCGTGGCATAAGGCCGATTTTTATGAGCTCCTGAGGTGATTTTCCGAGGGCCTATTGCAGTAAATATGCGAGAAACGCTGGGCAGCCTAGGAGAAAAAAAAAGACAACCACTTTCTTATTTTTTTCTTCCTTCTCGCTCTCTTCCTTCAAAATTAAGAGGAGGGAGGCAAAAAATAGAGAGGATACTCAGGATGACGAAAAGTACAGTTGATGTCTTTAAATTTAAGAAATATGGTACAGAAAAGGAAGAAGTTTTGCGTAAATTTGCATCTAGATTACGCCAGGGTTTGAGAACAGATGGTGTGCTCTGCTTTTGGCGTAATATACTATCTTCAGAACCATGGGTGTCTGCTGGTGTGTGTGTGTGTGTGTGTGTGTGTGTGTGTGTGTGTGTGTGTCCATGAGTTGATATTAACGTGTGTGTGTGTGTGTGTGTGTCCTTGAGTTAATATTAGTGTTTGTGTGTGTGTTTGTGGTTGTGTAGCTTTATATACATATTTCTGGTTGTGTGTGTATTTGTGAGGGCTTATGTATGTGTCTTTTGACAGGAGAGTTTTGCACCATTCGTGTTGCACAGTCTCTTAAACTGTTCATGTTATATAGGTCTTACGTTAGTGTGTGTGTATATATATATATATATATATTAGAACAGAATGATCACGACTGCCTCACCACAATTGCTGACCTCTTCAGCCATAGATTGAATAGCAACAAATCCTCTGTGGTACTGAGCCGCTAGCATAGCCATCCTCATATTCTCATATGGATGAGGATGATTATGAGACACATTGGAGAGGAGAAGAGGGAGAGAGAGAGAGAGAGAGGGTGAGAGTGTGTGTGTGTGTGTGAGGTTGGTAAAGAGGGAGGTAGGAGCAGAAAACGATAAACAAACACTCTCACGATAATAGCCAAAGACCCTCACAACTCAGGCATCTCCTGGTGGTCTGTTAGTTGTATAAACCACATCATGGAGCGAGTCAGCCAGCCGAGCACTGAGAACAATTGCCCAGCCAAGATGGTGACCCCTGACCTAGGCAATTATACCTGCAGTCGAACCCACGCCCCTTGGGGGAAATCCAAGGCTAGAATGATATATATATGAGCACCGAATAACAAGAAGCGTTAGTCTAAGAGCTCTTCCTTCGCTGCTCCATCATGGTTGATGAGCTAACGAGAGAACCAGCCAGTTGATGAGTGTAGGAAGATCCGCTGAGCAGCCCTCGCGTGCAGAGCAGTCGTTACGTATTGGTTTCTGCCGGTATTCGTTACCTGGACCTCTTGAGAGCCAGGACGTGATGGAAGTTGATGGACTGCTGTGCGTCGGTCCCGTAAGGAAGGGAGGTGAATTCCACCCAAGCCCTCACGGTGTCGGGCCGTCGTCGCTCCATTGGCTGGCTCTCGCGCCATCAGTATTGGGAAATCAATCAGAATGGCACGGACATAAATAACAGAGGCAGCGCATGAGAAGCTGGAGTGTGCAGGGATATCCCGGACGTCACATGCACCAGCTTTTCCCAGAGACAAACGTTAGCGCAATACTCTGAATTGGGGCCCCTCCCTCTTAATTCATTTAATAAGAAGGCAACCCTCAAATATTCTGTGCTTTACTGTGAATATTCAATGAAGTCATATACGACTTCGAGACAGTAGTAATATTCTAATGAGTGTTTTTTACAACTAAAGTTCACACATGTGTGATCTCCTTTTCATCTTTTTCGGTAACGAAAAAGAACACTTAAGCTTATGTGAAAATGTTATTGACTGTATATTATCCCTCCATAGATTACAGACCGGTAAGTAAGTCTTTTAAGAACGTAAAAATCTTATAGCTAACAGTGTCTTATACTGGAGCAAAAATCATGGTTTCTCTAGACCTTCTTCAGGCGAGCGTCTGTGCCTGATGATGTTGGAATGAAAGCAAATGTCTTCGAGGTGATGAGAAAATCGGGGAATAAACCTCTGCTTCTTGGCACCAATTTTGGCAACGGGCGAAGATGCGTCTTTTATATCAGCCCTGAGGAAGCTCAGCTGATCAACTGAGAATCTTAATCCCTGATTAATGATCATCGCAGATGCCACACTTTTTACTCATTTATCAGAAGGAAAGCGTTTGAAGGTGGATGTCTCATCTGGACTGAAATATAGGCTCTCATTACTAGTCAAGTGGCTTTCTCTACACAAGTGCAATCAGAAATAAGAAACGCTAAATATAGCAAGTGGCTTTCCCTACACAAGTATAATCAGAAATAAGAAACGCTAAATATAGCAAGTGGTTTTCCCTACCCAAGTGTAATCAGAAATAAGAAACGCTAAATATAGCAAGTGGCTTTCCCTACCCAAGTGTAATCAGAAATAAGAAACGCTAAATATAGCAAGTGGCTTTCCCTACCCAAGTGTAATCAGAAATAAGAAACGCTAAATATAGCAAGTGGCTTTCCCTACCCAAGTGTAATCAGAAATAAGAAACGCTAAATATAGCAAGTGGCTTTCCCTACCCAAGTGTAATCAGAAATAAGAAACGCTAAATATAGCAAGTATCAAGGTATATTGACGACAACACGATGTGCTGTACATCACCACCATATGATATAGCTGGAGACTTACAGCAGAAGCTACCAAGATCTATCTTGGTTTTACACATCGTAAACTGATTAATATTTTCTCATGTGTCTGGGCATTACGGATGTGATCTTCATCTTGATCATTTCCTCTGTGGATATCTTGGTAATGAGAGGGGGGGGAGGTCACGAATCCCAGCTGCACTGGAGAGATTTTATTATTCGTTCTTGAAGATTTGCTCGGAGATCAGAGAGAGAGAGAGAGAGAGAGAGAGAGAGAGAGAGAGAGAGAGAGAGAGAGAGAGAGAGGGAAAGAAATGGGGTATTGTTATTGAAGGATTCTTTAGCTCAGATGAATTTCGTGCGAGGCACGGTTTCTTAAGGGGATTTTTCATAAAGGTACAGTCTTTAAGTGTCCTTGTTAGTATATAAAGGCAGCAATTTTAATCTCTGTGCATCGTACATGTTCAAGCTCTTTAACTGAGTCATGTGACTTCACTTCTTAAAGTCCGCGACCGCCATTAATCGTGCCCTTTAGTTACACTGCTATTTCTCATCGGATCATTCGTAATCCTCTGTAATCATACCCCATTAATCTGTGACTCGGTGATTTCCTTCACCCATCACATGCAGCCTCGAGAGTCCCCACTGGTCTCAGCTGTTTAAATGCCTTTATACGCTTTTGTATTTCACTATTTGTGGAGTCAGATTCTCTAAAGTTTCCTGGAAGAGGAGAAGACTTTGTGTAGGCCAGTGGGGACGGGAGAGGCCCTGACGACCTTTCAAGTTAAGCAACGAAAGTTGCCTCTGATACCATGTTTGATGATCTGGTAAGAAGAAATACTTATTACTCTAATACACTTGTAGATCCACCTTCTCCAGGGGCTTCTCCTGCTTTTAACGCTGCGCTACATTCTGTAGTAAGGAGGTAATAGACTGCTTTACAATGATGAATGACTAGAACACATTTCTTCCCTCCACTGACGATAATGCAACCCCGACAAAAGTGAGTCTTCATTCCCTCTCTTCCCATAAGCAAGTGCTATCCGCTAACACTTCAATATATATATATGACCCCCTTTTTCCGCGTTAGCGAGGTAGCACCAGGAACAGACGAAGAAAGACCACATCCGTTCACATACATTCTCTCGCTTTCATGTGCAATGCATCGAAACCATAGCTCCTTATTATGAACCAGGACCCACAGACCTTTTTATGGTTTACCCCGGACGTTTCACATGTCCTGGTTCAGTCCATTGACAGTACGTCGACCCCATTGTACCACATCATTCCAATTCACTCTATCCCCTGCGCGCGCGCGTGTGTGTGTGTGTGAATAAGTTGTACATATATTCAGTGTTGTGAATTACATGTCGACAGATAGGATCCCTTCTCTCTCTCTTTTCATTTTTTGTATCTTCCTTTCTTCATAGGAGGCTACAATAGCATTGTATTTTTGATGAAGGTGTCTTACAGCTCTTCGTTGTGAGTATCCTGTAGAGGCAAGTAATAGGTCAGCTGCGCTGAGAACAAAGTGCTGAGCAACTGGCTGGCGTTGGTCACTCGTGGGGTTACAAGGTGCTGGCCACTTGTGCAGGACGAGCATCTGGACCGCTGGAGGAGGAGCCACGGTCTGACCGACGCTGGTGTCACGTTCTGTCCTCCAGCACAGCCACGTGTGGTCATTCGCTCCTCTGGATATACTCCAGTGACCACCAGGCTGGACTAGGAATAGATGCCCATTTTCCTCTCTGCTGCCCGATGTCGGCCTCTGTTCTCGGTCAGTCTTCCTACCAGTTTATTGTACACCACACAACACTCATCAAGACCAGTCTACCACACACATACCACTCACCATTCCCTATGGCCAGTTTGTCACACACACTACTATGCACCACTTCCCTATGGCCAGTCTACCACGCACATTACCACACACTACTCCCTACAGCCTGTTCACCCCACACACACACACACACACACACACACACACACACACACACCACTCCCTACAACCAATCTACCATACTCACTACCACGCACTACTACCCCCTACATTCATCTACCACACACATTGTTACGCACCATTTCTTACAGCCAGCATATAACACAGAACCACGTACCACTTCCTACAATCAGTCTACCTCACACACCACCACACACCGCTTCCTAAAACCAGTCTACCACGCGCAATACCACGTTCCACCCTTACAATCAGTCTACCACGCACCACTCCCTACAATCAGTCTACCACGCACCATTCCCTACAATTGGTCTACCACGCACCACTTCCTGCAGCCAATCTACCTCACTCTACCTCCCATTGTTCCCTCCGCCCGGTCTACGTCATATCATCACGTCTAATTCCCAGTGATCGCTACGTCACACACTACACCTGACCATTTCCTGAGACCAATTTACTACAAACCATTACAAACCACTTCCCCTGAGCGGCTTACCACACACTGCCACAAACCATACCACCAAGCCACCCTATCTCACACTTGCCACACACCCTCAGGGTAAGCCTACCACACGCACAAACACTATCAGAGGAATGTAAGAAGAATGGCGCCAGACTTGAATGAACTGGGCTCTGAGGAGAGGAGGGAAGTCTTCAGTCTGCCCAACACTAGAAAAGTACAAGGGAAAACTTAGGAAGTAAATCTAAATTTCTACGAGGCTTTGACGACATTGACACAGAACTGTCCTTTGATTTTAGACGTAGAATCCGGAGCAAGAGGACATGGGTGGATATTAGGCAAGTGGAGTGTTAGAGTAGGACGTGGGGAAGCATATCAACAGAATTGTGCACTTGTGTAACAAGCAACGGGAGGGAATCGAAATTCGACTGAATTACGTGACATAGAAAGAGGGAGGGATAAGAGGCTGAGGGGGACCAACCAGGGTATATCTCCCTCCACGCATGCACAACTAGGTAAAGTAGTCACGCATTTCTGGCATATTTCATAACGCACCAACCTGCCATATACCCACACGACCAGCCTGACAAATACCCACACCTCCCATCACGACCAGTCTACCATTTACCCACACCTCCCATCCCGACCAACCTGCCAATATATCCACATCTCCCATCATGACCGGTCTGCCATATACCTAGCCTTCCCTGCACGACCAAGTCTTCCATATACCCACACCTTCCATCACGACCACTACGCCATATAACCACACCTTCCGTCACGACCAGCCTGCCATATACCTACATCTTGTATCACGACCAGCCTGCCCTATACCCGACTTTCCCTATACGACCAGTCTGCCATACACCTCCCACCCTAGTCCCCTGCTCACGGCTTCCAATACGCGTTACGTCCCCAAACACGAACCGTGGGGGTTGGGCTCGCTGGTCGAAATTACTTTCCCTGGTAATTGAATCTGCAAGTAGGGAGCTTTAACCTCGGTCCCGTTGTGACCGGCGACTACCTCGCCTCACGTCGACCCCTGCTGATGGTTCGGCCTCGGATTTCTGTACATTGGAACATTTTGTAATGTGAGGATCATTCCCTTATCTCATCATCATATTTCGTCCTTGGATTCTCGTGCACACCCTTTTCTTTATATATATATATATATATATATATATATATATATATATATATATATATATATATATATTTTTATACTAATCTCCATTTCCCGCGGTAGCGAGGTAGCGTTAAGAACAGAGGACTGAGCCTTAAAAGGAATATGCTCACTTGGCCCCTTCTCTGTTCCTTCTTTTGGAAAATTAAAAACGAGAGAGGAGGATATATATATATATATATATATATATATATATATATATATATATATATATATATATATTTCTTCTTTCATACTATTCGCCATTTCCCGCATAAGCGAGGTAGCGTTAAGAACAAAGGACTGGGCCTTTGAGGGAATATCCTCACCAGGCCCCCTTCTCTGTTCCTCTCTTTGGAAAAATGAAATAAAATATATATATATATATATATATATATATATATATATATATATATATATATATATATATATATATATATTTATATAATTCACACACACACACACACACACACACACACACACACACACACACACACACACACACACACACACCTAGCATTGAACATGACAGAGGATGAAGCTAACGTGAATCATAGAGTTGGAAAAGAGGCAGAGTTCCAGGATGGTTTGAGGACTGACTTGGATTCAATTTTTTCTTCTGCAAGAGAATTTGTTGTGCACTCCTCCACGTCCTGTGGACGATGAAGCTAAAGAGGATACAGAATGGCCAAACTGGTCTAAGAACAGGCCCTCAGTGACTGAGTTACATGTCTCATAGTGAGAACAATGGTAGCAGTGATTGTATAGCACTGAATGAATGATTGTAAGTTCCCTTACATTGTAAAGGAACTGTTTAACAAAATGTTAAACAATGGCTGTATTTAAGTATAGGTAGGCAAATCTAAGGAACTTTTTATGTACCGAGTAAGAATATTGTTATGAATGAAATGTTTTCATGTATCCTAATGGTCGTTGGGGATAAACTCTGAACTCCAGAAATATCTACAACAGTCCAGCACTACACAATACCACAGGGTGTGAGAGTAGCTGTTGGAGAAGTAAATAGTCCGATGACTATTCGTGGCGTTAGTGAAAAAGATAAAAGATAACTAGCACGTAGCGAGCTATAAAAGTTGTGTGTTTGAGCCCGAGGTGAGCAGTGGAACTCCCTCTGCCGCTTATCTCAACCCTGTTGGAAGAGTCATCTCCGCTCTCCTCCCCTCCAGCATCTATCACAATCACTCCTTGCCTCCCTCCCCATCTCTCCCGCCTCACCACCCCCTCCCACTCTTCCTCCTACCTCGTGCTCTGTCCACGTCTTGTAGCATTCTGACCCCGCGCCACTATCGTTAACGTCCTTCACCCGTCATCCCGCTCTTACCCTGGATCATAATAAATGTCACCTGAGTTATCTTTGAACCTCAGAGGGCGTCAGTCGTGACCACTCTGGGTCCCTGGCGACTTACTTCATGCCTCCTGTGATACTCTGCCGTTGGGGTTGTAGGTTATAGCCTCTCCAGGTCCTTCTTACGTCCTCCTCTCTATTTTCTTTAATCTGTCCTCGACGTTTTCTGTCATCTTGTATCATAATACTGACATTTGAGTCTGCCCCATCATTCTTCCTCTTCTGTATATATATATATATATATATATATATATATATATATATATATATATATATATATATATATAAATATATTGTCGCTGTCTCCCGCGTTAGCGAGGGAGCGCAAGGAAACATACGAATGAATAGCCCAACTCACCCACATACACAGGTATATACATAAACGCCCACACACGCACATATACATACCTATACATTTCAACGTATACATACATATACATAAACAGACGTATACATATATACACATTTACATATTCATACATGCTGCCTTCATTCATTCTCGCCGCCACCACGCCACACATGAAATGCATGTATATCAGTCCCTATTTCTTTTCACGCATATCCAATGCAGTACAATCCTCTCCGTTTCTGTTGTCATACTTCAATCATTCTGTCGCCTTTTTTTATTCTATATTTTATTCATTTATTTAGCTTCACCTTCTATTTTTTCTCACATCTTCTATAGTACGTCTGTGTACAGCTTCAGCGCAACCACTCCACACCTGACGGCATTGGTCATCATGTTGAATCCAGTCCATTCACCATTCGCTCATTTTTTTCCTTCGTCATTCATATATTTCTCCACCTCAGTTTTATAACTCTTGTGTTGACAAACGCAAACGTCCTTTTTTTTTCTCCCCTTGTGTTTTATAATGACTTATTCACGTCATAATTGCCTCATGATTCCACTGCACTCGTATGTTCAGTCTACTCTACAATTGCCACCACACTCATCTATTTCCAGGAAACACTTCTCTGTCTTCAGTTCTTTCCCTCTTTAACTATATTCCCCCCTTTCCCTTGTTTTCGTCTCGCCTGTGTTCCTTCATTTCCACCAGTCTACCATATCAGTATGTTATTCTTCTGTTAATATTCTCCCTTTCCACTGTGTCCTCCCAGCTATCAGTATTCCCCTTTCCACTGAGATTCCACATAACATATACTCTGTCCCATTCACTTGTATTTTCCTTCTCACTTTCTCTTCTACAGCCTTTCCACTAGATTTCCTCTCTCTCTCTCTCTCTCTCTCTCTCTCTCTCTCTCTCTCTCTCTCTCTCTCTCTCTCTCTCTCTCGTTCCCGCCTCGTCCGTCAGGCAGAGGACCGCGTGGACGCCGGAATGATGGTAATAGTCTGGGAAATGGTCACAGCTATGGCAGGAAATGAAGCTCCTGGTCGGAGGCGTTAAATCGTGATTGAGATGCGAGCCTCCTCCGCCCCAGCTCTGTGTTCTGCTGGGAAAGATGAATTAAGTCCCACATTATCTACTAGCTACTGCCCCTCACACCCTCTAGAGGGGTAGCTGGGCAGATGATCAAAAGAGGTTAATGTCTTCAGTCCTTGTGTCTGTTAAGAGTTCTCTACGCCTGTCTGTTCCTCCGTGTCTCCAGGTGCACGTGCATGTGAAGTCACTTCGTGAGAGCGTGTTCACCCGTGTCTCGGGAAACCTCGTGTAAAATAACGGTTTCAACGTCCTTAGAGTTAAGCGTTATATGGCCGCTTCGCGTGCCGGCAGCACCCGCCCGCGCGCGCGTCTCAAACACGCACACGTGTATGAGTAAGAGGTTATACATGGTGCTAATGTATCTTAATTCTTCATTTTATCTTTCTACAATTTTTGGTGAAGATCTCTTATCAATCTTATCTTTTTTTTTAATCAATAACTCTTGTTCTTTTTTTTTTCGTGCGACCCATTGCTAAATTACAGGCACTACAGTGAGTTATGGGTACAGCTTCGTCCATATTATAACGTTTTGGTGGATCCTACTTTAATTTCATCTATTTTCGCAGCTGCAGCCCTGTAGAAGCCACGGGTAAACCACCCGGACGTGCAACAGGCATTATTCTCTGATGGTGCAACTGTCATAACGTTTATAGTTATTTGTGAACATTTTTTTTAGTTCTACATGGAGGCCAGCGCTACACTCTGTGTTGTGCTGGGTAGAGACAGTCATAGCGACAGTGTGTCCAACGCAGTGCATCTTGCTATATATGTATCTTCCTTTGTATTTCTTTGATATCTGAGGCATCGTAGTGCAACAGGACTTGGGTATGAGTGTTCAGCCATGTTACAACGGGTCATATTGATGTTGTGATCATAGCGTTAAAAGGGAATATGTGATTATGGCGTTAAAAAGGAATATTGGAAGAGTAGGGTAAACTTTATTGTACACGCAGCCGTCCCAATATCGAACCGTGAGAGACAACGGGTCAGAGCAGGTATCATACACATGTGGCCTGAGCATTCCTTACCAAGGGTCAGAGCAGGTATCATACACATGTGGCCTGAGCATTCCTTACCAAGGGTCAGATCAGGTATCATACACATGTGGCCTGAGCATTCCTTACCAAGGGTAACTGGTTTGGTCTTTCCGGTGTCCATCACGGTTTCCAGGAGTATTTTCATATCACGATGTGATAAACTAAGGTTTTCTTTTCTCCCTCTTTCAACCGCGAGGTGTTGCTGTGTTATCCACACACACAGAGAACTCCCTGTTACCTGAGAGCATGCTACACTACGCAGTACAGACAGACAAGGGGGAAGTTTTCTTTAGCGATGTAATCAGTCGTGTTGGCATGATTTCACTGCATGACCCAAGTGTTATTTTCGTGAAATGCTGCTCGTTTCGAATACACATTTTCAGCTTCGATTTGTTACTCTTTGGCAGTCGAACCGTAGCTGCAGGTCTTTCAGAATCTGTACAAGGTTTTGAGCTAAGTAAGTTGACCCTCAAGGGCGTGTTGAGGCCACTAAAGGCCACTTCTCAAGAGCCTTATAGATAACCTTTATCTCATTACAGCTTATAGAATGTTAGGTAATCTATTGTTAGCACGTATTCAACGCTCGTTCAGTTATGATACATTAAAGACAACTAAAATATACGTGTTTTTCAGATCGACATGAGAGTTTTTCTCCATAGAATTCATTTCCTCCCCGTTCAGCTCCGGGTGCCCCAGCTGGTCTGTCGCCAACTTCATCAGGTAAAGCGACTTGGTGATCCTTGTAATACTGAGTGTAACAGAGGACTGTGTTAGGAATCGATGATTACGGTCATTAGTGGATCAGGAGGCAGAAGAGGGATTGGAAGTTCCCAAGTGTTGTTCTCCTCACTTATCATTTAAGGAAACTTGATCCGGATGTAGGAAGGGAAACAAGATCAAGGAAGGTTACACGACTTTATAGAAAGGTTGATCTTATCATTGCTTTATGGTGAGTTCCAACCTGATTTGCATAAAGGAATGTCCAGCCTATAAGTATAATAATCTCTATAATCTAGTTATATATATATATATATATATATATATATATATATATATATATATATATATATATATATATATATATATATATTTTTTTTTTTTTTTTTTATACTTTGTCGCTGTCTCCCGCGTTTGCGAGGTAGCGCAAGGAAACAGACGAAAGAAATGGCCCAACCCCCCCCCCCCCATACACATGTACATACACACGTCCACACACGCAAATATACATACCTACACAGCTTTCCATGGTTTACCCCAGACGCTTCACATGCCTTGATTCAATCCACTGACAGCACGTCAACCCCTGTATACCACATCGCTCCAATTCACTCTATTCCTTGCCCTCCTTTCACCCTCCTGCATGTTCAGGCCCCGATCACACAAAATCTTTTTCACTCCATCTTTCCACCTCCAATTTGGTCTCCCTCTTCTCCTCGTTCCCTCCACCTCCGACACATATATCCTCTTGGTCAATCTTTCCTCACTCATTCTCTCCATGTGCCCAAACCATTTCAAAACACCCTCTTCTGCTCTCTCAACCACGCTCTTTTTATTTCCACACATCTCTCTTACCCTTACGTTACTTACTCGATCAAACCACCTCACACCACACATTGTCCTCAAACATCTCATTTCCAGCACATCCATCCTCCTGCGCACAACTCTATCCATAGCCCACGCCTCGCAACCATACAACATTGTTGGAACCACTATTCCTTCAAACATACCCATTTTTGCTTTCCAAGATAATGTTCTCGACTTCCACACATTTTTCAAGGCTCCCAAAATTTTCGCCCCCTCCCCCACCCTATGATCCACTTCCGTTTCCATGGTTCCATCCGCTGACAGATCCACTCCCAGATATCTAAAACACTTCACTTCCTCCAGTTTTTCTCCATATATATATATATATATATATATATATATATATATATATATATATATATATATATATATATATATATATATGACAGACTTCGATATAGCCTGGACAAATGTATGATGCTTATACCTACCTCTTCTACGTCCATTCCTCGGTCGTAATGTGGGTCGTATTGATGTGAGGGTCAGACGCGTTTCAGCTGTAGCCAGTCTCCTCTCTCTCTCTCTCTCTCTCTCTCTCTCTCTCTCTCTCTCTCTCTCTCTCTCTCTCTCTCTCTCTCTCTCTCTCTCTCTCTCTCTCTCTCTCTCTCTCTCGACCTGCTCCACCCCAGCTAGCATCTACCACCGTACAGGCTCTCGTGCTCTACATGCTTCACCCTCACCTCGAGAGGTCTGTCTTGGATGCTGGTGCATTTCCTGACCCTAGGCACACTCCCCACACACACACACACACACACTCCAGCCACACCCAAACCACCCGACCCACTCCACACACCCCCACCAGCCACTCCTCAGACCCAACAACAAATCCCAACACACAACACAGGCCAATCCCCTCAAAACACCTACCAGTCACCGGTAACACCCACGACCTACACCTTCCTACATCATCTGTACAACAGTGAACACACACTTTCACTCAGGTCTTCATAGTCTTTATCCTTCTGTGCCCTAAATGTTTGTCCTCCTGTCTCTCGTATGATGGTAAAATTAATCCCCTTTACCTCTCATCACTTGCTTCAAGTATGATATACCAACACCTTGATCAGAATTACGTTTTCCAGTTTCGACCAATTTCTTTCTCTGATAACATCAGTTTCCCATAACTGAGATGATAGTTGAACACCGTCTTACTATCAACACGAATTTGACAGCTGTGTACATGACAGCATTTGTAACAGTAGTGCGAACAGCTGCACGGCACACCTGTACAGGTGACAGTCCTTTTACCAGAGGTGGGAACAGCTGCACTGCACACCTGTGCAGGTGGGAGTAATCCACCAATGGTGGGAACAACTGCACTGCACACCTGTACAGGTGACACTTCACCAGTGTTAGGAACAGCTACACTGCCCACCTGTACAGGTGACACTCCTGCACCAGTGGTGGGAACAGGTGCACTGCACACCTGTACAGGTGGCACTCCTGCACCAGTGGTGAGAACAGGTGCACTGCACACCTGTACAGGTGGCACTCCTGTAACAGTGGAGGGAACAGGTGCACTGCACACCTGTACAGGTGTCACTCCTGCACCAGTGGTGGGAACAGGTGCACTGCACACCTGTACAGGTGGCACTCCTGCACCAGTGGTGGGAACAGGTGCACTGCACACCTGTACAGGTGTCACTCCAGCACCAGTGGTGGGAACAGGTGCACTGCACACCTGTACAGGTGTCACTCCAGCACCAGTGGTGGGAAGAGCCCCACGCCACAATGCACAACTTGTTTGACATGTAAATTAACTCTCAGAATCACTCACACTCGGGGACACCTCAACGGTCCAACTCCCGGCCAGATAATAGTTCTCATTTGTCTCCTTAAAGGCGAGGGTCCTTCCACATAGTTTATGAAGATCTATTCCTCCCTCAGTGCCCGTGTTGAACAAGACTTGTTTGCTTTCAATAATGTCGTCAATGTTAACTCCGAAGGAGATAACAAAGGGAGTCGAAGGAATGTACTAAATTAACGATTGGGTCTCATAAATATCAGCAACAAAGGTTCGATTCTCCTTTCATAATTCGGAGGAATTTACCGGAGTAAATATGGGATCTGGTTCACATCAGGGAGAGTGTGTGATTCTCCTTCTTTTGATGCTCCGCTTGTCAGCAGGTCCAGTTTAGCGACTCATAACTGTCGCGAATTTCCCTTCCCTCGACTCGGCCTTGCATGTCATCAAGCGGATCTTCCCGCTTTCTTCCACGCTGTCTTTACCTTTGTGACCTAGAAAGTAAACACCCAAAAAAGAATTACCATCATCAGTAGTAACGAGTTACTAACCCTCAGGTATATGATTGGTCAGTAGAGAGCAGGTATGACCCACTCATTACCCTGAGGTGTTCGAGAACATCACTCGCTCCCTCCCTCACCGCCACAATCGCCATCTCTCATCAAACTCTGGTAATTACGCGCCGACTCTCGCTTCTCTTCCCTTCTTGCCAGGAAAACTCGGTAGGAAATTCGACTCCTGACAATATAACTTTAAGCAAAAGTCAGGAGTCAAAGGAGAGGCAAGTGGCTACTCGCGTTGAGTGTCTGTGGTCTGTGTGGGTAGGTGTGAGTGTCTGTGGTCTGTGTGGATAGGTGTGAGTGTCTGTGGTCTGTGTGGATAGGTGTGAGTGTCTGTGGTCTGTGTGGGTAGGTGTGAGTGTCTGTGGTCTGTGTGGATAGGTGTGAGTGTCTGTGGTCTGTGTTGATAGGTGTGAATGTCTGTGGTCTGTGTTGATAGGTGTGAATGTCTGTGGTCTGTGTTGATAGGTGTGAATGTCTGTGGTCTGTGTTGATAGGTGTGAATGCTGTCGTCTGTGTGGGTAGGTGTGTGTGAGTGGGTGCGTAACTACCATTTTAGTGTTACAGGTAGAGAGTTTCACACTCGTGTTACCCCGCCTTTCAACCTTGCATACACGAACCATGTCTTTAGCCTCTTATGTGGACACACACACACACACACACACACACACACACACACACACACACACACACGCACACACTTACACATACATTGTATTTATATAGACTTGAGCAACATAAATATTGTATAAGAACGGGACAAGAATCAAATGCCTTGTTTAATCACATTAAAAACTATGATCATTGTGTTGACTGGAGTAATGCCATCTCAGTTATTAATTCTAACTCCAGTGCCACGAGAAATTTCATTGACTCTTCTATTATTAGATACACAAAGAATTATAACCTTAATATAAGTGAAGGCTCTATACAAATTGGATAGCTTTATTGTTGATAAGATTTGTAAACAATTCTTGTCCACATGATAATTTATGATACGCACGTTGTGTTTTTGACAATCGCATGTTTACCAAATGGCGTCCTAGCTACGTCTCTTCGTTTTATAACTGACAGTTATATTTCTCTCTTGTGTCTCCCCTGATGATGTGATTATTTCACGAAAGTGCACTTGGGAACTTATCGTGTTTCATTTTCCCCGAAGACTCAGGAATATATATATATATATATATATATATATATATATATATATATATATATATATATATATATATATATTATCCCTGGGGATAGGGGAGAAAGAATACTTCCCACGTATTCCCTGCGTGTCGTAGAAGGCGACTAAAAGGGAAGGGAGCGGGGGGCTGGAAATCCTACCCTCTCGTTTTTTTTTAATTTTCCAAAAGAAGGAACAGAGAAGGGGGCCAGGTGAGGATATTCCCTCAAAGGCCCAGTCCTCTGTTCTTAACGCTACCTCGCTATCGCGGGAAATGGCGAATAGTATGAAAAAAAAAGAAAGAAAAAAAAAAAAAAAAAAAAAAAATATATATATATATATATATATATATATATATATATATATATATATATATATATATATATATATATATATATATATATATATATATAACCAGTGAGTCCTTACGAGTACTTAATGGTGAGACATTGCCAGATGTTTGGGCTAGCGTGTATTGCCCACGAGAGAGAGAGAGAGAGAGAGAGAGAGAGAGAGAGAGAGAGAGAGAGAGAGAGAGAGAGAGAGAGAGAGAGAGAGAGAGTCGGCATCAGGAGGGGTAGCCAGGAGGCAGGTGGGGGGTCAGAAGTGGGTGACGGTGAGTGAGTCGGGCCGCCCGGGGGAAAACACTGGTGTCAAAAACCTCTCATGTTTCCATTAGTTGGCCGTCAGCGGGTTCCCGCCCGCCCGCCCGGCTCATCACACGCCGCGCATTAACCCGGAGGGGAGGGAGAGGCCGCGCTGGGGTGGGGTGCGGGAAGAGGATCAGGGGAGATGAGGGGTGTCAGAAGAGGAAGGGAGCAGATTAGGGCACCTAGTGAGAAGGAAGCGAGATGATTGGAGGAGGCAGAACTCGGTGGGGTGGGGGTAGGGAGGAGGATTCATGATACAACAAGGAACACTCGGACTGGAGTGGTGGAGTGGCACACACAAGAGACGGGGAGTATGACGTACAACGCTGCGATGCGGCTTAGTATTTACGATACATTAATAAGGATTGTAAAGAAAATGCGTAACTGTGTCACTGGTATCACTTTCACACGGGTTGTATAATCCACACAAAGGCTCTGAGTGGAAGTTGTATCTTACTGTTGTCCTACTCTGACGAGCATCATCTATATCTCGTGTCAGTAAATACTTCCCAACATTATGACATAAAGATGATCATCCTCTGGTCTCTAATAACCACTCTGGTGGTCGTCGTGGCGAATTCAAGCCTCAGCCAACCTCTTGCCACCTGCGTCACCATCAACTTGAGACTGTATAAAGTTCCATTTAACCTGTAGTTGATGGTAACATATTGGTTACATCTTGAAACCCGAAGCCTTCAGCATCCCAGACCAGACACTGTGGCCAGTGTATTGCTCGGCCACGACCACTACTTGAGAGCCATACCTGAGGTACTGTACACAGGAGAGTCTGAAGTGTGAGGACTGAGGCCGCTCTTCGTCCCACCTCCAAGGGGTTGCTGACGACCAAGAAAACTACCATAAAGACGGCTTGTTGTAGTATAACATTATAATAACCACGACAGTTCATGGCACTCTGTGATCTATTGTAGTTGACACGTCTGTTGTGAAAGACTCAGTGCTGGATTAGATGTGTTTTCAATAAAGAAATGACCTGGAGACGACGCCAGAGTCATACAAACAGTAACCAGATAAAGAGCATCACAGGAGAAGGCCATCGGGAACGTGACGTCGCCAACATCGCTCCGACCCACGAGAGGTGATGACTCAAAAGCTGTCACTGTGGATCATCTGCCCTGATCAGTCCTCATCACTCGCACTGCCTGCGCTGATGCCTATGTTATTCCCCCTCGCTAGTCTTCATCTCATCCAGCTATCCGACGGTAGTGAGGAGTTTGTTTGTCAGAGTTCCACTGTATTATCTACGAATGCCTAAATAATGGGAGACCTAATATAAGGGGCAATATATCTCTTGCGGGATATCCGTTCAATATAACGTGCTGTCTCATAGACTCTTCCTCAGTTAATGATGAATGCTGAGTGTTTAATTACTGATAACCCTTCTTCAGGCCAGAACACAAGCTTGAGGCTCTACAATTCATTTACTGCAGAATCTTCTTTTAAGAAAATTTTTTATTATTAGATTTTATGCTCTGACGATGCATGAGGATTTTGAAGAATGATAATGAGGTGGAGTGAAGATAAAGAATGATAGAAGGGTTGGGAAAGTCTTCTGATAGTCAGCTGATAAAACTGAGGTTGAAGAAGATTAATAATGACAAGGAGGTCAGGAGACTCATACTGAGAGGGACGAAGAGATCTAATGGTAAGAAAAAAGAAAAGAAAAGAAGAACGATGATGAAAATCTTGAAGGCCGCTTGGGAAGTGGGTTGAAGACCGATACAAAGGAGGTCAAAGAAGGTTAATGGTAAGAAAACCTGGGGAAAAACTGACGAAGAAAACATTCAAGAAACGGATAATATGAAGGCAAATGGAGACTAGAAATAAAGAGGGTTCAAGACTGTTCATGAGAAGGTTGAAGTCTGTAAAAGAGAAGGATGAAGACTGTTAATGAGAAGTCCAAAGACCTGTTAATGAGATGGTTGAAGGCTGTAAAAGGAGATGGCTTGAGGACTATTCATGAGAAGCGTTGAATACTTAATGAAAAGGCTGGCGGGGAAGATCAACAGCAGGCTAGCTTGGTAAAGACAATTTAAAGTATAGGGATAAACAGAATGTGATAAAGCTTAAAAAGCTGACAAAAGACGAGTCCAAGATGACTGGAAATTATGCTAGAGGATTTTCATGATGGATGCCAACGAGACAGACCGAAAATGAAGGATTACCAGAGGAGCTGAAAAACAGTAAGGAGGAGAAAGGAGGAAGATTGCCAACTGTAGAGTGAGTCTTGAAAGAAGACTTGACAGAGATATGATGAAAGAAATGAACGATAAAAGATGCTGAGGGATGATAGCATATGGAAATGAGAGCAGCTATGAAGAAATGTATCCCAAGCAAAATGAGTTCTCGTATAGTTTGAAGCCGTGTATGAATAAGGATATATATATATATATATATATATATATATATATATATATATATATATATATATATATATATATATGTATATATATATATATATATATATATATATATATATATATATTATATATATATATATATAATTTTTTTTTTTTTTTTTTTTTTTTTTTATACTTTGTCGCTGTCTCCCGCGTTTGCGAGGTAGCGCAAGGAAACAGACGAAAGAAATGGCCCAACCCCCCCCATACACATGTACATACACACGTCCACACACGCAAATATACATACCTACACAGCTTTCCATGGTTTACCCCAGACGCTTCACATGCCTTGCTTCAATCCACTGACAGCACGTCAACCCCTGTATACCACATGACACCAATTCACTCTATTTCTTGCCCTCCTTTCACCCTCCTGCATGTTCAGGCCCCGATCACACAAAATCTTTTTCACTCCATCTTTCCACCTCCAATTTGGTCTCCCTCTTCTCCTCGTTCCCTCCACCTCCGACACATATATCCTCTTGGTCAATCTCTCCTCACTCATTCTCTCCATGTGCCCAAACCATTTCAAAACACCCTCTTCTGCTCTCTCAACCACGCTCTTTTTATTTCCACACATCTCTCTTACCCTTACGTTACTTACTCGATCAAACCACCTCACACCACACATTGTCCTCAAACATCTCATTTCCAGCACATCCATCCTCCTGCGCACATCTCTATCCATAGCCCACGCCTCGCAACCATACAACATTGTTGGAACCACTATTCCCTCAAACATACCCATTTTTGCTTTCCGAGATAATGTTCTCGACTTCCACACATTTTTCAAGGCTCCCAAAATTTTCGCCCCCTCCCCCACCCTATGATCCACTTCCGCTTCCATGGTTCCATCCGCTGACAGATCCACTCCCAGATATCTAAAACACTTCACTTCCTCCAGTTTTTCTCCATTCAAACTCACCTCCCAATTGACTTGACCCTCACCCCTACTGTACCTAATAACCTTGCTCTTATTCACATTTACTCTCAACTTTCTTCTTCCACACACTTTACCAAACTCAGTCACCAGCTTCTGCAGTTTCTCACATGAATCAGCCACCAGCGCTGTATCATCAGCGAACAACAACTGACTCACTTCCCAAGCTCTCTCATCCCCAACAGACTTCATACTTGCCCCTCTTTCCAGGACTCTTGCATTTACCTCCCTTACAACCCCATCCATAAACAAATTAAACAACCATGGAGACATCACACACCCCCTGCCGCAAACCTACATTCACTGAGAACCAATCACTTTCCTCTCTTCCTACACGTACACATGCCTTACATCCTCGATAAAAACTTTTCACTGCTTCTAACAACTTGCCTCCCACACCATATATTCTTAATACCTTCCACAGAGCATCTCTATCAACTCTATCATATGCCTTCTCCAGATCCATAAATGCTACATACAAATCCATTTGCTTTTCTAAGTATTTCTCACATACATTCTTCAAAGCAAACACCTGATCCACACATCCTCTACCACTTCTGAAACCACACTGCTCTTCCCCAATCTGATGCTCTGTACATGCCTTCACCCTCTCAATCAATACCCTCCCATATAATTTACCAGGAATACTCAACAAACTTATACCTCTGTAATTTGAGCACTCACTCTTATCCCCTTTGCCTTTGTACAATGGCACTATGCACGCATTCCGCCAATCCTCAGGCACCTCACCATGAGTCATACATACATTAAATAACCTTACCAACCAGTCAACAATACAGTCACCCCCTTTCTTAATAAATTCCACTGCAATACCATCCAAACCTGCTGCCTTGCCGGCTTTCATCTTCCGCAAAGCTTTTACTACCTCTTCTCTGTTTACCAAATCATTTTCCCTAACCCTCTCACTTTGCACACCACCTCGACCAAAACACCCTATATCTGCCACTCTGTCATCAGACACATTCAACAAACCTTCAAAATACTCATTCCATCTCCTTCTCACATCACCGCTACTTGTTTTCACCTCCCCATTTACGCCCTTCACTGAAGTTCCCATTTGCTCCCTTGTCTTACGCACCCTATTTACCTCCTTCCAGAACATCTTTTTATTCTCCCTAAAATTTACTGATAGTCTCTCACCCCAACTCTCATTTGCCCTTTTTTTCACCTCTTGCACCTTTCTCTTGACCTCCTGTCTCTTTCTTTTATACTTCTCCCACTCAATTGCATTTTTTCCCTGCAAACATCGTCCAAATGCCTCTCTCTTCTCTTTCACTAATACTCTTACTTCTTCATCCCACCACTCACTACCCTTTCTAAACAACCCACCTCCCACTCTTCTCATGCCACAAGCATCTTTTGCGCAATCCATCACTGATTCCCTAAATACATCCCATTCCTCCCCCACTCCCCTTACTTCCATTGTTCTCACCTTTTTCCATTCTGTACACAGTCTCTCCTGGTACTTCCCCACACAGGTCTCCTTCCCAAGCTCACTTACTCTCACCACCTTCTTCACCCCAACATTCACTCCTCTTTTCTGAAAACCCATACTAATCTTCACCTTAGCCTCCACAAGATAATGATCAGACATCCCTCCAGTTGCACCTCTCAGCACATTAACATCCAAAAGTCTCTCTTTCGCACGCCTGTCAATTAACACGTAATCCAATAACGCTCTCTGGCCATCTCTCCTACTTACATAAGTATACTTATGTATATCTCGCTTTTTAAACCAGGTATTCCCAATCATCAGTCCTTTTTCAGCACATAAATCTACAAGCTCTTCACCATTTCCATTTACAACACTGAACACCCCATGCATACCAATTATTCCCTCAACTGCCACATTACTCACCTTTGCATTCAAATCACCCATCACTATAACCCGGTCTCGTGCATCAAAACCGCTAACACACTCATTTAGCTGCTCCCAAAACACTTGCCTCTCATGATCTTTCTTCTCATGCCCAGGTGCATATGCACCAATAATCACCCACCTCTCTCCATCAACTTTCAATTTTACCCATATTAATCGAGAATTTACTTTCTTACATTCTATCACATACTCCCACAACTCCTGTTTCAGGAGTATTGCTACTCCTTCCCTTGCTCTTGTCCTCTCACTAACCCCTGACTTCACTCCCCAGACATTTCCAAACCACTCTTCCCCTTTACCCTTGAGCTTCGTTTCACTCAGAGCCAAAACATCCAGGTTCCTTTCCTCAAACATACTACCTATCTCTCCTTTTTTCACATCTTGGTTACATCCACACACATTTAGGCACCCCACTCTGAGCCTTCGAGGAGGATGATCACTCCCCGCGTGACTCCTTCTTCTGTTTCCCATTTTAGAAAGTTAATACAAGGAGGGGAGGATTTCCGGCCCCCCGCTCCCGTCCCCTCTAGTCGCTTTCTACGACACGCGAGGAATACGTGGGAAGTATTCTTTCACCCCTATCCCCAGGGATATATATATATATATATATATATATATATATACACACATATATATATATATATATATATATATATATGTGTGTGTGTGTGTGTGTGTGTGTGTAGAGAGAGAGAGAGAGAGAGAGAGAGAGAGAGAGAGAGAGAGAGAGAGAGAGAGAGAGAGAGAGAGAAATTATTAAAACCTATTCTGCCTCAACTACACACACTGGATGTAAAGGCTGGGGGAAGGTATGACTGAGGGCAACATCCAAACTAATTGGCGTTAAACTCGACAAAAAAAATCGTAAAGCGAAATCATGCAAAAAAAAAAAAAGGGGTGGGGGAGAGAAGAGGGAGGTATGGAGGGAGGGAGGTATGGAGGGAGTGAGGGGCGGAGAGAGGGAGGGAGGTAGCAGGGTCGGGTGTGGGCCAACATCGTGTCCCAAATTTCTGAAGTCCCGCGTTCGTCATCACTCACAGCCGACCACGGCCGCGCGCGCCATCCCCCTAACCCTTTGTCGCCGACATCGAGGGAAGAAGGAGGAGGAGGAGGAGGAGGATGTGGGCTGTCGAGGACGGAGGGCTTCCCACACGACCGAGGACCTGGGGTCTCTCCTCTATATATATATATATATTTTTTTTTTTTTTTTTTTTTTTTGCTTTGTCGCTGTCTCCCGCGTTTGCGAGGTAGCGCAAGGAAACAGACGAAAGAAATGGCCCAACCCACCCCTAATACACATGTATATACATACGTCCACACACGCAAATATACATACCTACACAGCTTTCCATGGTTTACCCCAGACGCTTCACATGCCCTGATTCAATCCACTGACAGCACGTCAACCCCGGTATACCACATCGCTCCAATTCACTCTATTCCTTGCCCTCCTTTCACCCTCCTGCATGTTCAGGCCCCGATCACACAAAATCTTTTTCACTCCATCTTTCCACCTCCAATTTGGTCTCCCTCTTCTCCTCGTTCCCTCCACCTCCGACACATATATCCTCTTGGTCAATCTTTCCTCACTCATTCTCTCCATGTGCCCAAACCATTTCAAAACACCCTCTTCTGCTCTCTCAACCACGCTCTTTTTATTTCCACACATCTCTCTTACCCTTACTCAATAAGTTAGTGGAATGTAATGATGCAAGAATTTGAGTTTATAGTAATAATCCCAAGTTAGTTTGCACATGTTAAAAAACTGACACAAGAAAACAGAAGAGGGGAAGTTACTGAGAAACCGAATATAATCAAATTTGATAATGAACAGATGAAAGTCTTAGGCAGGAAAAGAGAATTAGAGATAAAAATGACCGGAAATACATCAAAGTGACTAAGAATAAAAGACGAAGAACCAAAAGGAATACTTTAAAATATGAAAAATTTGGAAAAGTCATATACTCGAAATATTAAGAAAATTTACAATTAGGACGGAAATAAGGAATACAAAGTTTATGTTACAAGGGTAACATTAGGATAGATTCAGAAAGATATATAATGGAGAACTAGTGGGACCAAATACAATCACAGAACAAGGGAAGCGAAAAGATCCACACGCGACCGAGCCACGGGAATTCACCGTGGCCCCTCGCTCGCTATCAAGTTACAATTAGTTCCTGTTTAATGTAAAGAAAGGCCGCCTCTCCTGATAACCCCGCACGCGTATGGTCCTGAGGGACCAAACACTCACTGTAGGGAGGTAGCCTCTGGCAGAGTTACGATGAGGTTACTGCTTTCTGTTTCCAGGGCTATTGTAATATCTCTGTGTAGGGAAGATGCAGTCATCAGTTTCCCATGTCTTAGCTGCTGTGATTAATTTAACTCTGGCTGTGAGGCTGGCACAGTCTCCCCATTCCTATTTGTAGAGATCGACCATAAACTGTCGTATCTTTCACAGTTACCACAAACACTTGTTCCATTTTGGATATTTATCACCACCTATTTCGTCTTTGTAAGCACCCATCGTCTCCCGTACTTCCCGAACAGAAACGATATTGAATTCCTACTTAACCTTTTGGAGGAATGGATGGAAGAGGAAGGGGTGGATCTTGTCTTCTACCTTTCCTCCGTGAACTTAGTTCAAAGTAGTCCTCCTTTTGAACTCGTCCCATCTCGCCTTTAGATGTGAACCCCTTTCTCTACACCACTGTGTTGCTTTTGTCTCTCATTTCCGGGGGTTAGGTCCTTGTCTGGCTCCTCCTCCTGACAAGACTCATACAGCACCTGACAGGCCACTAGATCACAGATGCTATTTATGCCTATTGCCATTACACCAAGACCGAGAGTGTTCTACGTCCTCATGTTCTTCCAGACACCTACAGTTGATCTTGCTCTATAAGAAAGGCCCACAATCGCTTGAAGAACACGAGGAGTATCTAATTCTTTATCCATCATCCCCCAGTCATTATGTGGGCATTTGTGCTACTAACTGAATCTTAGAAAGATAGTTTTCTGTTTCTTTAAGGCTAGTTTGATTCCCGCCTCTTCAGCATCAACCACCATAATGCTTTGTATTTCATCTCCATGAGGTATCGTAATCTCTCAGACTATCGTGAGAGGCTTGCTGCATACGACATCTTCATTGTCAGAGATATGCCACAGACTCGCTATCATTTATGTGTGAGCAAATGTGGCGTACGTGTGTCCTCGTTGTTGGTTTAGAAAACATATGATATTTGGATCTTTCGTTTGTAAGTGACGGTAAACTCGCAGACTTTTCCCATAGTACCTGATATATTCAGGTCTCCATATAATCACCTTTTTCATCTTCAATTTCTGAAGCTGCTGTAGGGTCGGGACTTTCTAGAGCAGCAATAAGATTTGGACACTCTGGACAGCTGCAGGACAGAGTTGAATTAGAATGAAACAGAAGTGGATCGGACACGCCTGTATCGTGCCCGTATTTGAACTGCCTTTTTATACAAAGAGGAAATATCAAATCAAGTACATCACATGTTTTTCGACGAAGGTCACAATCGTCTGAAAGGTGGGGGAGTTAAACTAACACTGGCTCAATTGATATACTCCTCTCCCTTGTGCTCCAACACTCATACGGGCCTCCATGTTTTGTGGATAGACTTGCCGTTCAGGGAAAGTCTAGAAGAGGGAGGGGAGGGGACATTGGCCCGGGGTCGGAGGATATGCAAGTTGTTGTGCGCATCTTATAAAGAATACATTGTCAGTTCCTTAAACTTTGCCCGTCGTCAGTGTCGAGCGAGAGTTTTAATACTTCACTCCTTGTGACGTTGCAGGTCGAGAGACGAGAGTTAATGATGGGAGTTTAAGGGGAAGACTGTACTGGTCTGGCGCTTGTATCTTATTTTGCTAAATCTCTGTGCGAGGAACCTCGTTGCTGGCGGTGACTTAACAGTCAGGGTCGTTAAGAAGTGAAATTGTGGGATCTAGAGATTCTTGATGCATTTTAACAAAGGTCTTTCATGGTCTTTTACACAAGGGATGTCCTGACGATATTCTCTTTGTTTTTTTACTGGTCATCTTTGGCCTTGTTTTATTGTCTTAAAAGTTCGTTTTGTGTTGTTCTTGTACATCGATTCAAGGAATTTATCTTTGATCAGGAGAAACTCTGATAAGCAAACCGAGTTCTCTCTCGCTGTTCAACTTCGCACAATCTCCTTTCCATGAAGAATATTACAAGATTCAGTGAAAAACACGTAAGCCTTTCCCCGCTTCTCTGTCAACATCTTCAGTCAGACCAGGGTCCTTGTCTTCCTGCTGCAGGGCTAACCATAATACGTGACAGTCACCCTAGTTCCAGTGGTACGTGCTACATGTTACTGCACTGTTCCTGACGGATCGTATCTTGACCTAAGGAGCAGTTGCTGATCTAATGGACCTGTGTAATCGAAAGGATGAAAACTTGCTAAGATTTCTGGTATGTTATAGGTAGTCACAAACGGGCAAGTGGTACCAAGGAAAGCCGAAGCCAAGAGCCAGTAATTCATTCTTAGTTTCGAAAAATCGTTCTTCAGAGGGATAATGGTAGAACATGGCAGATACACAAACTTAAACATAGAACTTCTGGATCAAGGACTAGACATGATGTATCAGTAGTGCTTGCATATCATAAACCGGCCAGTCACAAACACGATTTTTCCCTTTGTGTTTGCCCAGGTGAATCTACCTACTGTAGTGTCTTTTTTTCTTTTTACGACAGCGTGCGCTACTTCTAATGCTTTCTTTGTCTTCTTGTCAACTCCATGGTATATAATTTTTGCATCCCTCCATCGTAGCAAGTATCTTACCTCGGCCACACGTATCACTAAAGCATTGATGGTTTGATGTTGTCTGGCATTAGCTCTCAGTTCAAATATCTGCACATGCAAGCCTCACCCATTATTTCCTAAAGTTGGAAACGTCATAAGTACTAAGATATGGGTAGAGAAGAACAAGCAGTAGACGAGATCCCATACAGCGGATGATGGCAGGTGGTTTGTTGGAATGAGAGGAGGAAATGAAAGCCTTGTATATGAAGAAGTTTGGCACAGCAGTAGGAGTGAATGGAATTGTAGCTTTCTGAGTTTCTAATGAAAATGGGTGATGCTCTCACTGTGGAAGGAAAGAAACAAGGCATTGAACCGACCAGTTCGTGAATTGCCAATACTGATGCAAGAGCACTGGGAACGCTCCATGACTTAATCTTAGAAGGATGCACTTAAACAGTCACCTGTATGGAGCAGAAGCCATTGTAAATTCTGCATATGAATGAGACAAAATATCAATATTGCTATGGCGAGGAGGGTGTTCAGGCTGAACTATGTCGACAGGGAGGACGAAGAGAGCTGCATCCTCCTTCTATCTCAGATATATAAGCGCCAGTGACAAATTTTCTTGTGATTAGAATCTTGCCATCAGTTCTCAACTATTTTCAAAGTCTTATATCTTGAACTATACTTAAAGGATTCTAATCCTGTTTTAGGGACAAACCCAGATCCTCCTCAGGCTTCCACTTTGTGTATAGCTTGAACATAACCCTAAACTTGCCTGTGGGGTTCGAAGCCTTGAATGTAATTCTTCGAATCTGTTTCCACAAGCGTATTCTTTTGTCTTAGTCCAAATTAAGGTTCAGGAGGATTGGGAGAACGCATCAGTGATGCCTTTGTATTAAAGCAAGGGGAACATCAGGGAAAATTGGAATTACCGAGGTAGAATATGATGGGTAATTGGTCCATCCCTTATATACTGATGACAGATCAAATTCCAGTTCCCTCGTAGCATACATGTGGTCGACAAATGTCTGATACAAGTGAATGCAGCATCTCACTAACCGTCAGATTAACAGTAAAGCCTCACGTGTACAGTTACTCACAACTCTGTAATGGGAGGCTCGATATGACCCATAGATTACATAAGGAACGACAGGGATAGAAAAATCCATATAATCAATGTGTTTACGGAAGAGGACCTCGAGGTAGAGGTAATTGCACCCTCCCCATAAAGACGACATGGGAAGTTAGTCTTCGTTTGCGAAGTGTGTGCTGAAGTCTACATGGACTACGATAATTGTTTCTTAGAATCTAGCGAGGAAGGTGACCAGTTTGTTGACCAGCTTTCTCTTATTCATCGTGAGCCAGAGCTTGATGCTATTATCATCATCAGTGTCAGTATTTCATCAAACGGAACATATTCTTTCTTTTTACCATTTGTGTGTGTGTGTGTGTGAGCAATTTTCACTCGGCTCTGCGAGAATCGAACCCCAGGCCATCAGTGTGGCAGCCAGGTAGCCATGTCAGTCATAAGCCAGAAGGGGTCATTCCACAACTTTATCCCGAATTATGTAGACCTCACGTCGACTTTGATGAGGAATTTCAGTCACCGTGCTATTCGTTCCATGGGTTTCCTTCTCTTGAAAACGTACGGAGACCAATAGCAATATTGATGCCTTATATCAGAAATATTTTTTCCTACTATGGTAGTTTGAGAATATCAAATTGACTTTCTCTTGAAAGACGTAGAGTGAGGGACGATATGTTCGAGGTGTTCAAAGGGATTTAGGATTGAATAAAGGGATCATGTGTAAGATACTGAAGACTTAAGTGATCAGGAAAGAACAAACATCATTGGCTTTAGAACAAACTTATATTTTGGGGTGAAACAGTGGAATATACTTGTGTAAACAGGGTTGTAGAAGAGTGGAATAAGAGGTCACACAGTAACGTAACTAACGCAAACACACGCACAGGGAAGTTTCTAACGTAGTAAAACACACACACACACACACACACACACACACACACACACACACACACACACACGCGCGCGCGCGCGCGCGAGCGCATGCACCTCGTCCAGATGATCAAATCTCTTCCCTTTAGAGAATTTCTTAGCAACGAGAAGAGCTATTGACCTGCGCTTTTATCAGAAGGTATTATTGAAAGCGACTTTATCATCGTTTTCTTCCATTTTCATTACGTCGATATTAGTGAAAGCATTAAGTAGTTGTTTGAAGAATTGTGTCCAAACTGAAAGTGGAAACCCATCCACCCAATCAATAGTCCACCAGCGAATCTTGGCAGCAGTTAGATAGCTAATTATCACCCGTACTAATACGAGATTCTAATTAAAGTTTGAACTAATCTTCTAAGCTACACTCCCATATTATTAACTGAGAAAGCTACGCATTTGTGCCTTAGCTAGGGAGGATCACTTACGATGGTTTACGTTGAGGTGGTTAATTACGAACCCGGACCTTGCTGGCAATATTGTAGAACCATACGAGGACAGAGAGAGAGAGAGAGAGAGAGAGAGAGAGAGAGAGAGAGAGAGAGAGAGAGAGAGAGAGAGATTTGGAGAAAAAGGCAGATAAGCTTGATTAGAAGTATCTAATACGATGATTCTTTCTTTCGCCTCATTAAGAAAAAAGCTTAATTGAATCAAAGGCCGCCACAATCCGGGCCCAGCACCAGCTTGCTGAAGAACGTAGTAACACCAGGTGAGGCGGCGGGAGGAGTAGCCAGGGGCACGTACCACCCAAGCCTCTACGGTGAGGCAGTGATGCTAATCCCCCCCCCCCCCCCCCAGCAGCACCCAAACCCCCCCAGCTTTAATAACATACGCCGCACTACAAAATCCCTGAAACTAATTAGCGCTGGCACACTTTCGCCTCCGGCAGTCATCCAGGGTTTTTGTGGGATGTTGGCTGTAGCCAGAGGAGCCGTAAAGCGCCTCCCTCCTCTCCTCTCCTCCACCCTCCTCCTCCTCCTCACGTCTCTTTTGTAGTGGCACAACTTATTAGATTAATTGTGCCTCCGCTGTTTCATTTGCTCTCCCTTCCAGTGTGAGTTACGGAGGAGGAGGACATCACAAAGGTCAACTGAGGCTTGAAGTACCTTTATGTGACATACAACCTCTGCCAAGTGTTTAGTTCGGGTCGCCTCTCTGCTCCGTACCACGTCAATCCCTGATTCTCTGGTGTCCTCAACTATCGCACTTCGCGCCGCGTTGGGGCCCACTGATCTGTTGCTGTTTGAATTCAGTTGTGTGCGTCAGGACTGTGATGGCCAGGGTGTTTCAGCTACTCACGAACTGATGTATATCCCTTCATCCCCAGTTCTTGAAGAGAGTATAGTTAGGGGTAATTTAGATATGATGATACGTTACTCCCTGTCATCACCAGGATTAGAGAGAACTAATTTCCAGAGGGATTATCCCGGAAGCTCCATCAACAAGAAGGAACTTCTCAACTCTTACATTAAGTGAGAAAAATAATTAATGTACTCGTTGTTGAGCTTGGAGAATGGATATCACATTACAGGATTTTATATTCAGTACAAAAGAGTGAGTATTTCTAATCACCAGCTGGGTATGTAGGAGAGCCAAGACTAATTGAAAGTGGAGCTGGACTATCCTCATTTGCAGGCTTTACTCCGACCTGGCCAGGTTGCCTTGAGCCTGGATCTCCGTGCTCCAGAGTCTCTCTCTCTCTCTCTCTCTCTCTCTCTCTCTCTCTCTCTCTCTCTCTCTCTCTCTCTCTCTCTCTCTCTCTCTCTCTCTCTCTCTCTCTCTCTCTCTCTCTCTCTCTCTCTCTCTCTCTCTCTCTCTCCTTTCTCTTCCCTTCTCTCCTCTCCTCTCTCGACTTGAGCCCCGTTTGGCTAACTGTACCGACTGGAGACGTGCAGGAACCCATTTTCTCGTGTATTTTGTCAAGTCGGCAATTTTGAGGAGCGAGTTGGCCTCCAAGATGTGATAAGTCATGTCAATACCTTCCAGGGCGAGGAGTTTAATCCAGGGTCTGGAAGGTGTCGGTGCAGCACCTGCCTCAAACAGGATTAAACCTTAGAACTTAACATCAACAAAAGACAAACATAACATGGGTTCGCCGAGAGTCGACGTTTTATCCATATCCATCGGCGACATCAAGCCTCTCCCGTACCTTTCTTCCTTCCTTCTTTCCCAGACAGTTGTCAGTCTTCACCTTCAAAAGAC
>NC_092238.1:39200649-39233149 GCF_036320965.1 Panulirus ornatus | reverse complement strand
TGTAATATATATATATCTTTTTCTTAAAAAGTGTATCCAAGTGGAAGGCACGAGAGAGAGAAAGATTAGGTCCATCAAGAACGAACATATTTTTGCAGCTGTGCAAGTTGGTGAATGAGGCGTGGCATTAGTGTATATTAGGAGAATGTTGGGGTGAGGGTAATACGAGGGCGAGGAATGCTTCTGAGTTAGAAAAATGAGCACCATTTCCTAAAACATCATAGGAAAAAAAATCAAGCTCCATAAATCATTTCATTATAAAAAGTATATATATATATCTATATATATATATCATATAATGTCATGGATTAGTTTCAATTGGTGAGATGTTACCCTGAGACTGACCACGGAGAACTCATAGATAACAATTTTTTACAATATTGTAAGAAAGTAATTTAGTGGAAGGATAACCAGATAATTTACAGCAGGACCAATTTATCTACAACCGAAAAGGGCTTTGAGGGTGAAGGCTTCGAGATGAGGATCATTTAGAGATAGAAATTGGGAGAGAAAGATTTAATGAAAGTGAAAGAAAACAAGAGTTATTAGACTAAGAAGGATCACACAGCCTGAGCATCCAGTTTAAGGAGAATATTTTCATACGTGTTTACGTGATCGTATGGAAGGATCACACGGGAAGAGAAGCAAGGAAGTAGAACCACGAACTCAGATAACGAGCTAATGGCTCATTCTCATTAACGAAACTGTTAATTACCTCCTGACCTCATCGTGTTTCATAAACAACATAATCATTCTGGTAACATCTGCTCATTTCTTTCATTGAAAGTAAGAAATACGAAGTCCATTTGCATCATAATCCTTCTGGTAACTTCTGCTCATTTCCTTCATTGAAGGCATGAAAGGCATGAAATATGAAGCTCATTTACATTTAGAAAATCAGATTAAAATATAGATACATTTGCATTATTTTGAGTACTGGAGTTTGACCTATGGTCCCGGAGGATTGACCGGAGGAGACGTATCTAGGCGAACCCAGAACTGTTGTGGAGAATCAGTATGGTGTGTGAGGGGGAGTGTAACAAGTTGATGGTTCGTTGTATTCTGTTCACTGGTCAGATATCGAGGTGATAACGCTGGCTGTTACCACCACGAGGTTCAAAGTGGGGCAATATGAGGGTCAAGATAACGTTGTCACACACACAGAGGCTCACGTGACCTTGTAACGCTCACCTGCCGTTATTTTACGATACAAAATGTGTTATCCTGTGACAGAATGGGCCAAAGGTTCTTCACTGGCAGAAAAAAAAAAGATCATTTTACGAAAAGTAAATAATTCATTATATGCTAAACAACTCGCGAATTTTTAATCTACTTGTGAATTTTGAGCGGATCTAGGCTCAAAACCAAGAAGCTTTGTGCATGTGGAGATATTTCTATCTCAAGTGACAGAGAGAATTTGGGACGGTGGTCGAGATAGCCAGACACAGTTCTCGATAAGAGACCCCCCCCACTCCTCCCCCTCCTCTCCCTTCCCCCTCCCAAGAGAACCCCTTCCCCTCCTCTTCCTTCCCCCTACCCAAAAAAACAGTCCCTTACATAATTTGTAAAGGTTTGTGTTTCAGAGCAAATCCATTGTTATCATTATTATTATTATTATTATTATTATTATTATTATTATTATTATTATTGTTATTATTATTATCATTATTTCTAAGATAAGCGAAACTTGCATGAGTATCATCGCAATCAAGAACAATGTAAATATCATATGAAGACGTAAATATTGTGTTACATAACGTAATTTCTCAGCTAATTTCTGAGATTTTCTGTTGATAGAAATATGATGTTTTTAGTCGCCATGTTCGATGGTTAGCGGGGTCGCTGGACACAGTTTTGGGTAAAGGATTACTGAAGAAACAACTGTAACAAGTTGACGTCAAATTTACTTGATGGATTCAAAGAAGATTGTATCATTTTTTTCTTTTGGACAAAATTTCTATAAATTGTAGAACGGAAGATAAATTACATATTACACACGAATAGTTTTATGTTAAGAATTCATAGTCATGTGGGCCTTACTCCTTTATAGCTATTTGTAAGAATTTTATATGTGACAGCGTCCATCGTGGACACGGTGAGTGAGGGAAACGGGAACAGTGTAACGATCTAAGGACCACCGCTGCCAGGTTTGGTTCAGGTCGGTCCAGTAGTTGGAGGAGGAGAAGACTGAGATGTGTAGAGACAGAGGACAGACGACGGAGACCAGGTCGCGAACGCCAAGTGATGCCAAAAGATAACTTGTCCATTGGCCGGATAGGGCGAAACATTCATGAATCATAGTGAAAGAAAACGACTCATCGGTGATTAGGTATGTAGACACAGTGGCATCGACGGTTAACTTTTCCAGTGGCTGCTTGAACTAGAACGCCTCATTGACTGTAGCGTTCCAGTGGATGTAACAGTTTCACGTTCGATCGTGAGGACGATGTGGGTGCAGGTGGAGGAGATGAGGTGAGGAACGTCACTGGCACATGAGTCAAGCGAACGTGTTCGGGCAGTGTGAGGTATGAGAAGATGGTTAATACCAGCTGTGTAAGATGCTGTGGGTTCAGGCTAAACAGCTGGTGTAGATGAGACAGCTGGTGTGATTGAGAGAGGCGTAAGTGAAGGCACGAGTGCTCATGAAAGCATGGCAGAGTGAGAGGAGTTGAGAATGAGGCCACGACTGCAAAGGAGGAAATGACAGGTGTTAGTGGGACGGCAGGTGTCGAGTGGGACGGCAGGTGAGAGTGAGACAGCGGATGCGAATGAGAAAACATGTGTGAGTGAGACAGCAGGAGTGAGCGAGACGACAGGTGTCAGGGAGACGGCAGGCAGGTGTAAGTGAGACATCAGGTGTGAGTGAGACAGCAGGTGAGAGTGAGACGGCAGGTGTGAGTGAGACAACATGTGTGAGTGAGACATTAGATGTGAGTGAGACGGCAGGTGTGAGTGAGACAACAGGTGTGAGTGCAAAAACACTCGGGACATAGGCGACAGGCATGAATGAATCACCAAAGGCGAGGAAGACACCATTGTGTATTATGAGATCACGGTAGGTATGGCTTGTGCAGCGAGATATGTTTGGAAGGAAATTACGTGAGTAATTAATGATAAAGGTAATGAGATGTGCCAGGCGTAGAGAGAGGTGATGAGAGTCAAGGAGATTTGTGAAAGGGTGAATAGGAGAATATGACCATGATGTAATATAACATGAAAGTAATATATCAACAAAATAAACTTCTTTACGATGAGTATGCTTACAGAGAGTATACTGGGGAAAAGTGAGTGAGTGAAATGAGTGTGGCTATATCAGTGGCAAAGCTGCATCTCTAGGTAAAGGCAGAAGGTTTAGAATAAATGCTAAGTTATGGCAGACAGCGCAGAACATAAACGAAAGAAAACAGAATAATCAGAGGACAGTGAATAATGTTAGGTATAGACGGATTAACATTATCGTTTTTCTATTATATATATTTATATATATATATATATATATATATATATATATATATATATATATATATATATATATATATATATATATATATATTATCCTTAGGATAGGGGAGAAAGAATACTTCCCACGTATTCCCTGCGTGTCGTAGAAGGCGACTAAAAGGGGAGGGAGCGGTGGGCTGGAAATCCTCCCCTCCGTTTATAATTTTCCAAAAGAAGGAACTGAGAGGTGGGCCAAGTGAGGATATACCCTCTAAGGCTCACTCCTCTGTTCTTAACGCTACCTTGCTAACGCGTTATAAGGAGAATATGTATTGAATATATATATATATATATATATATATATATATATATATATATATATATATATATATATAACAGGAAAATTCTCCATTCTCAAACGAAAAAAGTAAACTGCAACGAAACAAAATATATATTGAGTAAATACAACATAAACTTCAAAGTAGAAAAAGCGAAACTTTGTTTGTAAAGTGGGATTTAAACTTTTATTGTCTTTAAGAGGGACTTTTTTTTTTCCACAGTCAGGGGCTCTGTTTTTTGTTGCAAATGTTGAAAAGATTCTATGTAGTTCTGATGAGTTGCTTGATTTTTTCTCTGAGAGAGAGAGAGAGAGAGAGAGAGAGAGAGAGAGAGAGAGAGAGAGAGAGAGAGAGAATCATAAATATCACAGACTGTTATAGAATTTCCTCCTGTGTTATCTTCCTGTATTGCCATTGCTTTGATTTCTTGTGTACAGTCATCGTGTGTTATCATCATTCACTATCGTTGGTTATCCTTAGTGCTGTATCATCATCTGTCATCATCCTGTACAGGTGAGATATACGTTCATTGTAAAGTGTCATCATAGGTTTTCGTCGTGTAGAGTGTTTGTGCACTCTTACCATGTAGTACAATGTTCTACGTCTAGCGTGTACAATAATTATGTAATTTCATTTATGTTCTGACATCAGCCGGTGTTGACCCTGTACAGTATTCATGTACTCTCATCTCTTACTGTAATAGTGTACAGTAATGCTTTACTGTACCGTCTTGTGGACAGTGATAATCTTCGGTCCCTGTGTACAGTAACTGTGTACTTTCACCTTGTACTGCCATCAGCTACTGTGCTATAGAAGGAGCACTTATATATATATATATATATATATATATATATATATATATATATATATATATATATATATGTTATCCCTGGGGATAGGGGAGAAAGAATACTTCCCACGTATTCCCTGCGTGTCGTAGAAGGCGACTAAAAGGGGAGGGAGCGGATGGCTGGAAATCCTCCCCTTTCTTTTTTTTTTTTTTTTTTTTTTTTTTTTTTTCCAAAAGAAGGAACAGAGAAGGGGGTCAGGTGAGGATATTTCCTCTAAGGCCCAGTTCTCTGTTCTTAACACTACCTCGCTAACGCGGAGATGGCAAATGGTATGAAAAAAAAAAAAAAAATATATATATATATATATATATATATATATATATATATATATATATATATATATATATTTAAATATATATATATTTTTTTTTTTTTTTTTTTTTTTTTTTTGCTTTGTCGCTGTCTCCCGCGTTTGCGAGGTAGCGCAAGGAAACAGACGAAAGAAAACGAATAGACTGGTTAGAGTATCATATTTGCGACAAATTTTGTCTGAAGTATCACGTGTATTCTATCATTTTTTTCAAAATCTATTTTCAGAATGTTTACATGATGTTTTTGATACATTAAATGCCACAAAGTGTTTAAATCGAGGCTCTGGATCGATAAGTTTTAAATAATACATTTCTGATTATTTTCGAAGCCATTACTTGACTATCATTCATGATAGTTGAGACTTATAAACATGTTCTTCTCTTGCCTTTAGCCTGTGGAGGTATTTTCTTCTTCTCTTATACTGGATAAATGACACGAATAAATGAAAAATTTCTTATTTGTTCATCGAAATAATGTGCAAGCTCAAATTTCAAAATCTAAACTGTTTTGGTGACAAAATTTTGGCTTCCATGTGTGGAAGGCAAATAGATCTAGTGTTATCACCAGTCCTCTGTGTGTGTGTGTGTGTGTGTGTATGTGTGTGTGTGTGTGTACTCTCGTGTATATATGTTTGGAATTACTATTTGTATTACGGTAAGAACTTTCCGTTTATGTTTCTCCCCGTCTCTTAATCTCGCATCTAAGTTCTAAGCATAATGTTTACACCTTTCCCTCCTCACTGCACGGAGGTAGAGGGAGGGAGGACTGACTTAGCACGCGATCTTGCGCCCAAAAAAAGGCAGGGTTTGCGCTTAGCTCTCACCACAGGTCCAGCTAGAGTTACGAAGAACGAGTGAGAATGAGATACGCGTTGTCAGGTGGGTCAGATGTGAGATGACGTGATTGTAGGTCTGTGGAGTAAATGCCAGCATCCCATGAGCGGGTGAGGCAAAGAGAGGGAAAAGAGACAGCTGCCTGGGTCAAAGGAGTGACAGAGGAGAACCACTGAGGTGCTGGCTGACAAGTGGCCCTGCAGTCACCAAACTTGCGGATACACAGGCAGGACTGGATAGTGCCAGTCACAGCAGTACCTCCCTCCTTGGTCTGTGGCCGCCTACCGCCTACTTTCTACCTACCAGAGAGAGAGAGAGAGAGAGAGAGAGAGAGAGAGAGAGAGAGAGAGAGAGAGTCCCATAAATGATGGCCAAATATGACCTGACTTGAATCTGAATATTCTTTCGTGCTATTAAGTAGATTTGATTCGTTTTGTGGATGGTCTGATGACCATTTCGATTAAAGTTAATAGGTTGTTTAAATACTAGGACATAAATCTGCCGTAAGTACCCTGTTCTATAAACACATTCATCTCATTTGCAGACGAGAACGAAAAAAAAAAGAGACGTTGTGCATCCGTTTTGTTTATGCTTTAAGTATAGATTTTCGATCACTATGCTCGATTTTTTCTTTTAGAGGGTGGGATGGGGGCGGCGTGGCAGTTTAACAATGATGATACTATTTTTTGAGTGTTTAGTCGTAAGACATCGTGTGTATTACCATCGTACAGTCATGTTGGTACTTCCGTTGTAGTATGATGTCACTCTTTTGGTCTGTGAGCTATGTTAATACTGTCATCATGGCGCTGTGTTAGTCCTTTCCTCATAGGTATGTTAGTACCTTCATCATAAAGCTAAGTCAGTACTTCCATCATGGCGCCTTGTCAGTCCTTTCTCCACGGAGTTACGTCAACACTTCGTCATAGAACTACGTGAGTACCCTCGTCCGAGGAGCTGCGGTATCTTAACCTGTTGTCGCAACCAGTACCGAGACTTAGGTGGGTGTGATATTAGAGATATACTACTACTATATTTCTTTATCTTATCATGTCTCTGTTAGTGACTTAGGCTGGGCCGCTAGCATTTCTCTTTCAATCGTGATGTAGGATTAACGACGCTGGTATTGGAATAACGGGACTTTATTCATGAAAATGTTGAGTAATCGTTCGACGTTACTTGATCACTGATAATCTCTTTAGTGACACTGCTCATAATTACGGGTTTAGTAAGCAGATGTTAAGATTAGGGAATTGCCAAAAGTTATAACTTACAGTTTCTCAAAGAACAATGTCATGGCTATGCAGAGATTGAATATATATATATATATATTTTTTTTTTTTTTTTTTTTATACTTTGTCGCTGTCTCCCGCGTTTGCGAGGTAGCGCAAGGAAACAGACGAAAGAAATGGCCCAACCCCCCCCCCCCCCATACACATGTACATACACACGTCCACACACGCAAATATACATACCTACACAGCTTTCCATGGTTTACCCCAGACGCTTCACATGCCTTGATTCAATCCACTGACAGCACGTCAAACCCTGTATACCACATCGCTCCAATTCACTCTATTCCTTGCCCTCCTTTCACCCTCCTGCATGTTCAGGCCCCGATCACACAAAATCTTTTTCACTCCATCTTTCCACCTCCAATTTGGTCTCCCTCTTCTCCTCGTTCCCTCCACCTCCGACACATATATCCTCTTGGTCAATCTTTCCTCACTCATTCTCTCCATGTGCCCAAACCATTTCAAAACACCCTCTTCTGCTCTCTCAACCACGCTCTTTTTATTTCCACACATCTCTCTTACCCTTACGTTACTTACTCGATCAAACCACCTCACACCACACATTGTCCTCAAACATCTCATTTCCAGCACATCCATCCTCCTGCGCACAACTCTATCCATAGCCCACGCCTCGCAACCATACAACATTGTTGGAACCACTATTCCTTCAAACATACCCATTTTTGCTTTCCGAGATAATGTTCTCGACTTCCACACATTTTTCAAGGCTCCCAAAATTTTCGCCCCCTCCCCCACCCTATGATCCACTTCCGCTTCCATGGTTCCATCCGCTGACAGATCCACTCCCAGATATATATATATATATATATATATATATATATTTTTTTTTTTTTTTTTTTTTCATACTATTCGCCATTTCCCGCGATAGCGAGGTAGCGTTAAGAACAGAGGACTGGGCCTTTGAGGGAATACCCTCACCTGGCCCCCTTCTCTGTTCCTTCTTTTGGAAAATTAAAAAAAAAAAAAAAAAAAAAAAAAAAAAAACGAGAGGGGAGGATTTCCAGCCCCCCGCTCCCTTCCCTTTTAGTCGCCTTCTACGACACGCAGGGAATACGTGGGAAGTATTCTTTCTCCCCTATCCCCAGGGATAATATATATATATATATATATATATATATATATATATATATATATATATATATATTATTTTATTTTGCTTTGTCACTGTCTCCCGCGTTAGCGAGGTAGCGCAAGGAAACAGACGAAAGAATGGCCCTAACCCACCCACATACACATGTATATACATACACGTCCACAGACACAAATATACATACCTATACATCTCAACGTATACATATTTATATACACACACAGACATATACATATATACACATGTACATAATTCATACTGTCTGCCTTTATTCATTCCCGTCGCCACCTCGCCAGACATGAAATAACAACCCCCTCCCCGCTCATGTGCGCGAGGTAGCGCTAGGAAAAGACAACAAAGGCATTCCTCACGGTCGTAGAAGGCGACTAAAGGGGACGGGAACGGGGGGCTAGAAACCCTCCCCTCCTTGTATTTTAAGTTTCTAAAAGGGGAAACAGAATATATATATATATATATATATATATATATATATATATATATATATATATATATATATATATATATAAGAGAGAGAGAGGGGGAATATTTTGCATTTTTCTTTGTCTGCATTATATGACAACCTTGTTGTTAAGTTGGTAATGGTCATAAGTGATCAAAGCTTTAGACAGTCATGAACTCACGTACGTAGAAGAAGCCTTGTTTTTTTCACATATATGACTTAGTTAACAATCTATGACTTTTATTTTGAAGATGGTCGTTTATATATATATATATATATATATATATATATATATATATATATATATATATATATATATATATATATGTATATATATATATATATATATATATATACATATATATACATATATATATGTATATATATATATATATGTATATATATGTATATATATGTATATATATGTATATATATGTATATATATATATATATATATATATATATATATATATATATATATATATATATATATATGTGTGTGTGTTTGTGTGTGTGTGTGTTATTCCTCAAAGGAGCTGTCTATAAGCATAATGTTCTGAGTCGTGCAACAGATTGTTATTATGGCTTTACTTAGTGACGCGGTTAACGTTGTTGGCTGTAATTCTACGCCCGATCCTTCCTTAGAGAGTTCGAGTCCTGTCCCGCTTACATAATCTTCAGCTTATCTTCAGTATTCATCAGCTCCTCAGTCTGAGGTTCGGATGATGTGTCGGGAGGATCTGTGGCTTCCCAAAAGGACCAGAAGCTACAATTTTCGTCACTTTGTGAGGGGGATCACAGCCAAGTAATGGCAAGACGTATCATGTGATGTTTCTCCTCCTTCAGGAACACATCCAGCTCACCAGAACTCTGTTTAGTTCCAATATTGCATTCTCTGACGCTGCCTGAAATGCTCATCTCTTATTCATGATGATCCAGAAACGCTAATGGAGACCTGAAATGTGGGAGTAACCCGGGATGGTCTCTGGAGGGTCTTCGTCTTAAGAATGGTCAGCGGGGAAGGGATCCGGACCGGTAAAATGTTGTATATGTGACCTTTTCGTGAACTCGCCCTAACTAACGCTAACAACGGACTGCTGGCTGGTTCTCGGAGTCTCGAAACTAACGCTAATAACCCACTCACTCACCGCTGCACACGGTGTTCCATATGCATACAGATAAGCGAGAGGGACTCCATGACTCATTATGAATGTACTCTGTGGGTGACATAACGTACTACGATCGTCCTGCACCAGAGTTGGAGGAAGCTGTAGGTGATTGGATGGATTGTAGTGAAGGCACACACCTGCTCGTACTGAAGTCACAAGCCTCAGGTTCTTGGTGGATGATATTGTTGACAATGTTTGGATTACTTGATGTGGGGTTGGTGACTTAATGATGCCTTCACTAATTGTTTCTCTGCCACATACGTGGATCAATATTATTGTCTCCCCTACTCATTACAGTAGTGCTAAGGCCAGCAACACTACTCCTACTACTGCTGCTACTACTACTACTACAACTATTACTTTAATTACTACTAGTACTACTGCTACTAGTGCTGTTATTGCTACTAGTACTACTAATCACTATTTGTATTACTACTACTACTACTGCTTCTACTTATACTGATACTACTACTACTGGTACTACTACTTCTGATACTACTACTACTATTTATACTGGTACTACTACTACTACTGCTATTACTACTGCTACTACTCCTGTTACTACTCCCACTTCAACTATGACTAATACCAGCGCTAAAGAATTAACCATAGAGGTTACTACAATTACCATCAGTATCCCTCACTGTCAGCAGTGCTTCCCGTGGCACCGCACATCAGTAGCCGATGCCTCCCGTTACTGCCGAAGCTCACGTTCCTCCTCCCTGTAGACACAAACTAATCGTCCTAACTTGCTCAGGAGGATGGTATTCGTCCGTCTCGCCTGCAGGTTCTGCAGTAGTTATGCCTCAGAACAAGTTGAATCGTAGTCTAGATGACGTTAAGTGTCCGTTGCACTTGCTGCCGTGTGGCCAAACTTGACTAGGAGAGGGTAAGCAAGCGACTCAGACTAACAGGAGGGAAAGTTGATTCAGGTCAGAATGTCAAGATGAGATGAAGATGGAGAAATTATGACCCTTTTCTTTCCTTACATGTAAAGTGCAGCATATAAAGATGCGGGAAAGTGTGATCTGTAGAAAATGTAAGACATGTATATATGACAGAAGTCATGACGTACACAAACCCAGGAAGAAAGCTTAGTTAAGTTACCGATAAGAAAATAAGAAAACGTCGAAGACTTACTTGAATGAGCACAGGGAAGGGGTAAAGATATTCCACTTGTGGGCTGTTCTTACATAATAACAGAGAAAATACAGGCTGGAACTCATATCGCAGTGAGTGTTTAAAGGTAATTATAAGGTACCAGACTGAGGTACTTACCCTGCGCTAAGCCAACACCTGGCCTCACATGCCACGTATAACCTGACAAGAGTAAGTCAAGATAAACTTGTAAACTGAATCTGGCAATTCAAGGTCTGTCTGCTTCCGAGTTATTATGTCTTGGGAAGACACACAGACATAAATACAGACAGACGCGTGCATGATACGGGGCAAAGTACCCTCAACACGAAACATTCGTCTTACGAGACCAATTTCGGTGATATTAAACTCTATATATTTAAGACCCCGTGTCTTCGCTTGCCCCACACGCCCGACTGGTCAGTATATGTCAGATGTTTGTAAGGAAAATGTGACATCAACCGTTTTATCGGTTTTCAAGTTGAAGTGTGAGGGCAGATTGACATATGAATAAATCTATCTGTATTTTTTTTATTTTATTTACTGGTTTTTGATAGCGACAGTGAATTATCAATCATGATTCACGAGAGAGAGAGAGAGAGAGAGAGAGAGAGAGAGAGAGAGGGAGAGAGAGAGAGAGAGAGAGAGACTGGGAAGACTGCAAAACCAATATCTTTATATCATACATGTCATGTTCTAACGTTTTCTGTGCCCGGGGTGGGGGTGGGGGGGGGTTGCGGGACCCCCGCTAGGAAAATGCATCACCCAATCGCCTGAGGGCTGGCCTGTGAATAGCGAATCAGCACGCACTCCTCTTCTGACATAAATCCACCGAATTTTGCAAAACTCAGGAATCAGAGAGAACGTCTTAGGCAATTTACATTTTGTCTTGAACCAGATGTATGTGTACATACGCAGGCGATATTATGGTATTATGAACAGTATGTATATACGATGTGTAAGTGATTTTATATATATATATATATATATATATATATATATATATATATATATATATATATATTTATATATATATATATATATATATATATATATATATATATATATATATATATATATATATATATATATATATATTCCCTATCCCTGGGGATAGGGGAGAAAGAATACTTCCAACGTATTCCCTGCGTGTCGTAGTAGTCGACTAAAAGGGGAGGGAGCGGGGGGCTGGAAACCCTACCCTCTTTTTTTTTTAATTTTCCTAAAGAAGGAACAGAGAAAGGGGACAGGTGAGGGTATTCCCTTAAAGGCCCAGTCCTCTGTTCTTAACGCTAACGCGGGAAATGGCGAATAGTTTGAAAGAAAAAGAAATATTTTGCTTTGTCGCTGTTTCCCGCGTTAGCGAGGTAGCGCAAGAAAACAGACGAAAGAACGGCCCAACCCACCCACATACACATATATATACACACACAGACATATATACACATGTACATAATTCATATTGTTTGCCTTTATTCATTCCCATCGCCACCCCGCCACACATGAAATAACAACCCTCTCCCCCCTCATGTGCGCGAGGTAGAGCTAGGAAAAGACAACAAAGGCCACATTCATTCACACTCAGTCTCTAGCTGTCATGTAATAATGCACCCAAACCACAGCTCCCTTTCCACATCCAGGCCCCACAGAACTTTCCATGGTTTACCCCAGACGCTTCACATGCCCTGGTTCAATCCATTGACATCATGTCGACCCCGGTATACCACATCGTTCCAATTCACTCCATTACTTGTACGCCTCTCATCCTCCTGCATGTTCAGGCCCGATCACTCAAAATCTTTTTCACTCCATCTTTCCACATCCAGTTTGGTCTCCCACTTCTCGTTCCCTCCACCTCTAACACATATATCCTCTTGGTCAATCTTTCCTCACTCATTCTCTCCATGTGACCAAACCATTTCAAAACACCATCTTCTTCTCTCTCAACCACACTCTTTTTTAGTACCACACATCTTTATTACCCTATTATTACTTACTCGATCAAACCACCTCACACCACATATTGTCCTCAAACATGTCATTTCCAGCACATCCACCCTCCTCCGCACAACTCTATCTATAGCTCACGCCTCGCAACCATATAACGCTGTTGGAACCACTATTCTTTCAAACATACCCATTTTTGCTTTCCGAGATAATGTTCTCGACTTCCACACATTCTTCAAGGCTCCCAGAAATTTCGCCCTATCCCCCACCCTATGATTTGCTTCCGCTTCCATGGTTCCATCCGCTACCAAATCCACGCCCAGATATCTAAAACACTTCACTTCCTCCAGTTTTTCTCCATTCAAACTTTCCTCCCAATTGACTTGTCCTTCAAACCTACTGTACCTAATAACCTTGCCCTTATTCACATTTACTCTGAGCTTTCTTCTTACACACACTTTACCAAACTCAGTCACCAGCTTCTGCAGTTTCTCAAATGAATCAGCCACCAGCGCTGTATCATCAGCGAACAACTACTGACTCACTTCCCAAGCTTTCTCATCCACAACAGACTGCATACTTGTCCCTCTTCCTAAAACTCTTGCATTCACCTCCCTAACAACCCCATCCATAAACAAATTAAACAACCACGGAGACAACATACACCCCTGCCGCAAACATACATTCACTGAGAACCACTCACTTTCCTCTCCTCCTACACGTACACATGCCCTACATCCTCGATAAAAACTTTTCACTGCTTCTAACAACTTGCCTCTCACACCATATATTCTTAATACCTTCCACAGAGCATCTCTATCAACTCTATCATATGCCTTCTCCAGATCCATAGATGCTACATACAAATCCATTTGCTTTTCTAAGTATTTCTCACATACATTCTTCAAAGCAAACACCTGATCCACACGTCCTCTACCACTTCTGAAACCACACTGCTCTTCCCCAATCTGATGCTCTGTACATGCCTTCACCCTCTCAATCAATACCCTCCCATATAATTTCCCAGGAATACTCAACAAACTTATACCTCCGTAATTGGAGCACTCACTTTTATCCCCTTTGCATCTGTAAAATGGCACTATACAAGCATTTCGCCAATCCTCAGGCACCTCACCATGAGTCATACATACATTAAATAACCTTACCAACCAGTCAACAATACAATCACCCCCTTTTTTAATACATTCCACCGCAATACCATCCAAACCCGCTGCCTTGCCGGCTTTCATCTTCCGCAAAGCTTTTACTACCTCTTCTATGTTTACCAAATCATTCTTTCCTAACCCTCTCACTTAGCACGCCACCTCGACCAAAACACCTTATATTTGCCACTCTATCATCAAACACATTCAACAAACCTTCAGAATACTCACTCCATCTCCGTCTCACATCACCACTACTTGTTATCACCTCCCCATTAGCCCCCTTCACTGAAGTTCCCTCGTCTTACGCACTTTATTTACCTCCTTCCAAAACATCTTTTTATTCTCCCTAAAATTTAATGATACTCTCTCGCCCTAACTCTCATTTTCCCTCTTTTTCAGCTCTTGCACCTTTCTCTTGACCTCCTGCCTCTTTCTTTTATACATCTCCCAGTCATTTGCATTATTTCCCTGCAAAAATCGTCCAAATGCCTCTCTCTTCTCTTTCACTAATAATCTTACTTCTTCATCCCACCACTCACTACCTTTTCTAATCTGCCCACCTCCCACGCTTCTCATGCCACAAGCATCTTTTGTGCAAGCCATCACTGCTTCCCTAACCCTAAATACATCCCATTCCTCCCCCACTCCCCTTACGTCCTGTGTTCTCACCTTTTTCCATTCTGTACACAGTCTCTCCTGGTACTTCCTCACACAAGTCTCCTTCCCAAGCTCACTTACTCTCACCATTCTTTTAACCCCAACATTCTCTCTTCTTTTCTGAAAACCTCTACAAATCTTCACCTTCGCCTCCTCAAGATTATGATCAGACATCCCTCCAGTTGCACCTCTCAGTACATCAACATCCAAAAGTCTCTCTTTTGCGCGCCTATCAGTTAACACGTAATCCAATAATGCTCTCTGGCCATCTCTCCTACTTACATACGTATACTTATGTATAACTCTCTTTTTAAACCAGGTATTCCCAATCACCAGTCCTTTTTCAGCACATAAATCTACAGGCTCCTCACCATTTCCATTTACAACACTGAACACCCCATGTACACCAATTATTCCCTCAACTGCCACATTACTCACCTTTGATTCAAATCACCCATCACTATAACCCGGTCTGGTGCATCAGAACTATTAATACACTCAGGTGCTCCCAAAACACTTGCCTCTCATGATGTTTCTTCTCATGTCCAGGTGCATATGCACCAATAATCACCCATCTCTCTCCATCAACTTTCACTTTTACCCATATCAATCTAGAGTTTGCTTTCTTACACTCTATCACTTACTCCCACCACTCCTGTTTCAGAAGTAGTGCTACTCCTTCCCTTGTTCTTGTCCTCTCACTAACCCCTGACTTTACTCCCAAGACATTCCCAAACAACTCTTCCCCTTTACGCTTGAGCTTCGTTTCACTCAGAGCCAAAACATCCAGGTTCCTTTCCTCAAACATACTACCTATCTCTCCTTTTTTCTCATCTTGGTTACATCCACACATATTTAGGCACCCCAATCTGAGCCTTCGAAGGGGATGAGCACTCCCCGCGTGACTCCTTCTGTTTCTCCTTTTAGAAAGTTAAAATACAAGGAGGGGAGGGTTTAAGTCCCCCCGCTCCCGTCCCCTTTAGTCACCTTCTACGACATGTAAGGAATGCGTGGAAAGTATTCTTTCTCCCCTATCCCCAGGAATAAAGATATATATATATATATATATATATATATATATATATATATATATATATATATATATATATATATATATATATATATATATATATATATATAAGGTATGATCTTAATGACAATAGAAAATGAATAAAGATTGTAGCCAGGTGAAATTCCTTCGTTCATAAAGATAGATGATAAATAAGGAGATACACGAGGAACAAGTAACACGATTAGGAAGTCAAAACTTTAAAGGCCTGAATTATTATTGCAGGAATAAAAACAAAAAGAGCATAACCATTAACTTGTCAACCAAAAACTGTAGCATTGAAAAACCAGTTATCAAGGTTAAGATTAGAACTTTATTATGATAGTCCAGGTTAAGTTGGCAAATAGCAACCACCACCACCATACAACATCTAGTTATCATTATGTGTTGGTCTGTCATTCTAGGCTATCATAATTAGTTTGGCCTCTTGATAACAAGATATCACTCAGTAGCTCTTAACACAGCCCATCCTCTTGATAACAAGATATCACTCAGTAGCTCTTAACACAGCCTATTCTCTTGATAACAAGATATCACTCAGTAGCTCTTAACACAGCCCATCCTCTTGATAACAAGATATCACTCAGTAGCTCTTAACACAGCCCATTCTCTTGATAACAAGATATCACTCAGTAGCTCTTAACACAGCCCATTCTCTTGATAACAAGATATCACTCAGTAGCTCTTAACACAGCCTATTCTCTTGATAACAAGATATCAGTAAGTAGCTCTTAACACAGCCCATCCTCTTGATAACAAGATATCACTCAGTAGCTCTTAACACAGCCCATTCTCTTGATAAGATATCACTCAGTAGCTCTTAACACAGCCCATTCTCTTGATAACAAGATATCACTCAGTAGCTCTTAACACAGCCCATTCTCTTGATAACAAGATATCACTCAGTAGCTCTTAACACAGCCCATCCTCTTGATAACAAGATATCACTCAGTAGCTCTTAACACAGCCTATTCTCTTGATAACAAGATATCAGTCAGTAGCTCTTAACACAGCCCATCCTCTTGATAACAAGATATCACTCAGTAGCTCTTAACACAGCCCATTCTCTTGATAACAAGATATCACTCAGTAGCTCTTAACACAGCCCATTCTCTTGATAACAAGATATCACTCAGTAGCTCTTAACACAGCCCATTCTCTTGATAACAAGATATCACTCAGTAGCTCTTAACACAGCCCATTCTCATGATAACAAGATATCACTCAGTAGCTCTTAACACAGCCCATTCTCTTGATAACAAGATATCACTCAGTAGCTCTTAACACAGCCCATTCTCTTGATAACATGATATCACTCAGTAGCTCTTAACACAGCCCATTCTCTTGATAACAAGATATCACTCAGTAGCTCTTAACACAGCCCATTCTCTTGATAACAAGATATCACTCAGTAGCTCTTAACACAGCCCATTCTCATGATAACAAGATATCACTCAGTAGCTCTTAACACAGCCCATTCTCTTGATAACAAGATATCACTCAGTAGCTCTTAACACAGCCCATTCTCTTGATAACATGATATCACTCAGTAGCTCTTAACACAGCCCATTCTCTTGATAACAAGATATCACTCAGTAGCTCTTAACACAGCCCATTCTCTTGATAACAAGATATCACTCAGTAGCTCTTAACACAGCCTATTCTCTTGATAACAAGATATCAGTCAGTAGCTCTTAACACAGCCCATCCTCTTGATAACAAGATATCACTCAGTAGCTCTTAACACAGCCCATTCTCTTGATAACAAGATATCACTCAGTAGCTCTTAACACAGCCCATTCTCTTGATAACAAGATATCACTCAGTAGCTCTTAACACAGCCCATTCTCTTGATAACAAGATATCACTCAGTAGCTCTTAACACAGCCCATTCTCATGATAACAAGATATCACTCAGTAGCTCTTAACACAGCCCATTCTCTTGATAACAAGATATCACTCAGTCGCTCTTAACACAGCCCATTCTCTTGATAACATGATATCACACAGTAGCTCTTAACACAGCCCATCCTCTTGATAACAAGATATCACTCAGTAGCTCTTAACACAGCCCATTCTCATGATAACAAGATATCACTCAGTAGCCTTTAACACAGCCCATCCTCATGATAACAAGATATCACTCAGTAGCTCTTAACACAGCCCATACATGTCACGTCAAGGGACATTACTATCTCTCTCCTTATCTGTTTATCTAACCATCGAATATTATGTATATGGACGTGTTGGAAGTGAGGTGGCAGAGGGCAGTATTAAGGTCTGAGGTGGGTCGATGAGGTAAAGAATGACATGTGCTATGAAGCGTAGTCTGACTGAGAGAGATGACCACGGTTTGTTGACATTGTCTAGAAATATGGAGAGGAAGAGAATGGAGAAAGGCTTAGAGGATATACGTATCAGGCTTGGAGGGAGTGAGGGTAATGTGTATACTGGAAAGATGGTAAAAGTCGTACAAGGAAGAGAATGAACTGTGGATATATATATATATATATATATATATATATATATATATATATATATATATATATATATATATATATATATATATTTTCCCTGGGGATAGGGGAGAAAGAATACTTCCCACGTATTCCCTGCGTGTCGTAGAAGGCGACTAAAAGGGAAGGGAGCGGGGGGCTGGAAATCCTCCCCTCTCGTTTTTTTTTTTTTTTTTTTTTTTTTTTTTTTTTTCCAAAAGAAGGAACAGAGAAGGGGGCCAGGTGAGGATATTCCCTCAAAGGCCCAGTCCTCTGTTCTTAACGCTACCTCGCTATCGCGGGAAATGGCGAATAGTATGAAAAAAAAAAAAAAATATATATATATATATATATATATATATATATATATATATATATATATATATATATATATATATATATATATTATCCCTGGGGATAGGGGAGAAAGAATACTTCCCACGTATTCCCTGCGTGTCGTAGAAGGCGACTAAAAGGGAAGGGAGCGGGGGGCTGGAAATCCTCCCCTCTCTTTTTTTTTTTTTAATTTTCCAAAAGAAGGAACGGAGAAGGGGGCCAGGTGAGGATGTTCCCTCAAAGGCCCAGTCCTCTGTTCTTAACGCTACCTCGCTATCGCGGGAAATGGCGAATAGTATGAAAAAAAAATATATGTATATATGTATTACCTCGTTTACATTATTAGTAAGGTACGTGAGACCGTGTGTATCAGTAACGGTACGTGTGTATGTGGACGTTGGGTGAGGGTCTTGAGTTAGTAGCGTTGCCAGTGGCGTTATGACCCCAGGGGAGGCAGGCCGGAGTAAATCACCATAACGAGCAAAGTCGGCCAGTTTGTCCCCGCACGCCCCTGTGTCTTGGTCGTAATGGCTGGACGGGAGCATATGTCCTCGTTAAGCTACAACTTAGCCTCATAGGATTCTTTTCAAGTATAACTTATATACGATTTTTTTTATAGATGAAAAACCAATCTCGTATGGCATTAGGTTGACTGGGCAGTAATTCATATCTGTACATCGTAGAGGAAGTGAGGAGAGTGGAGAGGGAGCGGGGGTTTTACAGAGGGTCTTCGAGGGTCACGTCAGAAATAAAGAGCACGTACGTCTTGCTGGGGAAGAGCCCGACCAGCCATGGGACGGTTGCAGGCAGGTGGAGGACATCCCGACGATGCTTCCTAATTGGGCTGTGTATCACGGGGTATTGCTCTCATTTCCCCTTGGTTCTGGCTATTTGTACGCTCATGTATCTCGAGTATTTTTAGTGACGGCGTAAGCCACAGATGTCCTCCATTAAATTTTTCGACATGGACTTATCCCATGGATCTCTTGGTAAGTGTGAATTATTAAATTGGATTACGACTAAAGGGATCTTATGGTACAGTTGTGATTTTTTTTTGGGGGGAAGGTTATATTCAGCATTGTTGCCGTGTTGTACTCAGTACACAGTACAACTGTCCCCTGACGTCAGGTAGGCAGGAGAAGCCTGGGAGGAGTTCGAATCCTGGTGTCGCATGGTCACAATTCAGGACGATACTCATCCTGTCTTATTCACTGATCTGGTATGTACTTGAGGTTGATCATAATGATCATTGAATAATACTCAGGTGCTCATCCTTGAATATTGATGATCCTCTATTGTTGAACTTGAGTCTTACATTCTCGCTAAAAGCAAATTAATAGTTTTTTTTTAAGGGGAGGGGGAGTTCCCATTCAAGCGGATGCCAAATTTTTTTGGGGGGGTTATAGAATTCCTTGAAATTCATGTAAAAACCACATTATGTTTAAGTTATGTGTATGATATCATGACGAAAAGACGAGGAACGCCTCAATCTTAACAAAACTCATGTTGAACGTAATTTCCAAGAAAACGAAGTCGAGATTCATTGTGCCGAATAGACTGAGAGGTGAACACCTCACTCCTCAGTACAGCAAAGCCAGACACTGTTTTCTAACAGTGTTTACAACGTGAAGTTGAACCAACCGCATTGGATAGAGATTAATAAGTGAGTTAATGTAACTGGAAATGAATCGGTTTACCTATATAATTAGAATTATAACACTTACAGACAGGCACACACACACACACACACACACACACACACACACACACACACATATATATATATATATATATATATATATATATATATATATATATATATATATATAATGGAGAAAAACTGGAGGAAATGAAGTGTTTTAGATATCTGGGAGTGGATCTGGCAGCGGATGGAACCATGGAAGCGGAAGTGGATCATAGGGTGGGGGAGGGGGCGAAAATTCTGGGAGCCTTGAAGAATGTGTGGAAGTCGAGAACATTATCTCGGAAAGCAAAAATGGGTATGTTTGAAGGAATAGTGGTTCCAACAATGTTGTATGGTTGCGAGGCGTGGGCTATGGATAGAGTTGTGCGCAGGAGGATGGATGTGCTGGAAATGAGATGTTTGAGGACAATGTGTGGTGTGAGGTGGTTTGATCGAGTAAGTAACGTAAGGGTAAGAGAGATGTGTGGAAATAAAAAGAGCGTGGTTGAGAGAGCAGAAGAGGGTGTTTTGAAATGGTTCGGGCACATGGAGAGAATGAGTGAGGAAAGATTGACCAAGAGAATATATGTGTCGGAGGTGGAGGGAACGAGGAGAAGAGGGAGACCAAATTGGAGGTGGAAAGATGGAGTGAAAAAGATTTTGTGTGATCGGGGCCTGAACATGCAGGAGGGTGAAAGGAGGGCAAGGAATAGAGTGAATTGGAGCGATGTGGTATACCGGGGTTGACGTGCTGTCAGTGGATTGAATCAAGGCATGTGAAGCGTCTGGGGAAACCATGGAAAGCTGTGTAGGTATGTATATTTGCGTGTGTGGACGTATGTATATACATGTGTATGGGGGTGGGTTGGGCCATTTCTTTCGTCTGTTTCCTTGCGCTACCTCGCAAACGCGGGAGACAGCGGCAAAAAAAAAGAAAAAAAAAATATATATATATATTATATATATATATATATATATATATATATATATATATATATATATATATATATATATATATATATATATATATATATATTGCCTGTGGCTTTTTTCTGAAGCCCATGTTTTCGTGCGAGTGTCAGTAGTGGGTCTGTATGGTAGGTTTGTATGGTGGGATGTGTCCACGTTCCTCTCCTCCATCATCAGAACCTTTCAAGAAAATAAGTCAAGTTGAGAACTGAGGAGACGCTTACATGATGGAGGAGCTTGGCAAACGTCGACAGCTACTATGGAGACCCTGCTGTACTGGCTTCACTACGGACGGACACTCGCGGGAAAATAATGGCTTTTGAAAAACAGTAGCAACTGATACACACACACACACACACACACACACACACACACACATATATATATATATATATATATATATATATATATATATATATATATATATATATATATATAGATAGATAGATAGATAGATAGATATAGATATATCCCTGGGGATAGGGGATTAAGAATGCTTCCCACGTATTCCCTGCGTGTCGTAGAAGGCGACTAAAAGGGAAGGGAGCGGGGGGCTGGAAATCCTCCCCTCTCGTTTTTTTTTTAATTTTCCAAAAGAAGGAACAGAGGGAGCCAGGCGAGGATGTTCCAAAAAAGGCCCAGTCTTCTGTTCTTAACGCTACCTCGCTAACGCGGGAAATGGCGAATAGTTTAAAAGAAAGAATATATATATATATATATATATATATATATATATATATATATATATATTTTTTTTTTTTTTTTTTTTCATACGTTTCGCCATTTCCCACGTTTGCGAGGTAGCGTTAAGAACAGAGGACTGGGCCTTAGAGGGAAAATCCTCACCTGGCCCCCTTCTCTGTTCCTTCTTTTGGAAAATTAAAAAAAAGAAAAACGAGAGGGGAGGGTTTCCAGCCACCCGCTCCCTCCCCTTTTAGTCGCCTTCTACGACACGCAGGGAATACGTGGGAAGTATTCTTTCTCCCCTATCCCCAGGGATAATATATATATATATATATATATATATATATATATATATATATATATATATATATATATATATATATATATATATATATATATATATATATATATATATCAGGGTTGAATTCGAACCCTGGGCATTGCTTACGGATGGATATCAAATGATACAGACACTTCAGCCAAGTGTTTGTACCTGTATCCTAACATAACTACCTTGTAAGTTACCAGGAACAACATTAGTTCCCTTACTGCATTGTTAACTTCCTCCTCAGCCCATCACTCACAGAGACGTGTCTTGCCCACACTAACTTGAGACAAGATACAGCTTCTTCGAGACGGAGACATCGCTCCATTTAACCAGTGTGGTATATATTCATTCGCTGTGGCGTGTTCCCCGAACTGGCGTATTCGCCGTTGGGACCTGATTCACCAATGGGGCGCATTCACCACTGATTCTTATGCGCCACTAGGGTATAATTACCAATGGGGCGTATTCATTACTAGGGCGTATTAAGTACTGGGGCGTAATCATCCATGGCGAGTATCCATCATTAGGGCGTATTTAAGTGCGTATTACCTAGTGTTTGGAGACCGTGAGAGCGACGGTACATTTCTCTGGGCACAATGGTAAGACGTTTTGGTATGATATCCAAGTGCTTAACCAGACTTTCAAGGATCATGTGAACATACCGAAGGGTTATGTCGTCTTGCTCTAGAGGCAATATCGTGGCGCTCAAGGATCACACCATCGTGCTGTAGGGTCCTACTGCCATGCTCTAGGATCCTATTGCCATGCTCTAGGATCCTACTGCCATGCTCTAGGATCCTACTGCCATGCTCTAGGATCCTACTGCCATGCTCTAGGGTCCTCCTACTAGCATGCTTTAGGATCCTACTGCCGTGCTCTAGGATCCTACTGCCGTGCTCTAGGGTCTTACTATCGTGCCCTAGGATCCTACTGCCATGCTCTAGGATCCTGCTGTTCTGTTTTATGTTCGTATGTTTGTGATGTAGGATCGAAAATGAATATTATTGAATCCTTCGACTTCTTTGTGTTTGTGAAGCACATTTTGGTGATTCAGTGCACATTATTGTTACAATAGGAAGGTGTGTGTATATGTATGTGGGAAGAGAGAGAGAGAGAGAGAGAGAGAGAGAGAGAGAGAGAGAGAGAGAGAGAGAGAGAGAGAGAGAGAGAGAGCGAGTGTGTGTGTGTGTGTGTGTGTGTGTGTGTGTGTGTGTGTGTGTGTGTGTGTTTTGTTAGTGAAATATGGCTCCCCACGACCGTAGAGTTCATTGTGGTGTTGACGAACATGGGGTTGCCATGATACCCGTTCTCTCGTCATATCCGAGGATATACAATAATGGTATTTCCAAACCTGAATCCTGCAGGACTTTTCTAGTTACCGTATCTTAGATTGAGGAACAACGGGTGTTATGTATCCTTTGTTCCTTTTTAATTTGTCCGTTTTTGATCTGTTGTACAGTCCTTCATTTGTGACTGCTTAGAAATACTTGTTCTCTTTTACTGAAACCCTGTAGGGAGGAGTCAGACCCCTTCTTCCAGTTCAATAGTACACTGTTCTTCCACATTATTATCTCTCGATTTGGCTAGGGCTTATTGTAGCGTAGAGTAATCATTATGCATAATCTTCCACAATTGAATAATGCTGCTTCTTACGTAGATAATTTGTATTTTCCGAATATTGTTCCACTTACTGTCTGATTGTATTCACCAGTATCTTACAGACAGTTCTCGTCATTCATGATTGCCTGTAATTTAGCCCTTATTCCATATCGCCTTTATTAAAAGTAGGCACGAAGTTTGCTCTCGTCCACTCCCTAAGTACTGATGCCTCTTCCATCGAGTAACAGAACATTTCATGTGGCGTGCTGAGTCCTTCTTCATATTCCTTGAACCCCTATAAATGTATTAACAGGACCTTGCACCATCATATGTAAGGGGATCTAAATCCTTTGTCAGCCTACATACACTTGCCTAACATTATCATTGCTTTGCACGGTTTCATCCCATCTCGTCTGTATGCGCTGTGGTTAATGTGTCCTCCATTGTCAGTATACCTTGAAACTCAGCATTTAGCTCCACATATATTTTCTTTCTTGATTCAACAGCGCTATCATTAAGTCCTGCTGTTTGATTTTTCTTTTGTAACAGTATATGGAGCGGTTTTGAATTATCATTTTCCTCGTCCTTCATATTCAATTTTTCCGAAATTACTTTATTCATTCTATTGCGTTTTTGATCTCTTGTGCCTTTCATGTCCTTTTTCGACCCTCCATTAATCACATATTCCCCTACAGGACGTGTCTACTTTCTTTGGCTTTTTGATATGTGTTGGATTACATTTCTCATATCGCTGACCGTCTCTCTATGCATCCCATCTCTGGAACCCAGCCAGCTAGGTCCCTCACTACATACATCCCACAGACTATGTTTCAAGACTCTTCCTGTGGAGTTCTGCATCCATATTCATGTTCCCAGACCAGTTGTAGATACCTGGAAAGCTTCCTCCCTTATAACTCAACCTGGAGCTCAGAGTTTCTCCCTGATTCCTTTGTCATTTGTACAGTGACAGCACATAAACACACGCTTGCCACGTAATCACTTTTCCCAAGAGGGGTACAATATCATTTATTTTGTTCTAGTTCTCTTTACGAGAAAATGAGAACCGGTATTGAGGATGTATCATTTCCTTTGACGTGAGAGTGTTGAATGTCATGCTGACACAGGAAATTCCCCAGAACACAATCTAAAAATCAATGCTTCCGTGTTTCTCTTTTTTTTCCTGTGTTCCCGGTCGATATCTATGTCGTTAAAACTGACAATTGTTTGAACTTCCTCGTCAACGCGAAAAAGCTTGTTTCGCGGACTGTTAAAGATTCCTGTTTCTGCACTGTATTATATACTTGGGGCCACTCAGTGTGTATCATCTTGTATCATACTGAAAGGATCCAGTTCCCTGCTGCTCCCTTGTTTCCTGTTTCCTCCTGACGATTAAGGGTGTTCTATCACAGAAGTAATGTGTGATTCTGTTGCCTTGTTATTGAAAAGCAAGAATGAAGAGACGAGAGTGTATAAGTATTAGAAGGAAGGCGAAGAAGAAAAAGAAAAGGAGAAAACAGTGAAAAGATTTGACGGTTCGCTTTGCAGGAGGAGAAGGAGGGAATGATGATAAAAGCCAACGGAGGCGGTGTATAATGTAGGTAGGACGGAGGGAGGTAAGGTAAGGTGTGGGGGAAGGAAGAATGAAATGAATGCTGAATGTGGGGAAAGAGTGACTGAATTTAGATGCAGAGAAGGAAGGATAGGAGAAAAGTGGCGCTCAGGGAAAGGAGGATTGAGGGGAAGGATAGAGGGAAATGATTATCAGGGAAGGATGCCTCGAACGACAAGAGGGATTGACGAAGGAAGTTATGGGACGAGGATGAAGGAAGGACGTAGTGAATGTAAGATACAAAGAAGAAAAGCCAGACTGGTGGTAAAATACAAGGAAAGAAGACTGTAATGAAAGCAGGGCCCAGTGTGAAGGAGAAATCCATTGAAGACGGTATTCATGGATGAAAGAATGTAATGAAGGAAGGGAAGAAAGATGAGATGGATGAAATGAACGAAGCATCTGCGAAAGAAACGCTGGAAACGCAAGAGGGGAAATGATGAAGTGAAAATACATGGGAGTACAAGGGAAGAGCAGGTGACAGAGGGCGTTGTGGCACATGACCAGATCATCAGCTGGGAGACCGGGAATGTTATCTAGATTTCCCAACCATCTTTAGTCGTAGAGAATATGTAGTGAAGCAGAAGGCACCTCCACGCCCTACGGTAACAGCAACTGGCAGTCGGAATCAGTGATAGCTTAAGTAACATGACGATATACCAACATGAGAAAACCTTAGAGAAAAATAAGACCAATAACAGAGATAGAGACTCAAACCTAACCAAAATATCATTAAAAAAAAAAGCCTATTAGAAAGTGAAATGAATTTCGAAGTTAAAACATAAATTTAATTTTAAATGCGCCCAATATCGGAGCAATAGATAGTGGCACACGCCACAGAGGCCGGACCCCCCCCCCCCCCCCCCCCCCCCCAATTCCCCTCGACTGGGCAATATTCCAGGAGAGATGTATGGTTGATACACATTTTATGTGGAGGTACACAACCCGTGTGTCTGGCTGGATGCACATCCAGCTTGGAGCTGAGTGGGAGGATGTGTGTGGAGGCGGCCGCCCGTGGGATTGCTGTGGTGGTTGAGGTGGGAGGTCGAGGCAGAGTAATGAGGGGGGGATGAGGGACTAGCAGCGAGATAATACGGGGTCGATGGGGGGGATGAGGAGTTAGTGATATATATATATATATATATATATATGGTTTTGGTTTATTACAGAAGAGAGCTAAATAGTGGAAGTAAACGATTGAGGCCATTTCTTCGTCTCTTCTGGAGAGAGAGAGAGAGAGAGAGAGAGAGAGAGAGAGAGAGAGAGAGAGAGAGAGAGAGAGTATCAGAGAGTATCGTCCATTCCGTTGTATTAGAGAGGAGGGAGAGAGAGTCGTGAGGATCAACGCCACAGTGGACGGCGCCTGAGAGGACACCAGCAGTGGTGTACAGGGAGCCAAGTCTCTCCCTACAGGTGTATTGCACGTTCAGCCGATGTCTGTGACGCACCTCGACGGAACGTCATGTTATCAGCCATGCTTACCACACTCATGGTGGGCTGTTGGGCGCCCTCCTTCATCAAGTCAAGGTTGCATGAGCCAGGCAGCACAAACACAACTCTCTCTCTCATGCACACACACACACAGTGGCTGCAGTGCATATCACTGCACTTCTAGCCTGGCACACATATACATACACACACACACACACACACACACACACACACAAAAGCACATATATGCATGCATTCAAGACACATTTACGGCCGTGTTATGCCGACCTTGGATGAGCTGGCGAACATTACCGTGCGCTGTGCGGCGCAGAGCGAGGAGGAGGAGGAGGAGGAAGACTAATGTCACTTGACAGAGAAGGTTTTCCCCTCCTCTTCCTCACAGTTGAATGGGTGTTGTCTCCCGGGCGTGGGGGCACCACACACACACACACACACACACACACACACACACACACACACACACACACACACACACACACACACACACACACACAACGCTGGGGATGACGGCGTAAGGCGAGGCAAGACCCGCGCGCCGTCCTCCCGCCACACCTCTCGAGTGAGGCAGCTCCAACGCTGCATCTCTCACACCTCACTCTGCTGCCCACACACACACACACACACACACACACACACACACACACACACACACACACACACACACACACAGACACACACACACAGAGGGAGTGAGAGGAGTGTCCAACTCCCTCCCCGTACAGTACACATAGGTAATTTCACACAACACAGGGATATTACTTCCCTTACAGCACTCCGTCAGGGGATTAGTTAGCCTGGCCCAGTTCCATGATAATTGTACTGCTAACACAGACGACCATTATTCATCGTCTTAAACCCCCCTGAGCACAACGATACGAGCTGTGAAAATGAAGGTACGACCCTTGAGCTTATGGCCACCCTATGGTAAGCAACAGTCGTTACGTCGTGCTCAAGAGTCGTACCCTCATGTTTGCTCGTACCGTCGTGGTCGAGTCGTACCCTCATGCTTGCTCGTACCGTCGTGATCAAGGGTCGTACCCTCATGCTTGCTCGTACCGTCGAGATCAAGGGTCGTACCCTCATGCTTGCTCGTACCGACGAGATCAAGGGTCGTACCCTAATGCTTGCTCGTACCGTTGTGATCAAGGGTCGTACCCTCATGCTTGCTCGTACCGTTGTGATCAAGGGTGGTACCCTCATGCTTGCTCGTACCGTCGAGATCAAGGGTCGTACCCTAATGCTTGCTCGAACCGTCATGCTCAAGGGTCGTACCGTCGTGATCAAGCAGTTCTCTTGGAGATGCATCAGACAAACGGGTTCAAACATTCAATTTCACACATAGTGATTCTACCCAGAGGAGGGGAGCAGCAGCTGCCCCTGCACCCAAGCATTTCCACACCCCTCAGTGTTCTCATCTCACCTCAGCTCATCTGACCAACTCTCATCACCTAACCCATCAGAATGGACGATTTGCCAGTCGTCTTAGGATCGTAGTCCCAGTTCAGAGCGAGGTGAGCTGGTGCTAGTAAACTTGCTTGAAGGATTCTGCTTCCCCCAAGAATAGAATCTGCTTCGGTTCCTCTCGGGTAATAGGTAATCGAGCTCACCATGAACCAGTGCGATGTTATAACCCAGTGTAATTGCCCTCGTGTTCAGTGCAAACTGTATGCACGTATTCTGTGAATTTTCGGTTCCCGTGGTTTAATGGTTGTAATCCTGAACCTGCGCGTCATCACAATGGATTATATTTGCAAGGCTGTTGTCTGGAAACTATTTTGCACATATTCTGGAAACTGAATGTTCTTCGTGCATTCGTGCATCAGTCAGTATGTATGCATACCTTTATGTCAACATTATATATAGTTTTACATCTGGTATCTATATGGCTTTTATATCAGATTCATATATGGTTTTAGATCTGGTTTCTATATAGCTTTTATATCAGATTCATATATGGTTTTAGATCTGGTATCTATATAGCTTTTATATCAGATTCATATATGGTTTTAGATCTGGTTTCTATATAGCTTTTATATCAGATTCATATATGGTTTTAGATCTGGTTTCTATATAGCTTTTATATCAGATTCATATATGGTTTTAGATCTGGTTTCTATATAGCTTTTATATCAGATTCATATATGGTTTTAGATCTGGTTTCTATATAGCTTTTATATCAGATTCATATATGGTTTTAGATCTGGTTTCTATATAGCTTTTATATCAGATTCATATATGGTTTATATATGGTTTTAGATCTGGTATCTATATGGCTTTTATATTAGATTCACATATGGTTTTAGATCTAGTTACTATATGGCTTTTATATCAGATTCATATATGATTTATATATGGATTTAGATCTGGTATCTATACGGCTTTATATCAAATTCATATATGGTTTTAGATGTGGTTTCTATATGGCTTTTATATCAGATTTGTCTATGGTTTATATATGGTTTTAGATCTTGTTTCTATATGGCTTTTATATCACATTCATATATGGTTTATATATGGTTTTAGACCTAGTTTCTATATGGCTTTTATATCAGATTCATATATGGTTTGTATATGGTTTTAGATCTGGTTTCTGTATGGCTTTTATATCAGATTCATTTATGGTTTATATATGGTTTTAGATCTGATTTCTTTATGGCTTTTAAATAAAATTCATATATGGTTTATATATGGTTTTAGATCTGGTTTCTATATGGCTTTTATATCAGATTCATTTATGGTTTATATATGGTTTTAGATCTGATTTCTATGTGGCTTTTAAATAAAATTCATATATGGTTTATATATGGTTTTAGATCTGGTTTCTATATGGCTTTTATATCAGATTCATTTATGGTTTGTATATGGTTTTAGATCTGGTGTCTATATGGCTTTATATCAGATTCATATATGGTTTATACATGGTTTTAGATCTGGTTTCTTTATGGCTTTTATATCAAATTCATATATGGTTTTAGATCTGGTGTCTATATGGCTTTTATATCAGATTCATATGTGGTTTATATATAGTTATTAAAAAAGGGGTTGGCTGTGTTGTTGACTGGTTGGTGAGGATATTCAATATATGTATAATTCATGGTGAGGTGCCTGAGGATTGGCGGAATGCATGCTTAGTGCAATTGTACAGAGGCAAAGGGAATAAAGGTGAGTGTTCAGATTACAGAGGTATAAGTTTGTTGAGTATTCCTGGTAAATTATATGGGAGGGTATTGATTGAGAGGGTAAAGGCATGTACAGACCATCAGACTGGGGAAGAGCAGTGTGGTTTCAGAAGCGGTAGAGATGTGTGGATCAAGTGTTTGCTTTGAAGAAAGTATGTGAGAAATATTTAGAAAAACAGATGGATTCGTATGTAGCATTTATGGATCTGGAGAAGGCATATGATAAGAGGTAATAGAGGAGCTTTGTGGAAGGTATTAAGAGTATATGGTATGGAAGGTAAGTTGCTAGAAGCAGTGAAAATGTTTTACCAAGGGTGTAAGGCATGTGTACGAGAAGGAAGAGAGGAAAGTGATTGGCTTCCAGTGAACCATGGAAGAGGAAGTGACTCACAGGATGGGGGAGGGGGCGAAGGTTCTGGGAGCGTTGAATAATGTGTGGAAGGTGAGAATACTATCTCAGAGAGCAAAAATGGGTATGTTTGAAGGAATAGTGGTTCCAACAATGTTATATGGTTGCGAGGCATGGGCTATGGATATGGTTGTGCGGAGGAGGGAGTGATGTCTTGGAAATGAAATGTTTGAGAATATGTGGTGTGAGGTGGTTTGATCGAGTAAGTGATGAAACGATAAGAGATGTTTGGTAATAAAAAGAGTGTGGTTGAGAGAGCAGAAGAGGATGTATTGAAATGGTTTGGTTACGTGGAGAGAATGAGTGAGGAAAGATTGACAAAGAGGATATATATGTCAGAGGAGAAGTGGGAGACCAAATTGGAGGTGGAAGGATGGAGTGAAAAAGATCTTGAGCGATCAGGGCTTGAACATACAGGAGGGTGAAAGGCGTGCAAGGAATAGAGTGAATTGGAACGATATGGTATACCGGGGGTCGACGTGCTGTCATTGGATTGAACCAGGGCATGCGAAGCGGCTGTGGTAAACCATGGAAAGTTTTGTGGGGCTTGGATGTGGAAAGGGAGCTGTGGTTTTTGGTGCATTACACATGACAGCTAGAGACTGAGTGTAGACGAATGTGGCCTTTGTTGTCTCTTCCAAGCGGTTCCTTGCGCGAGGAGAGGAGGGTGCCATTTCATGTGTGACGGGGTGGCCACAGGAATGGATGAAGGCAGCAAGTGTGAATATGTACATGTGTATATGTGTATATGTCTGTGTATCTGTACGTACGTATACGTTGAAATGTATATGTATGTATGTGTGCATGTGTGGGCGTTTATGTATATACATGTGTGCATGGGTGGGTTGGGACATTCTTTCATCTGTTTCCTTGCGCTACCTCGCTAACGCAGGGAGAGAACGCCTAAGTATAATGATAATAAAAAAGTAGATCTGGTTTCTATACGGCTTTATATGGCTAGCTGTCATGTGTAATGTACCGAAACCACAGCTCCTTTTCCACGTCTAGGCCCCATAAAACTTTCCATGGTTTACCCCTGACGCTTCATATGCCCTGATTCAATCCATTGACAGCACGTCCACCCCAGTATACCACATTGTTCCAATTCACTCTATTCCTCCGGCACAACGTACACTACCTAGATGTTGGGTAGACCCAAGCGAGCCTGGCTCAACCTCAGGCCAACACTCTCCCCCTCAGCACACCACATCTCCCCTCAGTACGACCTCCTTCCTTACCCTCCCACTCTTGCCCCTCCCCCTTCCCTTCCCCTCTTTTTACCGCTTCTTCCCCCCCCTCCTCCTCCCCTACCCCCTCCTCTCCTCCTCCTCCTCCTCCTCCCTCTGGTAGCACCGGAAATTGGAAGGTTTAGTGCAAAATAACAGGTTTACCCAACTCGCTCAGCTCCGGCTATTTTTTTTTTTCCTCTTATATTTTTATTCTATGGCATCCCCCATCCCTTGTTTTCAGTATTTTTTGCCTTTGTTTTCTTTTTTCAAACTTTATTGCGTCTCGTTTTACGGAGGTGATGGTTATGTGCGTATATAAAGTAAGTGCCGGGCTACGCCGAGATAGTGGGCGGTAAGAAAAGGGGCAGAGAGAGAGAGAGAGAGAGAGAGAGAGAGAGAGAGAGAGAGAGAGAGAGAGAGAGAGAGAGAGAGTGGGCAGGTAGGCAGGCATGCAGACAGAGTGACAGACAGACAGACCGAGACGGAAACTGGCAGACAGATTGAGACAGAGACAGAAAGGCAGAGAAAAAGATAGAGAGACGGACAGACGGATGAGAAACGCGCCGAGACAGAGGCAGAAAGTGGGACAAACAGACCGGGACAGACAGACCGACAGACAGAGAGAAAGAGAGTAGACAACAGAGAGACAGGGAAGAAAGCGAGAGAAAGAGGAGGGGGGAATACTATGCGCGGTAAAGCAGCAGATGTGAACTGAGCTTAGAAAATGACACCTTTTATGATCGA